>NC_069793.1:43703173-44038173 GCF_027406575.1 Nycticebus coucang
GCATTCTGGTGTGTTCCAAGGGTTGTTGCAGGAGCCCCAGGGCAGCACAGACACAAAGGAGGCAAATAGGTAGAAAAGTGTGTAGCAAATAATCACATTGTAGTAAATGGCTATTAGGACAGAGATGATCAACATCGCGATGCCACAGCCTGTGGAAGCAAAAATTCCAGGGATTCATTCCGTGCCAGACCCTATGGAATTCTTATAGTGGGTAGAGGGTGGGGACCTATGACTTGGCTCTCTTGTACAGACAGACATACTAATAGTAAAGTGGACTGCATGTGTTCAGGGGACGTTGAGGCATTCTCCCAGGAACTCAGCAATGCCAGAGATGATCTTAAGCCATTCTTCAGAAGGATCAGATAAAGGAATGAGTTCTATTGATTACAAAAGTGGCTCTCCCTCCCTGGGGCTGCATGGTGCCAGAGAGGGCAGGGGAAGAGGCTGAAAAGGCTGGGAGACAGGCTGGACTTACCTTGCAGAGCTGGAATGGCCTTCCACACAGACACTGGCCCCTGGCTAGCAAACTGGCCCAGTGACACCTCTAAGAAGAAGATGGGCAATCCGGCCAGAGCCAGCATCATCAGATAAGGGATGAGGAAAGCACCTTGGAAAGAGAGTGGGAGAGTAAGAGCCCTGGGAGGCAAAGGCAGGGCTCTGGCCCACCTTAATCATCGGGATTGGGGGCCAGACTCCCTCTCAATGAACAGGACAATTTAGCTCCTTTTCTAAAGAAGCTTTTGATATTCAGGTTCAACAACAGGCAGCCAGGACATTTAAAATCCCTGTCCAACAAAGGTAAGGTTACCCACACAAAAACAATCCTTGTTTCAATATTGCCTTGGGCAGATCACTGGGGATTCTATGGGGATGGAATTTGATTCTTTTCTTCTTTTTGTTTCTTATTATAGTGCTTCAATTTCCCCAAGTTAAGCCCTTCCAAAGCTCAAGCAATGGATTCAGAGTGGTGAAAGAGCCTCAGCCCCTTGAAGGACCCCAAATCTTCAGCTATACTCCAGAGTATCCCTCCTCACCCCAAAAGCTTCCTGCACACTTTCAGCCAACCAGGGCTAGGTCAGTGCTGGCAGAGGTCAGTGGGGACACCCATCCCTCTCCCCCACCCCTACCCATCACACACTACTCAGCTCCCTACTCCATAGGAGAAGCCCCTTCCATCCTTCAAGGGCACCTCAAGTGCTTCCTCCTCCAGGAAGTCTGTCTTCTCTCTCCTCCCACAGCTCCTGGCCCAGGCACTGACCCCTGGGTAAGATTGATGTGGGCGTCTGGTCTAGACTGTGAGCACGGAGTGTTCTTTACCCTTCATCTCTTTACTCCGCAGAATGCCCTACCTTCATAGACACGCTGAGGGTTCTCTGGGTTCTTTCCCTTCCACAGTCTTTGAGGTTATTTGGGAGGAGCATGGGGGAATTGCTGTGATCTTTGAAAAGGGTTTGACCAGGAAGTGCTGATGTATGTCAGAGTAAATCCAGGAATTAGAGATGCCAGAACCCAGAACACGGGGCTCAGCAGAAGGGAAGCTGATCTTTGTGCATGCTGCAGCTTATCCGTCTCCCCACTTCCTGCTGGGGGGTAGGGCTTTCCTGCTTTCCCTCCTCAGGCTGGCCAGGCTAGGAAGGCCCAGCAGCAGCAAAACCAGAGGCCCTGCCTTATTCTCTCCTGGGGGGAGGGGTCTGGTTTGAAAAAGATGGGGATCTGCCTCTTCCACTCCTGGGAAGAGAGGGTGAGCTCTGCACTCCGCGATGAGGGCTGCAGGCCCGGACTGCAGTGCGGAAAAGGCTGAGTCCCCCTCCTGTCACCTGGCTCCAGCTGGAACCAAGACCTCTTGGCTACTCTGAACAACCCTGCACTTTGCAGACCCCGGGTGAGCAAAGCACGGGCACTGGCAAGGGTCCTTTTGCTGGCAACCCCCCTTGCTGGAACCTCTTCATGCCCACCACAGCCCACATCCTGGGTACCTGCCCTCTTGGAAGCCTTATGATAGCACCCTGGTCTGAGAATTCCCCGCAGAAAACAAAACGGAACCCCGTCTGGGGTACCTATATTCATGTGGCCAGCACATGTTTTGTTTTCAGGGCACCCCTGATTGCAAATGCTCTGTAGTTCTCTCATAAGCCCTTGTCAGCGTGTCCTAATTTGGAAATAGGGAGAAGGGAACAGGGGACGGGTTGGTGGTGCAGCACCTGTCAGTTCCAGCGCAACAAATTCCTCCAGAAGAGAGCCTAAATGACCACAAAAAAAAAAAAAAAATCTGCCCGACTATGGGGTGAGGAGGTGCATTGCTTGTCCCTTTGGTCCCGTTGAGAAGATGGCAGAAGGGAGGTCTAGGTGCAAATCCCTTTTCTTAGAGGGTGAGTTGTCAGTTAGCCAACAGGGTGCCTCTCCAGACAGACAGGATCCAGAAAGTGTAGGGTCCCTCCTCGGTGGTTACAGAAGAGACAGAATGGACCCCAGTGGCTGGGGAGCTGGTAAGTGCCTAACTGGCATCCTTCCCACCACTGACACAATTTTCCTTCAGAAGCAGCATCTTCCACCCAGGTAAGACAAGTGAAAGAAAAACTGCTCTTGCTAAATTACTGAAATCAAAATATGCCCTTACTTCTGCCCAAGAAGGTAAGGGAGGGTGCCTCTGAAAGGTTTTTGCTAGCCCAGCCCCCAACCCCTATGCCCTGGCACCTTCTCACTTATCAGCACCCTGAATTCCACTCCCCTTGAGCTCCCCTTTCTCAATCTCCTAGGAAGACTCAGATATCCACATTATAATCCTCATTTTGGCCTTCAAGACTCAGATATCCACATTATAATCCTACTGGCTCTAAAGTTGACTGGGTACTTGAAGAGCCTCTGCTTTCTTTTTTTTTTTTTTTTTTTTTGTAGAGACAGAGTCTCACTTTACCCCCCTCGGTAGAGTGCCATGATGTCACAGGACTCACAGTAACCTCCAGCTCTGGGGCTTCCGTGATTCTCCTGACTCAGCCTCCCGAGCAGCTGGGACTATAGGCACCCGCCACAATGCCCGACTGTTTTTTTTGTTGTTGCAGTTTGGCCGGGGCTAGGTTTGAACCCGCCACCCTCGGTATATGGGGCCAGCACCCTACTCACTGAGCCACAGGTGCCGCCTCTGCTTTCTTAATGAATACTTGACCACTGGAGTCTGAACTTCCCTGCATTAATGCCCACTGACTCAGGCCCTCAAACTGGGCCAGTGGGGAATCATGGGGCTGCACTCCTCACCTGTAAGCCCATCTCTAGATAAGAACCTCCTAGATCTAGTGCCAAACAATGACAATCGCTCCTGCCCTCCGGTTTTTCTTTTTTTACCCCTACAAGGTCTAGGGCTGGAAGGTGAGGAGGCTGCCCTGAGCCTCCCCTCCTGGCCTGCCCCAAGGGGTCCGGGTCCCCCCCAACCCTCAAGTGCCCGCCCGCCACACCAGCAGGCGGAAAGAGCTGAAAAGCCATACCTCCCCCGTTCTGGAAGGCCAGGTAGGGAAACCTCCAGACATTGCCCAGCCCCACTGCGTACCCCACCATGGACAGGATGAAGTCCAGTTTGCTGGACCAGTTCCCTCGGGCCTTATTCTCATCCCCTTGCTCGTCCTCCTGGGGGCGGAAAAGCACATTGTTGGATAACAGCCCCGGGTAGGTCCACAAGCAGGCCCCTTCCACCCCTCTCCCCTGGCTAAGGGTTCTTCCCAGCAAGCAGACCCCCACTTTTCAACTGAGGATGCATCAGCAAGCAGGACCCCAACTATAAAGAAAGGGTGCATCTACAAGCAGGGTCCTTGCCCCTCGAACCTGCACTGAGAGTCTTCCAGCAAGCAGGTCCCCAGTCCTGATCCCAAGATACATCTTAAAACAACCCTGAGCCCCTCTCCCCCAGATCCTACAGTCCAAGCACACCAGCAAGCAGGTCTTCCCAAACCTTGAATCTGTAAGTTGATTGCAAGCAGGTCCCTCCATCCCCAACCCGTCACCAAAAGTTCATTTGGCAAGCAGGCCCCCAACATCATGCCTAGACATCGCAGCAAGCAGATTCTTAACCAATCACATACGCCCCCCAAAACCCCACCACGCCCCTCCCTCAGCCTTTTTTTTTTGCTTCAGAGTGTGTGCCAAGACCAGAAAGAGAGCTGCAATGCCAAAGCCAGCCAGAGCCACTGCCTAGATTCCTCCGCCAAAGTCTATGGGCAGAACCTGCCTAGTCATCTACATTGAGGGGGCATCCTTCAGTAGTGGGGCAAGGCAGATGGGCAGGAGGGAGGTTTGGAGGTGAAACAAGAGGAAGAATGAAAAAGGTCGATACGGTAAAGAGTTCTGACCTAAACTCCACTACTGGATAACCCACTCAAGACACCTGCTCTGTCACTCAGAGCCTCCGTGTCCCATCTGTAAAAAGAAGACTTTAGGATAACTGTCCCCTGAGGTACCTGCCAGCTCCAGCAGTCTATGAATCTTTGAGGTTCTCCAAACTCACACTAAGATGCTTTCTTGGGCCTGTTTCTGGAATCCCTCACTACTAAGCAGAAAAATGTGGTGGTTTGGACATCTCAAATGAACTCTAAAAATGTTCAGGACCCCTGGACACTGAGCCCATCTTCCAGGGGCTCAGCCCACTGTGCACAGTTTCCATCTCCTCAGTGATCCTTCCTCTCCTATTATAGCAACCTGCTACGTCCTACACTTTCCTACAGGCCAGGCCAGGGAGGATAACGCAGCAGCTGTCAGGAGAGACGTCTTGGGGAGGGAGAAAGGGGGCCAGGGTGGGTGTCAGAAAGGCCCAATCAAAATATCCTGCAGGGTTGAAAAGGAGGACTTGCAGGAACCTGAACCTTTTAACATCCTCCCTCCCCTTCTCCCACACACAGACCACCTCCACTGCTAACCCCACCCTCTGATCCTTCCGGGGCTGCAAAGAGTGGGAGTTCCAGCTCCTTTTGCCGCAGTGCGGAGGTTAAGAAGACAAGTGAAACAAATTTTCTACTACAGCTAGGGTCACACTGTTGGGTACATACTGTCAGAGGCGGTTAATACACGCAGATAAATGCTCCAGACATGGACTCCAAGAGCAAGGATAAGTGGGAAAGTCTAAGTTTATGTTTATTTCCAGTTATTCCAACAGACCAGTCCCTGCTATGTGGGCCCGTGGGGGAGTGTGAATGGACACGTGTGTGTATGAACACTGAGTGGTCAGGGCAGGAGGACTGTGTAAAGCTGAAATCTCACCCAGACACATATTGTGGTCCAGACCCCACTGCTGGCTACATGCGTAGTGCCCAAACCTAGGGGAGGAAAAAGGATAGCAGAAGGGCAGGAAATGGAAAGAAAAGAGCTACAGTGAATGAAACAGAAGAAAGAAGAGATCAGAAAAGAAAGGACAAAAACCGGAGGGAAATGGAAGAAAGCAAGAGCCAATACGAAGAAAGGGAACACCAGCAAAAGTTGCCTTTATCCATCATAGGCCAGAGATTGGGATTTGTTCCCTGGGATTTTCACGCCTTTGGCTGATTAGTAAAAGGATTAATTAAATATAAGTGTGGGTCCAGGTTGGTAAGGCTTGACACTTACACAGTTGAGGGATATACACTTTAAGAAAAAAATGCAAAATTATGATGGCAAAATCAGATGCTGCTTTTGGAAGGGCGCAGACAAAGCGTAGGCCCTGGAAGCTTAAGCTCCAGTAGGCGCGTGTAAACCCACTTCTCATCAAACGAGTTCTCCTGTGATAAATGGTAACTAGCAGAGTGAAGGCTACAGAACTTAAAACTGTTATCGTCCCCCACCCACCCGGCTTTTTCCCTGAATTTTCTTTAAAAAAAAAAAAAAAAGGAGAAAGGACATTTTTTAAGAAGAGAAAAGACCCAGTAATTGGCAGAAAGGGGAGTCTGTCTGTATAAAGGAGCGACCTCTGTCTCAGCTACTTCCCGGGTCTGCACCCGAACTCTCGGATTCTTGCTACAGCGGAGGCTGGGAAGGGGCAGGTCGCGGCACCCTGGCAGGGTCAGTGCAGCCCACACGCCCCGAATGGCGACTCCAGCGTAATGCGAGCTTCCAAAGCCCCAAAGCTGCCTCCCGCATCCACCTCCTGGCACCGCCAACCGGTTTCCCCATCAGCACACGTGCACCCGCCACAGCCCGGCTTGCCTCCTGCGCGCAGCTGGAGAGCAGGACACCGCGCGGTTCGAGTGCAACTGCTTACCTGAGCGGCGGCGGTGGCCACGCTGCCCGGGAGCACGGACGTGATTCCATCCGTGCCCAGCACCACCGTGCTCTGGCTCATATTCACCCAGCCTACCGCAGGGGTATTGTTCCGCTCCAGAGTGCCCTTGCCCACACTCACGTTCGCATCCCCCTCCGGGCCGCGCAGAGCCGGGATCTTACAGTGCAGCGCGTTGCCCGGGCCTGCGCCCCCAGGAGCAGAGGCCGGCTGCGCGCCGTGCGCCTGGCTCAAGTCCCTCAAAGCTGCGGAGACCGCTTGTGCCCGGGGGCTACTGAGTTTGCAAGACCCCACTCCTGGCCGATCGGCCTCACATGCTCGCGCATCAGTGGACTGGAAAGTTTGGGCGCCAGTGGAAGCAGACCTGGGCACACGTGGCGGCGTCCCGGCGGCGGTGGCGGCAGCCATGGGAAGCTCTTGCTCCGGGCTCGTCCTGGGAGCGCATGGGCCATCCGGGTGGCCCAGCGCCGCCGCTGCCTCCAGGCTGTTGGCTGGTTGTTTATTCATTTCCTTTGGAGCACTGCAATCCTGCAAATACAATGTCAAGTTTGTGCAAAACAAAATCACGGCAGCTGTATTTTACCTGTTTCTACGGACGGAGATGCTGGCGACTCAGATCCAGACACAAATAACTCGAGGAGCAAACTGGAGTCTGAATTTATTTTCCCCTAGAAAGACTGTAATTAGTATTTCTCAATTTTCCCGTCTTGTCAATAACCAGATGAAATAAAGAAAGTAATATTCCTTGTCTGGTGGAGAATGAACTAAGAAGAGGCAGAAATGTGTTTTGGAGGGGTGAAGAAGGGAGGGAGGAAATAGCTCTACAGTCATGAGCTCCCCGCCCTCTTTGGATTTCACATCACAGCTGTGGGGTGCCCGCGTCCCCATCACCATTGTAGAAAGATTCTTTAATTTTCCGCCCCATTTCCTTTGTCATTCAACAATGCACATTGCCCTTTTTTTTCTTTCTTTCTTTTCCCCAGTAGACAAGCTGTGGCCACAAAGCTGATGCCCTGGCACCTGCCAGCGCTTGAGGCCAAATCGGTGGTGTGAATCTCAGTGCTCCAAAACCCACCTCCTCCAGCAAAGGAGCAAAGACCAGGATAAGAATCAGATCTGAGTAGCAACAACAAAAAAACCCCACGACAACAAAAATAAGCCACTTAAAACGCAAGGTAGTAACTGGGTTTGTTATCTTACACAATCGGCATTACTTTCAGATTCCAGACATGTTGAGAACATGCAAAGTTTTTCTGCTTTTTGTTTTTTAACCGTAACTATTAATAGGAGTCTATATTCTCCACAACCCTACCCTTGCTCACAAAACTCACAACTAATTTTTATTTGCCTCCTCCCAATTGACTTTCAAATGAAAAGAACTGCCAACCCTGGTTTTTCCGTTTGCTTTCTTCCCTGCTGTTATCTTTCAGGGCTTCCTAAACATTAGCACCAATAATTATTATTCTACTGTGAGAAGAATCCTATTACTTTCATCTCATCCGCATGCCTCTGGTCTAAACCCCCTTTCACAAATGAACAGGACAGAACTCCTTAATTTGTAACAAATCTAAGTACCTTGGCACCAACCAGCATTCCTGTCTCAGTAGCCGCTAGGATCCAGAGCCACTCGCCTCTGTACCGGCATCTGGCTTTTCAGCACCGAGGACAGTGCCCGGAATCTAGTCTTTGGGAGCCCCAGCCTCTCCGCTCTACAGCTGAAGAAACCTCTTTTCCATCTCAGGTGATAGTCACAAGTACAAATACCTGCGGCTGCCAGAATTATCCTCCTTGGCTCCTCTCTTCTAATGCATGGATATTTCAAAGAGAACTATCCAAAACGAATCTGTCCTCCCTATCCCTTCAGCCCCTTTCCTTTTGAAAGAACAAAAGCAAACACTCACCATGTCTAACACAGGTAACAGATTGAACCGGTAGACGGTAAAACCCGCTATTGGCAAGACTGGATTTGGCTCTAGCAGGAGAAGCGCTTTCTATATCTCCTTGGGAAAGGCCGGTTTGCGTCAGTGCAAAGCAAGGTGACCTTGGTTTGACATTTTCTTGATAATACAAGTTTGATAAATCATTACCCCCTTGGATTCGAGTTTTAAAGGGACAACAGCCTTGCCTACGCTGACCAGTTGTCCCTGGAGCGGGAGGAGGCTGCGTGTTTGGCGTGACTCGTGTGGGTCTGATTACTAAACCGAAACCGGCAGGAGGGGACGACAGAAGTTTGCCTCCTAATTAAGGGAAACATGGGAGGGACACGTCCCACTGCACCCGAGGCAGGGCGCAGCCGCCAACACAGTGGATTGGGCTGGATGGAGGGTTGTCTTTCTTTTCCACCAGATTTCAATGCTGTCTACCCCGGTCTTCAGGGACTCCGCAGTACTACCCTGAAAGTGACGGAGAGTCTGCATGGCTGGTGCAAGCACGGGGTCCTGTGCCCACCTTTGTGTGCATGCGGACTTGATTCTCACATCTATGTGTGAGGGGTCCTGGATTTTTCTCGTAAAAATTGCAATCTCGTATTTGCATTCCCGTGTTATCTGTTAACACAATCAGTAACAAATCCCCCAGGGCAATTGACTTTTTTTTTAAGCTCTTCTGAAAATATTTTAGAGGAATAAAAGGAAATTATTTCCAACACTGACTTGGTTCTTGTGCCACTTTCAAAGTCAAAGGAAACGCACTCTTCCATCACAGCTATTTAGTGAAACCCATCGGGGCCAGGCCCCACTTGGAAGCCTAGGGACCTTAAATACCCTCCAAACGGAGATTCCCAGCAACGGGGGAGGGGGCAGAATGGCCACGGGGAAAACGACTGGAAGATACTGCGGCAGGGATGGAGTTGGGGGGTGATGTGACGACGAAAAGATGGACTGTTCCGTTGGTACAAAGCAACGGCTATAACCATAACAAAGGCAAAACGTATCAACGAAGATGTAGATTGGAAACTAGAAGGGGATTCTCAGCAAAACGCTTCCTTTTTTCCTTGAGGGTCTAATGGGGGAACCCCTGGCCTTGGGGAGGAAAAGCTATGGAAAGCATTTTGTCCCTTAGCTGCTGCCCGCAACCCTGCGCACAGCCTCGGGGTCCGCGCTGTCACACTCGGCTGGGCAGTCCCCACGCAGCGGGAGGATTGTGCCAGCGCGGCCGCAGGCGGAGGCTGCGGCGGCAGATTGTGGCGGGCACCGGGGCACTTCGGAGCCCCCTCCTGCCCCCTCTCGAGAAGCCCGGGGAATGCCTCTGCTGGTGACTGTCCCGCGAGGCCTCTCCAAGGGTAGCCGGCTAGGGACACATAGTCTGCATTGTTTTAGGAGGGATTAGTTCCCCAAGGAAGCCTTACGTTTGAACTGCGGGTTTCAGGCCGATTTTTATTGTACATCTCAATATTGAACCACAGGGCAAGGGCTTTCCATGAATTATCCCATGAAGCCTTGGCAATAGCCTTTGGGGAAACTGAGGCTCAGCTTTCAAACCCTTTAGAAGATCCTAGCCACCTCCCACAAGGCTGTTGCTGGGGTCAGTCGCGCTCTGCCAAGGACTCGCTGTTGGGAACGGCGAGCGAGGTCGGAGAGGAGGGCTTAGCGGGTAAGATAAGGCTGTAGAGGACTCTGGCTGGAAGAGGGTGAGGAGGAGAACCCCGCTGGAGCGCTTGCTCCGGTTCTCACTGGCGCTAGGAGGCACCGCCCAGGCTCTGGGCGCCACGGAGGATGCTGAAGAGAATGTTTATTCCAAAACAGACCCCAGTTTCCAAGGAGTACCCAGATTCGAGAACTTCCGAGAGCAGGCCTGGCAGACCCTGGCTTCAGCCAGCGGTCGGCCTGGAACGGAACCACGACCCACGCCAATAGGTCGGTACAGGCCTCCCTCTGCGGTCCCTGGGTTGACGTCCACAAGGGCAGTCACGACTTCAAAAGGTTCTAGCTAGTTTCCTAAAATTTGCTTTTGAGCAGCCCGGAAAGGGCCAGTGCGAGCGCAGGGTTCACCCGGAGCCTTGACGTTCTGGGGCGCACAGACGTTCCAGGCCGGGGACGGTGGGGAAGAACTGGACGGGAGCCCTGCCAGCCTTCTCACCGCCCGCAGCTGTCGCCCTGGGTCTCAGTAACGCTCAGCGCCCCCGCTCAGTCCCCAGGCCTGACGTTTCCCCCACAGACCCCTCCAGCCAAGTGTGTGCTCGGGTTCCCGCGTGGGGCCCGCTGCGCGTCAGGCTCTGCAGAGGCGGGTGACGCGCAGGGAAGTCTACGGAAACGGGGGGAGGTTGTTGAGAGACTCAGCGCGGGCTGTTCACCTCCCCCCTCTTTCAGCCGCAAAATTCTAGAAAGGAGGGGCCCCGTGGAGAATGGAGAGAGGGCTGGAACGAGGGCCAAGAGGGGTCGCGGTGAGGCTGACTGGGGGCGGAGTGAAGCACCGGGGCAGGAGGATGGGGTTAGAGGGCGGGAGCGAGCCTGCCTGCGGAGGTAGGAGGCCAGGCCCTGGGGCAGCTCGTCGTGCTTATGGGCGTGTGTCAGAGCCTGCGAAGCGCAGAGGATGCAGCCGCAGTATTAAAAAAAAAAAAAGGAAAGAAAAAGAAGAAAAAGCGCAGGTCCTCTGGACGCGGGTGTCCGCCCCCCCCTCCGCAGCCGCCTGTTTGGAGTGATAATCACCCTGCTCACACTGCAGCGGAGGAGGCCGTAAATCCGTATCCATCACTGCGCAGCCATTCGGTCGGAATTAACCAGTCACTACGGCCTTAATTACTTTGTCAAAAATGAAAAATAGTAATTGATTTTGTCCTCGATCACTTTGGTTCTTCCCCGCACCCCCGCGCACACACACACACACTCCTTCCTTGCAGATAAGCAAATAAATGGCTATTTTTGAAGACTCGTGTCCACCCGGCTGCACGCGGGTAGCCTACTGAAAAAGAGGCCATCCTTTGATAGCCCTGACGCCAGTGTTTGTGCCAAGACGCGAAAGGCAAACAGCAACGCAGACTGGAGAGGGCCTGGAGGACCCGCCTTGCTCATTCAAGTCGCTGCCCTCCTTTGAGCTAGAGAAAGAGCTAAAGGAACCGGGGTTTTAATAGCGCCTGCTCTCCTGTTAGGAGGGTCCCTTGGCAACAGCCTCCTCTGGTCCTCCAGGCAGCATTCGGAAAAAGAGCTGCTAGTTCAATTTGACAGAAAGGTGAAGAAATGTGCCCAAGGTCAGCCGGCATAGCCAGGATTTGAGCCCCGATCTGTGGTCAACTCAGGGACCACAGAGTGTCAGCACCTGTGTCTATGTTTAGCCATGAATGTGGGGACCATTCGCACCTAAAGCTTCCTTGGATGATGGATGTGAGAGAGGGCTCAGTGTGGGCTTCAGGTGACATGGCCAATAGTCAGGGAACCACCCAGTATTTTCATCCCACATGTCTACTATTGCCCAGTTCCATTGCAGTGTTATTCTGTGTTAAGAATGCCGGTTCTGCAGACAGACTGCACCACCTCCTAGCTCTGTGACCTTGGGGGAAACTCCTGTTCTGTAAAATGAGGATAATAAGTATTAACATACCTTAAGGGTAGCCTGAGGAAGAAATGAAAAAAGAATGCTAAGTACCCAAATTAAGGTTGGCTACTTGGTATGCTTTCAGTAAGGTGTTGTTATTATTCAGTCTCTGAATCATACCTTTGAAGTCCCTCAGATTTAGCAAATAAAACAGTTCTCTCTCCCTGGTCCAGAAGGTTTAATATGGGTAGACATACACAGAATAGAAAAGTTCACAAAGTAGGCAATCATAGTGCAATATTTTCCCCTCTTCTCATGGCTTGGTCACCTAGTAAGCAAATTAAGAACATTCCGGAAAAATGCTCCAACACAGAAGCTGCTGTGAGTTTGTCCTGAGGCACCTTTTTGTTTAGATCAAGGTAAATATCAACATATAGGACAGAAGCTTGGAATTTTGTAATCAGCCTCACTGTCACTTCTTATCTGGAGCCAGAGTGTCAGACAGACATGAACTAATCAAGGCAAGCTTCCTTCCCTGTAGCATTTTAGAAGAGTTCATATTTGGAAATCAGTGGTTTAGCTAAGGAACTAGTCTGCATGCAAAATGTTTAGGTTCCAAATTCTGAGACGGAGACAGTCAGGGCGCTTGTTCCTGAGTCAGCAGTAGCAATGAGTCTCACTTGACTGCAGCAAAACATAGGGCAGTGGGTGCTGGTGCAGGAGCAGAGAGGGTTAGGACAAGCTAGAGCTCATTCAAGGTCACCTATACTGCCCACATGCCTTCTTTACCTGTGGGAAAACAAAGGTCCAGGAAGGAAAAGTGAGGTCCCAAGGTCATTAGCAAATTAGAAGAAAAGTCTAGCAGTGTTTCTTCTTTTTTTATTTATTTATTTATTTTATTATTTTTTTTTTTTGTAGAGACAGAGTCTCACTTTATGGCCCTCAGTAGAGTGCCGTGGCCTCACACAGCTCACAGCAACCTCCAACTCCTGGGCTTAAGCGATTCTCCTGCCTCAGCCTCCCCAGTAGCTGGGACCACAGGTGCCCGCCACAACGCCCGGCTATTTTTTGGTTGCAGTTTGGCCGGGCCGGGTTTGAACCCGCCACCCTCGGTATATGGGGCCGGCGCCTTACTGACTGAGCCATAGGCGCCGCCCTAGCAGTGTTTCTTCTTAAAAGCAAAAACAAAACTATACTATCCTTTCATCTAGCAACCCCACTCTCAGGAAGCTGTCCAAAAGTCACAGAGCAAGAGTGTTTGTTACAGCATAGTTGATAACGCAAAAGCCTGGAGGGGAAAAAAGAGAAATATGTACATTAGATCATTAATCTATCTGCAGCATGGAATGATTTGTGACTGTTAAAAATGATAAATTAGAGCCATGGAGGGATTGGAGAGATTTTTATGTGGTATTGAGAAAAGCCAGATACAGTACAATATATATAATACATTTTATTTTTATAAAATAAATAGTAACTAAACCCCCCTGTGTGTATGTGTGTGCCTGTGTTCTAGAACAATGTGGAAGCACATGCAGTTGCTAGCCACTAGGATTCCTGGTAGGGCATCAATGCGAGCTGAGTGGAGAGGAGACAGGGAAAGAGCCAAGCAAAAAGAGAAAAAGAGCGAGAAAGATTATACTTTTTGAAAAATGGTTGTAACAATTATACTTATAAATTTATGTAAAAAAATGTGTATAAAATTTTTTGAAGAAAAATATTCAGGGGGCTCCCCTCTCCATTGTGAGGGTTCTGTTCTCCCTCTTTTTCTTGTCCATTTACCAATAAACACTGGGCTTGGCACCTGTAGCTCAGCAGCTAGGGTGCTGCGCACATATACTGGAGCTGGTGGGTTTGAACCTGGCCCGCGCGTGCCAAATAACAATGACTGCGATAACAAGAAAATAGCCAGGTGCTGTGGTGGGTGACTGTAGTCCCAGCTACTTGGGAGGCTGAGGCAAGAGAATCGCTTAAGCCCAAGAGTTTGACGTTGCTATGAGCTGTGACGCCATGGCACTCTACCCAGGGCGACAGCTTGAGTTTCTGTCTCAAAATAAAATAAACTCTGTCCTTTAGCTTAAAAAGAAAAAAAGAAAAAAAAAATCCAGCACTAGAATCTACTGCCTTAGCAATGAGAAAAGTCACTAAACAGGTTCTTTCCATTAATTAATACCCCTACCTCTATTTTACTGTCTTTCCCTGAGGAGTAGAGCTTTTTATGTCTTTCTATCTCCTAGCTCTGCTGGGGTGGGACCAGGGCATAACTAAGACCTTCAGAGGACACAGTCTTGGAAAACAGGATGCTGCTCTGCTGTCCCCACCCCTAGCCTGTAATGTACATTTAACTACAAAATGATTTAAATTAAAATGATACTAAACCGAAAATTTCTGATTTCCAATGTGTTTGTAATGACCTGAATACTTTTCTGGTAAATATGATATGTCTACCTCTCTCCTCTGTTCCCTTTTCTTTTCATCCTTATGGTAGCCTGGCTTTACTTGGCATATTTATTTGCTATAACTTTTTTTTTTTTGCTGTTTTGGCTGGGGCAGGGCTTGAACCCACCACCCCTGTATATGGGGTTGGCACCCTACTCCTTGAGCCACAGGCACTGCCCATTTGCTGTAACTATTTAGTACTCTCCTTCCAAGTATAAGTCATCTGTGTTTATCCACCTGCTCAAAGTTCCCAAATCCCCAAATCCTAAGCCTTGTGAGAGAGGTCAGGTCTCACATATCTTTGTTGTAGAAAATAGGAAATTCCTAATACACAGAGTAGAAGAGAATTGATATTTTGTGTCTGCAATGTTGGTAAATAAGATTCTTTTTTTCCTCTCCTAAATGTGTCGTTATTCCTTCTCTTGCTGTCCTAGTTAAGGGCAGGGAAGAATTTGAGTTCAACATCAGGCAAACCTAGCAAAAATTCCCATAAGTAGATGGAAGCAGATGTTAAGAAGCTTTACTCTAGAGGCAGCTTATGGAGTTAACTAAGGCTATTGAGCAGAATTTAAAGAAGATTCAGAATGGCACAATGCTAAGGAATGAAGTAGGGCCTGAAAAATTCAAGATACCAGGAGGGAACTGCTGGACAGCATCGATAAGCTTCAGGATCTATGATTTTGTCACTGATGGGCATTCTTGTAAATTAAGTACAGGAGGCCATGGACACTGGCACCAAATGTCGGGCTACATGTTGGTTGTAATAATCTGTAGCATTCAACATAGGATGAGACCATATCAAACAACAGTCTGGAAGAGTCAAGGTCAGTCTACCATCTTTGGCAGACAACCCAGAGGTATTTCATTATTATAGTAGTTGTCTGGGATTTTGTGCAGTTTTCTTGCTGTTTTGGGCTTTTGGGGGTGGTGGTTTTATTTTGTCTGTCTACACCCTTCAAAAGTGCCAGGCCCAGGGACAATTCTATACCTTTGAATCTGCACCTTAAGACTCTTTGCCCATCCCTGGGTTGTGGCTCATGCCTGTAGACCTAGTACTCTGCAAGGCTGAGGCTGGTGAATTGCTTGTACTCAGGAGTTCAGGACTAGCCTGAGCAAGAGAGACCATCTCTAAAAATAGCTGGGCGTTGTGCAGGGCCCCTGTAATCCCAGCTACTTGGGAGGCTGAGGCAAAAGAATCACTTGAGCCCAAGAATTTGAGGTTGCTGTAAGCTACGATGCCACAGCACTCTGCCAGGGGCAAGAAAGGATGTCTCTCCTTTCAGAGGCTTTTTATGGCCAGAGTTAATATCTCCATCTCTGGACTTCTCTAGCATCTAGTGCACTGTAATAATTTATTTCCAAATGTCTTTTCCACTACAGAAGCCAATAGTCATGTGTGGCTACTAATATTTTAATTAATTAAAATAAAATTAAATATAAAATGGCATTCTTCAATCTTGCTAACTGCATTCTTAGTGCTCAGCACCTGCTCTTGTTAGACAGTGAAGAGAACATTTCCATCTTTGCAGAAAATTCTACTGGACAGTACTGTTCTGATTTGTGAACGTTTCAAAGGCAGAAGGGTATGACTTTTTTTCAAAGCTCCTATATTTCCAACTTGTACTGACATGGAGTAGATACTTAGAATACGGCACTCTACCGAGGGCCATAAAGTGAGACTCTGTCTCTACAAAAGAAAAAAAAAAAAAGAATTTTTTTTTCTCACACAGCTCACAGCAACCTCCAACTCCTGGGCTTAAGCGATTCTCTTGCCTCAGCCTCCCAAGTAGCTGGGACTACAGGCGCCCGCCACAACGCCCGGCTATTTTTTGCTGCAGTTTGGCCGGGGCCGGGCTTGAACCCGCCACCCTCGGTATATGGGGCCGGAGCCTTACCGACTGAGCTAAAGGCGCCGCCCGATACTTAGAATTTTGAATAAGGGACTTAAAAAATCATAGAATAGCCTCCTAGTTTCTTATATATCACCTTACTGCCTTCACTAAACCACATCTTTAAAAATTTTTATTAGTTTTCATTTTTTGTTTTTCTGATTCAAAAGATAACATGTATTTAATATGAAAAATTTGGAGGCCAAGCACAGTGGTTTGCGCCCGTAATCCTAGCACTCTGGGAGGCTGAGGCGGGTGGATTGCTTGAGCTCAGGAGTTTGAGACGAGCCTGAGCAAAAGTGAGACCCCCTCTCTACTAAAAATAGAAAAATCGAGGCAAGAGGATCACTTGAGCCCGAGTTGGAGGTTGCTGTGAGGTATGATGTCATAGCACTCTACCCAGAGCGACAGCTTAAGACTGTGTCTCAACAAAAAAAAAAAATTTTGGAAAAGCCCGAAGAGAACATAGAAAAATATATTTCCACCCACCCAAAAACATACCCTATCAGCATTTTGGTGTAAGGCTTTCTAGACTTTATATATAGAGACGTAGTTTTTATTTCTACAAGGTTGCGATCGTGCTATTCTCAAACTTTCACAATCTTCCTTCTTTTTACTTATTGTATATTGTCAACATAGCTCTGCCTCATTGCTAAGAAATCCATCATTTTTAATTGTTGCATAGATTTTTATGGCATGAATATACCACAGCTGAAGTAATAATCAGCTATTGTACATTTGAATTTTTAAATTTCTTTAAATAGTGCTGCTTTCTATGTCTTTCTCTCTGTATATGTCTTTGTTCACATCTCTAACTTGGATTCTTAATGTAGCTTCCTAAACATGGAAAACTACACATTTTTGAAAATTGGAGCCATTCTATAGAGATTTTTAATGTCTGCTTCACAACACTGACATGGAGCTGTGTATGAAGATGTACCTGGGCTCTGGGCAGAGGGTGGCAGACCTCTGTGGTTTGTTTTCAGCCCTTTTCCCCATGATGACGAGAAATCTGCAAATACCTCTGGCAACAAAAAGGGATTAAGGACCCGAGCAAAAAGCCGCACTATGTTTCCATACAGACTACTTTTCTCTTTAGCATAAAGGAATTTTTATGGAAAGGATATTTTACATGGTAAATACAAATATTTGTAATTGTCAGTATGCACAATATCCAAATTTTACAACTATTAGGACCGAACAAATAAGCCCATCTGTTTACACAAGATTTCATTAAACAGTTTCAGGAAATAATACAAACATTGTCAAAACGTGCAGGATTTGTGAACGCTTCCTCTGCGGTGGAAAGGCCTGATTCCGGGCTCTCTCTGGCTTCTGCAGATTACATGAATGATGACAGCTTTTCCAAATTATTAACTTGGGCACAGCTTTGGGGCCAAATGAGAAGCTACACCCAGACCATTCTAAGAGTCTGGGTGATTGGTGGAGCTGACAAAGGAAAGACCCTCTGTCATTGCACACAGTGGAAGCATTTGAGGGGTGTGATTGCCTGTGAGGAGACATGGTTCAATGAGCCCATTGTTTCACAAAGGCCTGGTTTCACTGATACTAGGACAAAAAGGTGGACGGTGCCCCCCACCCCTCCATGCGCAATTCAAGGTGACCCTGTCAAAGACATTTGGAATGTTTTCTTTTTCTTAGAACTCTATCTGTCATTTTTTGGCATGTCTTTTGTATTATATTATAGAAAAAATAAGCAAAAAGAAAATAATAAACCTCATCTCATTAGGACTCTTTTTTTTTTTTTTTTTTTTAGGACTCTTTTTATCGCAAGGAACAGAAAGAAACCCAACTCAAAACTAGCTGAAGCTCAAGGTGCCAAGGAATGAGTAGGTCAAGGTCAAAATGTAGCTGACTTCAAGGCCACACCTATAGGTTTCTTTCTCTGAGTCTTGGCGTCTGTTGTTTCATCTGTCATGTGTTTCCAGAATCTCATGTTGTAGATGTTATGCCATCCAGAGCCCTGGATTTTTGTGCTCATTGATTATAACCCATAGGGAAACAGCATATCTCTACTCCAGTATGGGAGGTTTTGGGAAAGGAGACAAGGCAGGCTTTTGATGCAGGTGGATTGTTTGGAAGATGTCCCAGTGAGAAAGCAATGGGAATGACAAGAGTCAGCAAAGGGCACGTTAATGCATGAGTTACCTCTGTGGATGACCGGAACTCAGGGCCTCTGGGGTCCCTCTGAGGTACCAGGTGGAACACATTTCAAAAGTTTCCTTTCAGGGGACAGGGAATCTAGGGGAAAATTTGTCCACAAAATTCCAACCCTATTGGCTAAGGATGTCTCTGAGAGTGTCAAACCCTCAACACTGGTGGGCATTTGCAATGGGCTGTGCAAGTTCCCATAGCACTGGGAAAAGGTCTCAGGTAGAGAAACAGAGAGACACGGCTACTTGAGGTGCCAGAAACTGTCCAACATGACTACAGGTGAACTCAGAGGTGGATCTGCACAGATTGGGGTCGGGTACCATCAGCATCTGCCACACTCACCTTTCCTTTCTTCCCAACACCTCCTTAGACTAATCGCACAGTACCTTGATTAGTCCAAACCTGGCCACATGTCATTTCTTGGACATGGTGGGGCAGCATGCTATGAACAGAAGTTTCATCAAAACTGCACAAGTTAGGTATGACAGCAGGCACCTGTAGTCCTAGCTACTCAAGAGGCTGAGGCAGGAGGATCGCAAGAGCCCAGGAGTTGGAGGCTGCAATGAGCTATGATCATGCCACTGCACTCCAACCTGTGGGACAGAGCAAGACCTCAGTTCTAAAAAATAAAATTAGATTAAAATTTAAAAACTGCTCAGAGAAGGGGAACCAGCATCCCCAATAAAGGGCTGAATAGTAAATCAGTTTTCAGAATAAGTGCAGGAGGAGGGACTTGAAGAGAAACTTCTCTAAAGAAGACAGACGCACAATCTATAAACATATTTTAAAAAGCTCATCATCCTTAATCATCAGAGAAATGCAAATCAAAACTACTTTGAGATACCACCTAACCCCAGTAAGAGTAGCCCACATAACAAAATCCCAAAACCAGAGATGTTGGTGGGGATGTGGAGAAAAGGGCACACTTCTACACTGCTGATGGGAATGCACACTAATACATTCCTTCTGGAGGTATGTTTGGAGAATACTCAGAGACCTAAAAATAGACCTGCCATTCGATCCTATAATTCCTTTACTAGGTTTATACCCCACAGACCAAAAGTCACAATATAACAAAGACATCTGTACCAGAATGTTTATTGCAGCCCAATTCATAATTGCTAAGTCATGGAATAAGCCCAAGTGTCCATCGACCCACGAATGGACTAGCAAATTGTGGTACATGTATACCAGGGAATATTATGCAGCCTTAAAGAAAGATGGAGACTTTACCTCTTTCATGTTTACATGGATGGAGCTGGAATATATTCTTCTTAGCAAAGTATCTCAGGAATGGAAGAAAAAGTATCCTTTGTACTCAGCACTGCTATGAAGCTAAATTATAGCTTTCACATGAAGGCTATAACCCAACTATAGCACAAGACTATGGGGAAAGGGCCAAGGAAGGGGAAGGGAGGCGGGAGGTTTTGGCGGAGGGAGGGTAAGGGGTGGGGCCACATCTATGGTGCTTCTCAGAATGGGTACAGGCGAAACTTACTAAATGCAGAATACAAATGCCTACATACAGTAACTAAGAAAATGCCATGAAGGCTATGTCGAACAGTTTGATGAGAATATTTCAGATTGTATATGAAACCTGCACATTGTACCCCTTGATTGCACTAATGTACACAGCTATGATTTAACAATAAAAAAAATTAAAAAATTTAAAATAATGCTCTAAGTTTCCCAGCACCAAAGGCAAAAATAAAAAGTAATCTTCATATTTTTAATGCTTGTTCTAAAGCTAACACTTTGCTCTAAACCAAATTTCTCAGGAGGAAATTTATATAGGAAGAAATAGGTCATATAATGGACAATGTGCTCAACAACATTTCTGTGATACATCCTGCAATTCCATTCAGCAAGCATTTATGGACTACGTACCATTAGCCAGGCACTGGGTTCACAACTGGAGATAAAACAATGAATGCTGTTGTTTCTTATCTCATTTCAGGACTGAAACTGAGGTTTTGAATAATATTAAATATAGTCCTCTGAAGATAACTTGGTGAGGGGAGAGCTTGTTTCCCAAGCCATCCCTGCCCGGTGGTTAAAACTAGGGTCAGAATAACAGCCACTCATTGTCTCCCCTCCTTACCCCAGGGACCCCCAGTCTGTCCCCAGAGCATGATCTCAGAACTTTCATCCTCTCTTTAAAAAAAAAAAAAAAACAATAAGTGCAGGAGGGATACTAGACAGATAAAATAATGACAATATTCCTTCCAATTTTTAATCCTATTGTAAGATTATAATTACTGGAAACTATTCTTCCATATTATGTCTGTTTATGCATTTTTCATCATAAACTGTGATCATATTGGAATCCATATATTTTATAACTTCATTTTCTACTTACCAATATTTAGTAAACAGTTTAATACGCAGTGAACATTTTACTATATGTGAAAAATACATATAAGATCACACACACACACATAAGGTGGCCATAAAGTTCATGTACAAGTTAAAATAGACAACTCTTTTTTTTAATTTCAGGCTAATGTGAGGGTACAAACAACAAGGTCACAATATCAGAATTTGTTGGGTAGAGTCCCTCTTGTAGCTGTCCTGCACCCAAAAGGTATGTCATACACCCTTATATTATGCCCATTCAGTGGGAGCACCTCAAACTCTTCCTCCCTCTCTCCCCTCCCTCATCCCCCTCCCCCCAACTTGAATTGAGTTTTTCTCCTATGTGGGCATGTATTAGATAGTCTACTGGCTTCATATTAGTATTGAGTACATTGGATATTTGCTTTTCCATTCTTGTGATGCTTAACTGAGAAGAATGTGTTTCAACTCAATCCAGATTAATACAAAAGTTGAGAAGTCACCGTCTTTTTATGGCGAAATAGTATTCCATGGTCTGCATGTACTATAATTTGTTAATCCATTCCTGGGTTCGTGGGCTCTTGGCAATTGTAAATTGAGCTTCAATGAACGGTCTAGTGGAAATGTCCTTATGATAAAATGATTTTTTTCCTTCTGGGAAGATGCCTACTAATGGGATTGCAGGGTCAAGGGGAGTTCTACTTTGAGATCTTTAGGTAACTCTTTTAAATTGCACACAAACTTTACAGCTACCTTGCATATCACAGAAAAACAGTTAACCCTTGAACCGCATGACTTTGAACTGCGCGGGTGGATTTACATGTGGATTTTTTCCAGTAAAAGTTACGTTGAGTGTGCCTGCCTCCCCTGCACTTCCTCCACCTCTTTCCCCTCTGCCAACCCTGAAACAGCAGGACTAACCCTTAGTCTTCTTCCTCTTCAGCCTACTCAACATGAAGATGTTGAAGATCAAGACCTTTATGATAATCTACTGCCATTTAATGAATAATAAATATATTTTCTTCTTATGATTTTCATAACATTTTCTTTTCTCTATCTCACATTATCTTAAGAATACAATATATGATACATATAACATACAAGATATGTGTTAATAAATTGTTAACGTTATTGGTAAGGCTTTTGGTCAATAGCTGGCTCTTAGTAGTTACATTTGGGGGAGTCAAAAGTTATACTTGAATTTTCAACTGCATGGGAAGACTGGCACCCCTAGTTCCCTTATTGTTTAAGAGGTCACCTATTGATAAAGTAAGTCTAACGATCAATATATTTTGATCTTGTTTTTCTACTAAGTGACACTTGATTAAAAGTGAACATATGAAATCCCCAGCAGCTCCTCTGCCTGGGGGAAAAATGTTTCATGGATAGAACTTTAGGCATTGGAGGAAACTGTGAAAAGAAAGCACCAACTTTGAATGAATCACAGAGGTTGGGGTTTGAATTCCATTTAGCTTACTTTTTTTTTTTAATATATATATGAGACAAGAGTCTCACTCTGTTGCCCCTTGCGAGTACCACGGCATCAGCCTAGTTCACAGCAACCGCAAACTCCTGTGGTCAAGCGATCCTCTTGCCTCAGCCTCTTGAGTAGCTGAGACTGCAGGTACCTGGCACAATGCCCAGCTAATTTTTCTGCTTTTTTAGTACAGCTGGGGTCTTCCTCTTGATCAGGTTGGTCTCAAACTCCCTAGTTCGAGTGACCTTCCTACTTCGGCCTCCCATAGTGCTGGGTTTACAGATGCAAGCTACCTCTCCAGGCCAGAATTCCATGTCTTATTACAAGCTATGTGATCTTGGTCAGTTTATTTTGACTCACAAAATTTCATATCTTATCTTATGCCTAATAAATACTAAACAAAATGGCAGCTGTTATTATCTATAAAATAGGAAACACCGGCTCTTACTGACAGTGTTGCTGTGAGTCTTAAATCGGGTCATACAAGTAATGTGTCTAGGAGAAAGTCTGCAATATAATAGATGTTTAAATAATGTTAGCTTGCAGCTATCATCCCTAAAACCTTATTTTAAGGCAGTCTTTCCCACCAGGCAAAGCAGCTAGGTACACAGCAATGCATGGAGTGCTTTATGCCAAAAGAACTTTCCAAACTCAAAAAGTTTTACTCTGTCATGCCCATGCTGAACTTCCACCATTTCAAAACTCACTTAATATCCCAACCAAGGTTTTTTTTTTAATAATTAGAATAACTAATTACACATTTTCATCTGATACAAACTTTATTACATTGCTTTCCTCCTTACACCTACCTGCCATTTACTATATCCAGGACAAAAGCCCTCATTAATGAAGAGAGAAACGGAGAGATAGTTTTGTACCAAAGGCCATTTTTGTGGAAGTCTTCAACCATTAGAGAGGCTTTGGCTGCCGGAAGGGAACGTGACATCCCTAGAGTTCAGAGGTGTCAGAAGAAAGGTGCTAGAAGGTGGGAAGATGCTGGAGAAAAGTAGGTTTTATCTCCTGATTTTCAACTCCATTCAATCACCACTTTCCTAGAATTGCTAATCAGAACGAATGAATTTGTTCCAACTGAATTGAGTTCCAATTTCTAGTCTTTTGAATGGAAATAGCCCTAAATGAGGTATCAAGTGACCTTGGACAGATTACTAGCTTCTCTGAGATTCAGTTTTTACATTGGCAAAACAGAGATCATAAATCTTACCGTGCCTAACTTTCAAAGAAGAGGTTAAGATGAAATAAGATAATGAAATAGAGAGATCTGGGTAAATTGTGAAATACCATGCAATCCTGAGAACTTGGACCTCAGCTACCCACTGTTGATGGACCTGAGGCCAACAGATCTGTTTTGAATTATTCAGGTGTCCATGTATGTGGGGGAGGGAGGGGAGAGGTGAGTATTTCTTACAAAAGGACAATAATCAAAAAGGTCACTTCACTAAGGATAGGGCCATTGATAGGGCCCAGAATGAGAAAAAGATCCCATGAGCCAGCGTGACAGCCTGCTGGCTGTATTCCCCTTTGTTTTTTTCCTCTTGCATAATAGTTAAGTTAGCAGATGACATAGCTAAGTCTTCCCGCCAGGTAGGCAAGCCCTCGGATATGAGCAAAAATGATGTGTGTTCTCTGGGTCTTGCCCTTAAACAGCTTAAGCATGTGCTCCCCTTTCCGGTTGGCCTATGTCTGCCCTGCTTGCTGTTGGCTGTGGGATGAGGAATGCTAAAGATGACACTGTGGACTCCAAGTCAGAGCCACAGGTTTAGAATGGGGCGGCTGCCTATCAGCCGATCCCCTCTTATCTCTTAACTATGACATAACAGAGAAATAAACTCTTATCTAGTGTAAGCTACGGTCTCTTGGGGTCTAGCTGTTATAGCAGCTTAGACTTTACCCAACCTAATATACCAGACCTCCCACACCACACCTAATCAAGCCTGTCCCAGCAAGAAACCATTTGTCAAATTGAGGCAACATTCATGCAGCCAGTTAAAGGATTCTCTACCCCCGCTGTTTCACTGGAAGACCAACAAGCCATTTTTCTTGAAAGCCATTTCTGTCCACCTGGACTGCCAAGATCACTGCGTGTGAAGAGGTAGCATCTGTCTCAGATTAGGGGTGGAGCTTGAGTCGCCACCATTACTCCATTAACTCTGCTGCGTTTCGCAAGGCTCCCAAAGGCAGAGTGTGTATTTATTAACTGTACCTAGAATGAGACAGGCTCTTTGCATACCTTCTAGGAACTGGATATCAACTTCGGCACACTGTTCATAGCCTCAAGGCCAAGAAACAGTTTCAGAGAGGTTGAGTGAATTACCTGAAGCAGCACAGAGCCGAGCACCAACGCTGACTAACACAGCATAACTTGTGCGGCTTCAGCCCCATTCACTGCCTTCGAACAGACTGGCTGCTTCCAAGCCTGCTTCAAGGCTGCTTGAGCAAAGCTGGCATTTGCCTACTGAGACGAGAATCTTGTGGCTTAGAAGTCCTTCCCCAAAACTACCCACTAACTGCTGCTCACAGTCTGACCTTCAGAAGGGTTTTTAATCTTTATTTATTTATATGCACGTGCAAGTATGCATGCTGGATACTTTTGAGATCTGATGAACACTCTGGAAATACACATTATTAGGGGTGAATTATGACCCACTGAAAGGATATATTGGAGTCCTGTACCCAGTACCTCAGAATATGACTTTATTCAGAGAAAGGGTCTTTACAGAGGTAATCAAGTTAAAATGAGGTCATTAGGGTGGGGCCTATTCCAGTATGACTGGTGTCCTATGAAAGAAGGAAATTTGGGCACAGAGACCGACACACTTAAAGGGAAGATGATGTGAAGAGACCATCTATGAGCCAAGGAGAGAGGCCTGAAACAGATCCTTCCCTCACAGCCCTCAGATGAACCCAATCCCACTGAGACCTTGATCTCCAACATCTAGTTTCCAGAACTGTAGGACAATACATTCCTGTTGTTTAAGCCACCCAGTTGGTGATACTTTGTTACTGCAGCCCTCCCAAACCAATTGCACACCTCACCTCACACATATATGAACATATTACTATATATTATTATATTATGATACATATTACTATATATTATGAACATATTACTATATATGAAAATATATAACAAAATACTTAAATTACACTAAATTTTTTTTTTTTTTTATAAATAGTGTTTTGTTTTGTTTTTATTTATTTATTTATTTTGCAGTTTTTGGCCAGAGCTGGGTTTGAACCCACCACCTGTAGATGTCATGTTGTAGAACTTCCGGCATATGGGGCCAGCACCCTACCCCTTTGAGCCACAGGTGCTGCCCAAATTACACTAAATTTTACACACAACTTTAGGGAATTCATAGTTTACCCCCAGAACACCCCTGATCTCCTTTTGAAGGACCCCTGCAAGGTTTTATTTCCTACAAACATTCCAGTGCCTTTAATAATAACAATACTAACAAAAGCAAACAACTACTTTCTAAGCACTCTTATAAGGGATTCACGTGTTTTAACTCATTTAATTCTCCCAACAACCTCATAAGAAACTCAGATTTTGGTTAGAAGTGGAGTGCTACTATAACAAATTACCAATAAACTTGATGGTTTAAAAGGACAGAAATTTATTCTCTCTCAGTTCTGCAGAAGTCCAAAATCAGTCTCTTGCATCATAAACAAGGTTTTCAGCCTGGGCACAGTGGCTCATACCTGTAATCCTAGCACTCTAGGGGTCTGAAGCAGATGGATTATTTGAGCTCAGGAGTCTAAGACCAGCCTGAGCAAGAAGAAGACTCCATCTCTACTAAAAATAGGAAAAACTAGCCAGGCGTAGTGGCAGGTACCTGTAGTCCCAGCTACTTAGGAGGCTGAGGCAAGAGGATCACTTGAGCCCAAGATACTGAGGTTGCTGTGAGCTATGACTCCATGACACTCTCTACCCAGGACAATAGAGTAAGACTCTATCTGAAGAAAACAAAACAAAACAAAACAAGGTGTTCATGGGGCTGTGCTCCCTCCAGTGGACTCTAAGGTCTGGAGGACAATATAATTTAAGTAAGAAACCTCAGTCCTTTGGCAAGATCTTGGGAGATTTAATTAGCCACAAAACATCCTTAGCACCAGCATAACGTCTCAGTCCAGGTCTGACTCTAAGAGGTATTTCCAAAGATTTTGTAAATCTCAAATTACAATAGCTTCTTAGGTTTCTCCCCACCTATGTCATGCTTCTCCCAATTCAGCACATAACCACTTACTTCCACATGAGAGGGGTAAGGAGTAGCCTGCAATGATCATTGTTTGCTCTGTGCAAGAGTTGATTTTATACATCAACTTGATTGGGTTAAGGGATGCCCAGATAGCTGGTAAAACATCATTTCTGTAAGGGTGTTTCCATTAGAGATTACCATTTTTGTCAGTAGGTTGAGTGAGAATCTGCCCTCACCATTGTGGGTGGGCATCATCCAATCTGTGAAGAGTCTAAATAGAACAAAAGTGGGGAGGTAGGGTGAATTTGCCCTCTGTGCTTGAGATGGACCATCCATCTTCTCTTGCCCTTGGACATCAACAGGAAGGCTTGTTTCCGAGGCCTTCAGATGTGGACAGAAACGACATCATTGGCTTTTCTAGGCCTCCAACTTGTAGATGTCATGTTGTAGAACTTCCCAGGCTTCATAATCACACGATTAAATCCCTCATAATAAATCTCTTTCTGCATATCTCTATATATCTTATTGGTTCTGTTTCTCCGGAGAACCCTGACTGATATACCCTGAGAGGTTTTATCTTGTCTTTAATATTCCAAATAAACTAATGCTTTGACTCTCTCAGGCAAAATTTGAAATTTCCATAAATCTAGATGTTGTATCCTACATTCCCTCTCTACACACACAAGTAGGAAAACAGATACTCATTTTTTCCACCCTATATTCTCAGTTAGTAGGGAATATAATTAAATTTAGGGTTTGGGGGCATATTTGTTTAATTAAGATTTCAGAACTTAATTATCATGGAAGATTAGAAACAAAAAGAAGCTCTCACATTGATGGCTGGTGTTGGCATCAACCTGGCTTGCAAGGCTCAGGCAAGGGCTGGAGAAAGGTGCATATTTAAATTCTGCAGTAGTTCCTTTCCAATTCCCTTTTAGTATTTGGCCATTTTTGACCATATTCTATTTCTGGACACTTCTTTTTTTTTTTTTTTGAGGCAGAGCCTCAAGCTGTCACCCTGGGTAGAGTGCCGTGGCATCACAGCTCACAGCAACATACAGCTCCTGGGCTCAAGTGATGCTCCTGCCTCTGCCTCCCAAGTAGCTGGGATAACAGGTACCTGCCACAATGCCCAGATATTGTTTTGGTTGCAGCCATTATTGTTGTTTGGCGGGCCCGGGCTGGATTCGAACCGGCCAGCTCAGGTGTATGTGGCTGGCGCCTTAGCCGTCTGAGCCACAGGTGCCGAGCGTGGACACTTCTTTCTTGACTATCAGGTTTTCATCTGAAAATGAACGAGGTTAATCACAAATAGGATGCCCTAAAATGGGAACACAATTTTATGCACAAGGAAACATAATCTATGATAACAAAACTTAAAAATAGAGATATCAAGTAATTTAAGATGCAAAGTCATAGAATAAAGTATTATAAAGCCATTTTTAATGATATAGGAAAAGACTTAAGATTCAGTATTAGGCAATAAAAACCTACAATATAATATTATTATATGAAGAGAAAAGACTTACATAGAACAAGAACTAGAAGGAAAGAGTGTGAATATTAACAGTAACTGACGGGAGGTAAGAGATGGGCTGAATTTTGTTTTATCTCTTCACATTTTCTGTACTTTTGAACTTTTTGTAGTGAGAATGCATTAATTAGATAATCCAAAAAATTTTTTTTTTTTTTTTTTTTGGTAAGAAAAAGACCGGAAGGAAGCAGATTCAGAAGATTGTTACATTGGTTGAAATGGTTAGCTGTCCTTCCTCAGACTTTTTCTCCCATAGAAAAGGATACTTCATATACCATTGACATCAGTCTTGGCCATGTGACTTGCTTTGCCCAGTACAATGTAAGTGAAAGGGATCTGTGATTTCCTAGCGAACTCTTAAAGACATCATATGGTTCTTTTGTCTTTTCCTTCTTCCATAAGAGTAGTGTCTCCCATACAGGAGTTGCCCCCTCACCCTGTATTCCCAAGTGAAGACAGCACAGACCACAGCTACAGCCAACCCCTGAAGGATATATAATCTAAGCCAGAAATGAAACTTTATCCTGGGTAGAGCCTATAGCTCAGCAGCTACAGTGCCAGCCACATACACCGAGGCTGGAGGGTTTGAACCTGGCCCAGGCCAACTAAAACAACAATGACAACTGCAACAAAAAAATAGCCAGGCATTGTGGTGGGTGCCTGTAGTCCTAGCTACTTGGGAGGCTGAGGCAAGAGAATTGTGTAAGCCCAAGACTTTGACGTTGCTGTGAGCTGTGACGACACAGCACTCTACCAAGGGTGACAGCTTGAGACTCTGTCTCAAAAAAAAAATTATTTATTGTTGTGAGCTACCAATACTGATGGACTGTTTGTTACTGAAACATAACTTATCGTTGTAAGCTGCTAATATTGATGGACTGTTTGTTACTGAAACATAACTTGGGGAGAGCTACCTGATACTCATGCATAAAATGCACAAGGAAACAATAGCATAACATATAATTAAACCAACCAATGAAAACCAGTGAAAGCATTAGACTAAATCTCTTGAAACTCCTTCCAGCTTGGAAACAGGAGCTGCAAACTGAAATCCCTACAGTGGCCAGGTGGGGAAGATTGATGTATGAAGTGTTCCCAAAATAAATGCTGATTAATATTATACCTGCCTAATTACACTGTCTTTAAAATGAAAAGGGCTAACCGGAAAGTATCCAGCCATGTGTGTCTCTATTTTTTATATTACAAGGCTGGAAACCTTCCAGACAGACCTCACTCTTTTGGAGGAAACCAAGTACAAGCATCAACTCTACTTTGCATTCTCTGCCTTTACCTCTTTATCTGTGGCTACCTCGGTGACCAAAATCAGGCTTCTCAGATCATAAGCACTTAGGTGGGAGGAGCTCTGAGAAAACTGAAAGCAGTTTTGAAATGGATCCAGATGGATCCCATGTTAGATGGGTTCACACAATGGCTTAGAGCATGGATGTTGCAGAAAGACAGGGCCCAATGGAGAGAAAGAGCACCCAAATACCTTATTTAAGGGGAAAAAGGCTTTTATTCAGCTGGCAGAGCTAAAAGCATAGAAGAATTTAAAATGGCAACGCTCCCCAACTGGCTTGGTCTTTCCCTTTTTATCTCCAGTCAAAAAGTTCTAACCCACAGGTACTTTTCACTGGTCAGTTTGAATCAAGCAGGAGAAGCTGTTCCAGCCTCCACAGAACTACAGGATTTCACAGAAGCAGAAATTTCCAGGTCCCAGGAAGTTAAATCTGCAAATGCCTAACAGCTGAGTCACCATGGAGAGGACTCTGCAGGTGTATTCTTGGGGTCTCCTTGAGAAGACCTGTGTTCTCCTAGACTTCACCCTTCCCAGGTATCCTCTCTCATGGGCTTTGGTGTTAGACCTAATTTAGGGTCCTAATTCTACTTACTAGTTCCATGTTCTCTGGCAAAATTGCTTTTAATCTAAGCTTTCATTTCCTTTTTGAAAATGAGATAATAATAAAACCTACCTCATGGATTTATTGGCAGTGAATGAATGAATGTGCTTACTACAATCCTTGGTAAATAGGAGCTGTTACCAATATTATTATTATTATTATTATTTCTCTTTGTTATGGAATGATACCCTTCTGAAAAGGTACTAGAAAATCTACCCAGAGACAAATCTTTGTAAAATACATTTTTAAAGGAAAGTCACTGATATGGTTTTCGCCCTGAATTATCTAAATGTTCACATTTCTGCGCCCGTCTTTGAGTTCTTCTTGAAAGGTAAAAGTGGGAATACTAAATAAAATTAATTTCATCCTTCTAGATCTCATTAAAATACATACTTTTTTTCTTTCTCTTTGCTCTGTGGGTGATAAGAAAAAAAAAGTCTTTAGGGAATAAAAAATTACTAGATTCGTAAACCAGTTTTCCAATTATTGAGTTTCTGCAAAGAAAGATGCCATAATTGCTCAAGGTGAAAGGAAAAGAAAGAGATGAGAAAGTGAATGATCATGACGATCAATGGTAGAAGCTTTCTGAAGACCCAGGGAGCACTGTGCCTTGTCTTACCTGTCAGACATGAGGGAATAAAACAGCAGACTCACCAGAAGATACTTGTATGCAATCATTCTTGAGCTAGATTTTCCTTCCTTCCTTACATACACACAGAACAACTTTGTCCTAAGTTTCCAACTAAGCGAGGAATAGAGACTTGGAACTTGCCCTGCTGACCATGAGTGGTAGGATAAAGCATTATAAATCAAAACAAAACCAGAACGATGCCAGGGGAATGGCTATCTGGAATTGGCACACTTTGATTCATTGCTGTTTTCCACAACCTACCTTTGATTACAGACTCTATCTTTAGAAGGCCAGATTTGGACAAGGCCAAGGAAAAATGTTTATAGACATTTGGCCCAGCACTGACTGTGGAATATCTTCTGGCTGATTAGGTGATCTTTTTCTTGACTGAGTGAATCTGGATAGCCTGGGGCCTAAGAAGCACATGGGTATTTTGTCCTTTGAGCCAACAATGGGAATTTTCCTGCTGTGGACTTCTACAACTCACTAAGTTGCTGATTATTAACTTCCTTTATTGGCTTTAAGTGAAAAAAAAAAAATCCTTTCCAATGGGGTTAATGTTTAACTTGTTTTACTTTTCATATACTGCTCACATTATGTGATGATATCTTTATTCATTCAACAAACATTTACTAGGCATCTCTGTAGGCCAAGTAATCCTAATGATATAGCAATAAACCCGAAAGATGCTCCCTTTACCTTCATAAAGTTTATGATATATCATGGAAGAGGATTAATAACACTATTGTGAGAAGAGTAAGATGAAGCCCATGTTAACGCACTAAACTTTCATTGAATGATTATTAGGAGCCAGGTACAAAGCATGTTACATACATTTAGTCCTTTAATCCCTGATGATTGGATAAGGTTGGTAATATTCTCATCTCCGTTTAAGGATGCGCAGCTTGCCCAAGCTCACCACCTGGGAGGTAGTGGAGCTGGGCTGTGAACCTGGGCAGTCTGGCTTCAGAGCTGAAGCCTTGAGCCGGGTGTAATGAAAGAAACTCCAGGCACAGAGGGTGGAAGAACATACGAGTAGCTCTCTACTCTGGCCCAGGTGGTAACTTTGCTGAGTCCTGCAGGACAAACAGGATTTAGCCTGGGAAACGTGTGTGCAGCCAGCATAACGCTTTCAGCTGCAAGGAACAGACACTTGCAGACTCACTGGAAGATACTTGTATGCAATCATTCTTAAGCTAGATTTTCCCTCCTTCCTTACACACACGCACACACACACACACACAGAACATAATGTGTTTATGCCAACAGTGACATAAACAAAGTGGGGTTTATTTCCCCACATAACAAAATGTCTGGTAGAAAGCAGGTGCTGGGACGCAGAGAATCTAGGAAGTCAAGGGTCTGATCGACATCCCTTTCCTTTTTACTCTTAGGCTATTGCAGCTCCAGCTCTCACAACCAATTTCTTGGGGACAAAGCAAGAGGAATATAGGGCTGGGAGTTCTTGCTAGAACACTTTCCTCTTATTAGGAGGGGAAAATCTTTCCAGATGTCCCATATCTTCTTTTTTCAAATCATTAGCTACAACTGGCTTCTATGCCCACTTTTTGACCAGGCCTTGCACCCACCTTCTTTGAGACCAAAGGATTCCCAGGGTTCTATTGGCAAAAAAAGAGAAGTGGATTTTGATTAGACAACCAGCAGTGTCTTGCAGAACAAAGAATAATGCTGTAGGCAGAGGGAATCACATGTGCAAAAATTTGGCAAGCGACCAGAGCGTGACAAAAACGAGGGTGGGAAGAGGCTGAGTATAGCTGGAGATAAGCTCGACAGGTGGCACAAAATGAAGAGGGCCCAGAGCACAAAGGGCTGTGCCTACCATCTCAGGTTGACACTGTTGTCCTAAGGACCAACGGGAATCAGGAAAGGATATTAGATAAGGTAACAACCTGGAGACGACATGTATGTAAAGGCCATCTGTGAGGAATATTTGAGGGGAATAAAAAAAAAAAAATGAAAGGCAGGAAAAACAGTTGGGAAGATTCTGCAGTGGTCCAGGTGAAGGATGATGGTGTGTTGAGCCCTTCCAGGAGCATGGTGGTGGAGAGCATTGAATCACCATTCTTAGGAGGTAGAATCAGACCTGATATTTGGATTTGGGAGGGAGGGACTGTGCAGCTTGATGAGGATTAGCAATGACTATTGCCTTCATTTCCACTAGTAAAAATAGCATTGTGAAAAGACAGAACTGCTGAAATCAAGCCTTGGGGTTCAAGTTCACAATAGCGAACTGGCAATTACTAGGAAATCCATATTCTTTGCATTTTGGGAGGGGAGGGGAACAGAGTCTCATTTTCTCACTCGGGGTAGATTGTACTGGCATCATCATAATTCACTGTAACCTCAGACTCCTGGGCTCAGCAATCCTCCTGCCTCAGACTCCCAGTGGTTGGGACTACAGGCATGTGCCACTACGCCTGGATAATTTTTTTTATTTTTTGAAGAGATAGAGTCATGCTATGTCTCCTGGGCTGGTCTTAAACTCCTGACCTCAAATGATCCTCTCACCTTGGCCTCCAAATGCACTAGGAATTCTGAGCTACCATGTCAGGCCCATTAATTTATTAATTTGAATTTTATTTCTGTCTGCTATGCATATACATATTAGGTCATATCGAATAATTCCACAAAGTTGTGTCCAAACTTTTTTCTTTCCTGCCGCAAATTGGAAGAATAAAAGTTGCCCTGGACTACACATTAAAAACACAAATACTAACAGAAGCTGATGAGAGAAGAAAATGTGTTGTGCATACTTTTCATAATACTCAACAACAAATATAAAGAATAATCTGCATGTGGCCCACAGACCACAGGTTGGACACCCTGGATAAGAAGCCCCTCTCCTTTGCCAAATTCACTCCACCAACAATTGCTACCCCACAGAGACATCTACTTAATCTTTGAGTTATTTCTTCTGACGTTTCCTCTGTGTCTCTAACTGACATAATTGTTAGGCTACTCTTGACTCTAACTATGAGAGTTAGGATGTAGGTTTCTCGGGTGTCATCCCTTTACCTTCCACCACACATATACACCCAAGTCCCCTCCTCTGAGCCTCCCAATATCATTATGTCATAATTTGAGTTTTAAACAATATTCACTATTTGCTTCATCATGGCCATGTGAATACTATTTATAGGTAAGACATTTAAAACATTAGGATTATATTTTCATTCTTGTACAAAGCTTTGGATAACAAATTGCCTAGCTTTCTGCAAATAGAAAAGTAAACCCTTACTTAACTCTTCAATAGAAATGTAAATGTCCTTTCAATATACTCAAACACCTTAGCTTTTGCTACCACTTTTTCTTGAATACCCCCATGCGTGAGTCCTCCATCCCTCTGCTCCAATTGGTTGCTTTCTAGGCCCATGTATCAGTTAGCTTCTCTGCACAACCAACCACCTTAAGATTTAGCATTGAAAAACAACAACAATCATTTACTTAACTCACAATTGTGCAAGTTGGCAATTTGGGCTGAGCGTAAGTAGATGGTCCTCCTGGTCTTGGCTGAACTCCCTCAGGCATCTGAAGTTAATTGCAGCTCAATTAAGCAGCTCTGCTTGAGGGCAGGGGTGGGGGTATCTGGCTATTGGCATATCTAGTGATTTCTTACCTCCAGCACGTTAGTGTGGACTTCTTGGTGAAGAGAAGAATCTAAGAGAGGGAAAGGAAACATCCAAGGCCTTTTGAGGCTGGGATTGAAACTGGATTACTGTGACTTCTGTGACTTTCACTGGCCAAACAAGTGACAAGGCCAGCCCAGAATCAAGAGGTACAAAAATAGACTCCATGTTTTGATGGAAGAATCTAAAAGAATATACATATAAGAAGGTCAACAACGGGGGGTATGAATTCAAGCGACCTGCTAGATCTGCCTTCACCATCATCCTTAGAATTCTTGTTTTTATCTTTTATTGGGTCCCCTATACATGTATATCAGTCAGACTTTAGAAACCATGCCAGACATTTTAACAGACCAGAGGGCCGGGAGGTGGCTTAGTTGGTACTGGTATCTCTGAAGAACACAGGAAGCTGATTCTGGAAGTGCTGGGAATACTGCGAGCTGGATTCAACTGTAGCTATAGGAACTATTTTCATCAGGGGAGAAGAGTTGCCTGTGCGATGCTCTCAGGAATTGCAGGCAGCCAGCAAGCAAACAGGCGGGAGCCAGTCCCTTCCTCCCTCTGCAGCTCTCCAGTCTCCCTCTAGCATCTTTCTTCCCCACTAGCAAAGCTTACCCGGGAACCAGCTGGCCAAGGTGAAGAAAGATTTTCAGAGTCTGAGCCCTAGTGTCACACAGCAGAGTACATAATTGTGCCTTTGCAGCTGCAGGACAGTCACATAAGTAACAGGCATAGCTTGCTTTTGATTTTCAAGTCTTCCTATTTTCTGGCCGCTCGGTAACAACTTCCAAAGGAAGGATGCGTGTAACATACATTTTTTTCGATGTTTAATATCTGAAATGTCCTCAGGGTACCATCACGATTATCCTTTGGGTGAGTATGGCATCCCAGTACATAAATCATTTTCCTCATTATTTTGAAGGCGCTGCTCCTTCATCGTCTAGCATTGAGTGTGGCCCCTAAGTTCGATGGCATGTGAATTTCTGAACCTTTTTATAGGACCTATTTTTATTTTTTGTTCATTTGATCTTTTCACTCTGGTGACTTTATGATTTTCTCTTTATCTTGGTTCTACTGAAATTTCGCAATGGTTTGCCTCAGTTCTGTTTTATCTTTTTTCTTTATTAAAAAAAAAATCATTCTGCAAGATACACTGTGGTTAGTTTTAGTAGGAAAATTTTCTTCAGTCCTAGAAAATTTTATCAGAATTTATTGAAGTGTTTGATAAATTCTCCTCCTTCTTTCTCCTTTTTCTTTTGCTGTCCCTTCTTTCTGGAATTACTATTAGTTGTAGAATTGTCTAATTTACTCATCACTGTGCTCTTACTGTTAATAGTTTAATCTCCCTTTCTTCAATGTTACGCCCCCATCTTTAGCAGTGTCTGGTATCCCAAGAGAAGAATCTTTAGTCTGACAGGCTCTGGGATATGAGAAGGGTATTCACCTATTTGGGGCAGGAACAAAGATGTATTATTGAGGGTCAAGATGATGCCTTTTATGCAACCTTTCAGCTCCTTCTTCTGTCCTTAGCCCCACCTGCCCTTTGAATTTCAGATGTACTTAATGCCTTTAATTTCTGAACCTGGAGGGTTTTATTACATGAACTAATGTCCTTCTCGGTTTTCCCTACTTCAGGCTTTGGTTTCCATTTCCTCTGGTCTGCTCAGTCACTTTCACTTGCCCGCTTGTTTTTCTCCCTTTTGATTTATCTTTGACTCAGCACTGCTGCTCAATCAAAAAGAGGCAACAGAGACGCGATCGCCTTAGCTGAGAAAGATGGTAAAATGAGTAGGAATACTTCAGAGGTCGTGGTAGATTATTGTAGAAATATCCCCCAATGAATGAAGGCACCTGTGAGCTTGTGTAGCTCCCTGCCATGTTGAGCTGGGCTACAGGACTTGGGGTGTTAGTAAATGTGAGGTGAACATAGGCTCCTGCATTGGGAATTATTTACTCTCTAGCTACTAGAAACCCTGAGGCCACCAAGTGAAGCAGCAAAGGCTAGTCTCCTGGATGATGAGAAACCCCATGCAGTGGGAAGCCAGACTACCCCAAAAGAACCCAGCACCCTTCAATATCAGCTATCAGCAGAGCTGAGCACATAGGAGTGAGCTCAGTTAATAGCAATAGCAGACCTAACTTACTAGCAGAGCCCAGCCCAAATTACTAATTCACACAGTTATGAGCAAATAAAATACTTTTTGTCTTAAGTCATCAAAGTTTTAAGGTAGTTTTTGCTCAACAAGTGGTAATGGATACAGAGGTATTATGTTCCAGCTTTCTCTTTTGTTTGCATTGCATTCATAATCACACAGATCAAGACTGTGTTTTTTTAATCTGTGTGTCCTTGTTGGTTTAGACTTGTTTTTCTAGTCCCTTTATTATCATTTTAGTGTGGTTTTGACAAGGAGTAAATGTATATGTCAATTCCATCACAGTTAACTGAAAATCTCCATTTATCTCCTCATCCGTCCAACAAACATTCATGGAGCACCTACTAGGTATCAGCAGTGCTGGGCATGTGTGTGATAATTCAGGTCTTGTTTAATCTTCTCCATAGCATTAGGTATCGGTTTCCCCTTTTAACAGATGAGACCAACAACACTTAACAAGTGAGGCTAAGTGACTTGCCAGAGGTCATACAATTAGTAAGTAGTGCTGTCAGGATGTGTGGTGTTGACTGAGTGTCAACAAAGTACCCACTAATCCCACTACACTTGGTTGAACTAGAAAATAGACAAAAAGATGCTAAATTTAGGAGGGATGCAAGACTCATCAGAGTAGACTTTCTGTGATAGCTGAGTGAATATAAGAGGTGAAAAAGAAACAATGTCTGAGAACTCCATCCCTACTGATCTGCCTGTGACCCCACTAATAAAGGTGACAACAGAGGAGTGGACATCTGGGATGGATGGAAAATTCACTTCCAAGGGACTATATTCCATCTCTCTCTCTCTCTTTTCTCATCTACATCTACAGATCAAGGCTCTGCCGAGCACAGAGGTAAGCATTGCTTGTGATCTGTTTTTATTGGCAAAGATTGGTTGGCGCTACTTTACAGGACACTTTACCGGGGTAAATGGTGGTTCTGATTGGGCTTCTCGGTGGCGAGTGGGGAGATGAGTCCTGTGGGCCTCAATATGGCTAACGGCTATCGAATGGTTAAAACGCCAGGCACTGCTTGAGACGCATTCCCAAAAGGCCTTTTGCGCTCTGCGCAAGGGAAATTAAGTGCCGAGAAAAGTGTGTTCAATTTAGATCCATCTGGTCTGAGTTGCTTCTTTTTCCTCTTTTTCTCCAGGAAAAAAAAAAACAACTATTTAAACAAACACACTTTGTGGTCACTTTAATCTACTATGAACTGAGAGTGTTGCCAGTCCAACATGTTAAAAAACAAAGAGAAAGAACTACTGAATTTCTGGGCGGTGCCTGTGGCTCAAGGAGTAGGACGCCAGCCCCATATACAGGAGGTGGTGGGTTCAAACCTGGCCCTGGCCAAAAACTGCAAAAAAGAAAAAGAACTACTATATTTCTAATTGGTAATAAGGTAGTAAGCTCAGTTCACGGCAGAGTTCATTATCCAAGGTGCTGGCTGCCCCACACTCAGAACTTGGGAGGAAAGAAATGGTGCCTGTTTGGAGAACCTTATATGTTGAAGAATGAAGTGGTCCTTGCTAGAAAATAGTCTCTTATAGTACCTTCTAGCCAGCATGTGGACACCAGGAAGCTTTAATGAGCAACATCATTGGATTCCAAATAAAAAAATCAAAACCATCCATTTTAGATTTTCCAGGGGGCCCCAACTTCAAATACTTGTTCTTGGTACTGGATCACACATTGGGAGCAGTGAATCTATAAAGCATGAGGGTTATTAGTAAGAGACATCTGTACCGTAGAACCCTACACAGCTATTACTAAAATAATATTTAATAATAACACTTAATAATATGCTTTCATTAAGCCTTTAACTGAGGGCCACTTACTAAGTCTTTACTTATACTTTTTTTGTTGTCTCCCACCATAATTCCATGAGTGAGTCCTGCCTGTTGTTACTTTACTTTTATAGATAAACACACCAACGCGTAAGCAGGTTAGCTGGATTGCTCAAAGTGATAGAACAGGGGTTCCAAACCAGGCAACCTGCATTAAGAGCCTGCATGACTCCCGTAGGTTGTAGGCTGTACATCCAAGTGAAAGCACGGCTGCCTCCGGGAGAGAGGCTGGGGGAAAGTGGGTGAAAGGCTTTTACTTTCTACATTACCAAGTGCTATATTGTTTGCCTTTTCCCCTTAAATGTGTTATTGTTTTACAAATACATAATAAAAGAAAAGGCAAGGCTGGGGAAGATGAGATAGCAGTGCAGTATTTTTTTTTTTTCTTTTTTGAAATGAAGGTTTTGAATCAAGAGAAGGCACTATCCCTATTATGTTAATATAGGAAGTTATTCAGGAACCAAGCAAGTCTAGGCTGAGGGCCAGGAATTAACTGAATTATCTTTAGAATCCTCATAAGCCACTGTAGACAAGTAGGAATATAGGTAAGCAGAAAGAAAGTCCTTAAAGTAATGTAATAACAGAGCGGCGCCTGTGGCTCAAGGAGTAGGGCGCTGGTCCCATATGCCGGAGGTGGTGGGTTCAAACCCAGCCCTGGCCAAAAAAAAAAAAAAGTAATGTAATAACTTGAAAATCATAGAGATAAGTACAAAGAGTCCAGACCCTGCAGGACAAGGCAAGGAGAGGGTCAGCCAGAAGAGTGGACAGTTGAAAACCAGGAGACCCAGCATAACTAAAGGAGTAAAATAGGATGCGATGTGAAGGAAAACAGAGTGAAGTTCCCAGGAGGAAGAAAGCAAGCTGCTACCTTGGTCGGGGAGCCCCGTACAGAGTTTCTGCTGGGGCCTTACAGAAAGGTGAAGGTAGAGGAGGAGTACATCCTGATACCATTGTGAAAAGTACAGACTTTGACATAGATTTTCTCATTTGCAAGATTTTCCTTTTAAATATGCCCATGCTTGTCAGGGTGCGGGTTTCCCTTTTCAGCTCAGCCAGGAGGCCTCTCAGAGGTGTGGGGATGGACTAAGGCTTTTTAGCCAGTGGCTCAGGACCTTTTGCCATTCCTGCTAGAATTCCCCTATCTTGACACTCATCACACTTGAAGTTCTTAGCTAATTTCTAGATAAGCTCTGAGCGGGCAGCACCGTGTCTTTCTAGTTCACCATCATAACCCTGCCTGTAGCACAGGGCTTCTCACATACTAGAAACTCAAAAATTATTTGTTGATTCTAGTTTGCTTGAATTGGTGAAATAAATGAATACCATTGGGAATTTGTTGCTATTATTATGTGCTGAAAATATCAAATTCTCTTTTGAGTCTCAATTCGTAATCCTCTTGATTATCATGCTAATAGTGTTGATTGGTAGCATTTACTGAAGACTCATGTCTACTAACTCTTTATGTTTTAAGTAAGAGAAATCCCAACTCAGATATTACTTAAAACATCTATGGACAGGGTAAGGTTTGGTGAAGGCGCTGCCCTATTTCAAGTATTAGCATTCCTCAGGCCGGATTTACTCACAGATGCAAAACAGGTGCTGGCAGAGGCTGGAGCTCCCATTCATATTTAGAAGGAGGGAGGACAAGAAAAGCGGACAGGCAAAGAAGGGTGGGAGGAGAGAGAGAGTGGTGTACTATTAAACAACATTTCTGAGCTTTACTCTGAACTACCCAGGAGAAACTCACGTGTTGATTGGCACAGCCTAGGCAGCTCATCCCTGAACCAATCTGTGCAGCTGTAGGGTTTCCCAGCTGTAGGGCTGGGAAACGACCTCACAGAAGCAATTTGATCAAAATCACAAAGCTAGTAACTGGTAACACTGAGGACCCAGATCTATGTCTGATTCCAAAGTCTGCGCACTTGGCCGCTGGAGTCTAGTGCCTCAAATCTTAGACATTGTGTGAGTCTGATCAATCCCAGCTGTGCTGAGGGACCCCTGGGGCCCAGGTTAAACTTTAATCAGGGTTGAGGACTCTCCAAAGAGCCTGGGCTATGAAGTCAGCTTCAGAGGCCTGTGAGTTCCAACCTCTCTTTGGGAAGCAGCACACACCTGCCAGGGCTCCTACGAGAGGTAGTGATAAAACCAGGACAGGAAGTCCTGTTTTTCCATCAGTGGTCAGTCATTGAGCAGCGACTGAGCATCTGCTCTCTGAGGACCCATCTGTATGAATTAAGGCCTGGAACTCTGTTTCCAATGTCCTTATTGGTCTTTCATTTTTGTCTGTTCCTTTGCTGATCACACCCAGAGGCCTTCTCCTCTTCTCCTGGGTGAACTTCTAGACGAATATTGGTTCTTTGTCTCAGATCTGCACCCAGCCTGTTTCCTTTCTTTGGATCTAGCACCCCAGGATGGTAACTTAGTTTCTTCCACAAATTTCAGTTGACCCTGGCGGCCTTGAGAAGGAAAGTCTGCATCTAACCTCAAAAGGGTAGTGCACTACCAGCGTCTGCCATGGAAGGAGAGGTTGGCACTGTGGCCTGCACGACAGGAACTTGACACCCACACATTTCCCACAGCTTCATATTTGGGACTCACAGAAAAAGCTGTCACGCCATTGCTCACACAGCCTGCAAGCGGCTTTCATGCACTAGCATAATACCCAGACGTTCTGGCCCCCCTGCCTGCCTTTTCCAGAACTCTGAATGAGATTGAGCTGTTTACATGTTAGGTACACAATGATGAAGTCTGGAGGGGAAGAAAAGCAGAAGTGAAGAGGCCTGCAAGGGGCCTAGGGGCTCTGAACTGTGATTTAGGACGCTTAGATTCAGTCTAGATAAGCACTGGCTTGCTCTGTGGCCCTTGGCAAGTCTCTGCCCCTTGCCTGGCCTCAGTTTCCTCATGTGATGTTGCACTATATCAAGGATTCTCAGGGAAACCCCTTCCCAGGGGTGATTTGGAAACCTGTGGGAGCACTTTTCAGTGTCACAATGACTGGAGGCTGCTTCTGGCAATCAGTGGACACGAGGGAGGGCTGCTAGATAATCCTGCAGTAAACAGGGCATTCCCCACAGTGAAGAACCATCCCACATCCTACAACTGTCATATGTCCTACTAGACACTCACATGGACAGAAATAACCCTTGTTTATAATTACCTGACTCTGGTCAGATAAGAACTAGCTCTGCTTTGAATATGAACATACACATTATATGAGCATATACGTTATATGAACATACACAGTCACCATACAAATCAAGGGAGACATGTCTTTTTTTTCTTGCACATCTTTTAAAACAGTTTTATTAAGGTATGATTTTACATACTGTAATATCCATTTGTTTTTAAGTGAAAGAGTATTTAATCAATGCAATGATTTTGGTAAATTTGACAAAGTTGGGCAACCACCAGCACAGTCCATTTTCAGAACATTCCCATTGCTCTCTAAGCCCCACGTGCTCCTGTGCCGTCCATTCCTACTCCTGCCCCAGCCAGGCAACCACTGACCTGCTCACTGTGTCTGCAGATTTGTCTTTTCTAGAAATCTCACATACACAGAATCAATTCATATGTAGTCTCTTTTCCTCTTCTTTGACTTAGCATACTGTTTTCTGAGCTTTCTCCATGTTAAACATACTGTTAGCTTGTTTCTTTTTATCCCTGGATGGGCATGTGCTTAGAGGTGAAATTCTGGATTATTTTTTTCATTTTTTAAACCAAGAGTTGTTTAAACGCTTTTGGAACTCATTATCTGAGTCACCAGGACAACGCTCCTGCGTCCTGTGCATTTGCAGCTCTCCCAGTCACAGAATCTTGTGAATGATTCTTTGTACAGGTAGATCCATGCTCCATCATGTAGGAGTCTATGTATGGGAATACACGTGATTCTATGCATAGAATTTGGCTTCTGACTACTTTATTATGTTTCTAGTTGGGCTGTACTCAAACCTTTCCATAGTAAAACATATTATTTTATACTGAATTACTTTCTTTTTATATCTCCTATAGAGGGCTGTCTAGAAAGTATCCAGCCATGTAATATGAAAAATAGTATTAATAACAGCCGGGTATTTTCTAGGCAGCCCTTGCTATAACATTAAATTAATAATAATTTTAAAAAATCAAGTGCATGGTTCAGTGCCTATAGCTCAGCAGCTAGAGCGCTGACCACATATACTGGGGCTTGCGGGTTTGAACCTGGCCTGGGCCTGCCAAACAATGACAACTACAACCAAAAAATAGCCGGGCATGGTGGCGGGTGCCTGTAGTCCCAGCTACTTGGGAGGCTGAGGCAAGAGAATCACTTAAGCCCAAGAGTTTGAGCTGTGACGCCACAGCAGTCTATCCAGGGCAATATAATAAGACTCTGTCTAAAAAAAAAAAAAAAAAAAATCATGTACATATGTGGCTTATATTATTTATACATTTCATCTCTGGACAGTAAAGGTGTTATACTTTTTTTTATAAAAGAAGTCTTAAGACAGAATGGTAAGGACTAGTGATTTTAAGGCCCCTGAGACCTATGAGTTTTTAAATTCTGTACTCAGAGAGGTTTAATTAGAAAGGCAACTGGTAATCCAGATTTGAAGCCAACAGCAAATCAAAGCAATTGTCTTGCACCAGTTGCTTTGATCATCAGATCGTGGCCTAGTTCTTCTAGGCCAGAATCAGAGAAACGGTGAGGGATAAACAAACCCAAGAGAACCATCAGGAAAATGTGCGGGAAGAGCTTCCAATTCCATCACTCAGCCTTGGTTTCAGTGTTAGCCACGGCACAGACGCAGACTGACCCAGCTGGTCAGACCCATGAAATCCAGCCCCACATTCTTCAAACACAAAAAGGGAGGTCTAGACAAGGGGGTGGTGGGCAGGGGGACTGAGGCAGCCACACAGCCAGAGCAGGTCTGGGCAATCCTGGGAGCCTGATAATCAGTTGCACTTCTGTCAGATATTTTGTAGTCACTTAGAGACTGAGCCCTGTGAGGCAAAGACTGAGACAGATGACAGGGCAGGGCTCAGCCCTCTCACCTTCCTTGTCCAAGAGGTCAGCATCTCACCTTCCTGTGGTCCAAACCTGCCTCCCCTCCAGTCGACCCAACTCACCTTCCCAGGTGTACAGGCAGCGTTCCTGGGAGGCCCACTTAAAGTGGTTTATTAAAACATGCCAGTGGAGTCCTGGAAAAGGCCATTACTTCTGTCCCATTAAGGTGCTTTCTTACCCCTTCTTGTAGGGATTGGAGATGGTTGACTTGCCTTTCGATCTGGCTCTGCATGGCCAGGGTCTTCCTACTCTCCAGGTTGCCTGACCAGATAAGGAAGAAAGGAACACTTAAAGCAGTAAGTCTGACCGTAGGAGATCCAGCTAGCCAGGTAGGAAGGTGTGGTGTGGTGAGCGAGCATGGCCCTGTGGCCCTGCAGACCTCTGGGATAAATCATTTGCAGACAGGGAACCTGGAGGTTGCGCTCAGCATCCTCTCCCCCACCTCCCAGCCCTGGAGGAGGGCAGCAAGTGTTGTGGGATGGTGGAGGTCAGTGTTCAGGGCTGATGCTTTGCCATGCCTGTAAGGTCATCATACCATCCTGGTTTTAGGTTCAAGATTTTTCCTTTCAAACTCAGACTTTGGCAATTTGTCTATGCAAGCGCTAGTTATCTGCAAAGAAAGTGTGCTTCCAAAGGGGTCAGTGGTACCCACAGGTCTGAAGGTCCACTGAGCCACGGCAACTGGTCACAACACCATATGACTGGGCAGTGACCCAGGTGGGGTCCAGGCCAAGCCAGGGGTCCTATGTGAGCTCCTGGAAAGGAGCCCTGGCAGATGTTGGAGGAGGTGGACTTGGAGAAAAAGAGTGAAAACAGACAGCAGAAGACATAGATGGGTGAGAGAGAGAAAGGAAATTGGGTGTGGAAGGAAAGGAAAAGAAAAAAGAGAAAAGATTAAAGCAGTGGAGGAGGACAGTAGGAAGGAGAGTACTACCATTTGGACATTTGTTCCATAGAATCTATGATGAAATTTGACCCCCAGCGTTGGAAGTGGGGCCTAAGGGAAGTGGGTCATGGGGACAGATGCCTCCTGAGTAGATCAATGCCCTCCCTTGGGTGAGTTCTCACTCTTACTAGTTCTCTTGAGTGGCTGTTAAAAAGAGCCTGGCCCCCCCCACCCCCACTCCTTGCTCACCACGCATCTCTGCACAAGGTGCCTGCTCCCCTTACTGTCTGCAGGAGTGGAAACAGCCTGAGGACCACCCCAGAAGCTGAGCCGAGCCGATTGCCTGTCTTCTCAGGCAGCTTACAGAGCTGTGAGCCAAATCAAACCACTTTTCTTTATAAATTATGCAGCTTTATAGCTTTATAGCAACACAAATGGATTACAAGATAGGGGAAGGGGATCCAGCCGAGAAGGGAGAAAGGCAGGGCTGGGCAGGAGTGAGAAGGACTGCGAAGAGAAAGAGGACAGTGGGCGGCGCCTGTGGCTCGGTCGGTAAGGCACCAGCCCCATATACCGAGGGTGGCGGGTTCAAACCCAGCCCTGGCCAAACTGCAACCAAAAAATAGCCGGGCGTTGTGGCGGGCGCCTGTGGTCCCAGCTACTCGGGAGGCTGAGGCAAGAGAATCGCTTAAGCCCAGGAGCTGGAGATTGCTGTGAGCTGTGTGAGGCCACAGCACTCTACGCAGGGCCATAAAGTGAGACTCTGTCTCTACAAAAAAAAAAAAAAAAAAAAAAGAGAAAGAGGACAGAGAAAAGGCTTGGGCTGTCTCTCCTGAGGCCTGGCCTTGGGGGATGATAAGGTCTCTTATCCTGAAAGGAAGGCTGACTTTGCACAAATTCCATCATCTGCCTGCCACCCACATGCCAGGCCAACCTCTCTTCCAAGGTTCTGGACCATCCCAGGGCTGAGAGCCACCTTTTCTAGAACTGCAGATTAAAGGCCTCCGGGAGGCGGGAGCCCAGGCTGATGTCCCTGTGTCCTCTGGCAGACCATGGTGTTATCAAGGAGTCACCTGCAGGAGCCTGGGCCTCTAGCATGCCCACAGGCTGAGGTGCTCACACAGAGGCCCAGGTGTCTGTAGCGAGGCCCCAAGCCCTGCAAGGAGCCCACGGAGCCATATAGAACTCCTAAGGCCTGCACGGCAGGCTGAGCATTCACAGAAGCTCAGTGCTCGCAGGCAGCCCCACACAGGTGTGAGCTGTACCATGGGGCCAGGGCCAGGCACTGACCTTCATTGTCACCATGGTGAGTTCCAAAGCTAGACTGAGGTTTTTTGGGTATAAGCAGTATTTGGATGTTTTTGTGCAGCTTCTTATGTGTTTGGGCCCCAGCTTGATAGCAGTGTAAGGGTTGGGCACCCAGGGTGGGCCGGAAGAGGAGGGCCGGGAAGCGGCAGGAACTCAATAGCATCAGCTGTGTTGCAGGGACCGGCCAGCTGGAAAGGCCATGCCTGCTGGAAGGCTGGGCCTGAGCAATCTGCCATCTCCTGCTGCTCACTACATTCCCAGAATCCTGCTCCTGTGTTTATGGTGGAGGAATCACTGGCTGTGGAACAATCACTATGTTGCAAACAAACATCCCCACTTGAAAGAAAAACAAAATTAAATTCGAGTGGTAGGGAGGGAGGAGGGAAAGCGGGGATGAGGGAGGAGGATTGATAAACTCTCACCTAATGGGTGCAACGCAGGGGTATATAGCACATCCCCGGGTGAAGGGCTCAGCTACAACGTGAACGTTACCTAACAAACACAGTGTAACCTAATCATTTGTACCCTCATATTAATCTGAGATTTTTTTTTAAAAGCATTATGGTTCAGAAGTGAGAAGAAAAACAAATAAGCACACTTTGAAATGTGTCTTCTTTAGGACTTCGGTAGCAAATTTCTCAGGTGTGGGGCAACCCAGTGCTCCAGGGGCCTGCTGGGAAGCTGCTGGATTACCGACATTTATAAAAGAAAAAAAAGGCAGTCAGCCTGGCTCAGATAAGAGGAACACATCTAGCCCTGGGAAGCCAGGAGTGTGTGCCTTGCAAGCAAATGGCAGTGCCTGCCCGAGCATAAGAAAAGCTGAATTCAGGGCTTTAAAACAATGAGATGATCACACCTCCTGCTTTTAAGAAATAGAGCAAGAAACGATGAGGTTGTCTTTAACTTAGTTATTAGCACACACTTTGCAGAGCAAGGCAGGATAGCAGGAGGTCATGAGCACAGCCTTTGGAGTCAAGCTACCTCTGTTTGCCCTTGCCCTTCAATCTTTGCAACCCTCTGAGCCTCAGTTTCTCATAGGAAGCTCTAGAAAGCTGTTGTGAAGATTAAGATTTCAGAGATCTTTCTACAGATTAAGAGATCTGTAGAAAGTGCTCAGAACAGGATCAGGGACATGCTAAAAGTTCCACCAAACGTCAGTGGTTACTAAGTGCTCAGCTACCAATTAGCACATGCTGCAACTGATTTATGAAGTAGCTAATTTTTAGTACTAGTAGCTAATATCTATACCAGCAAAAGGTGAGGGTTCCGACTTTTCTAAGTCCTTGTCAACAGTTATTGTCTTTTTTATTAAAGTCATTCTGGTGGGTATAAAGTAATACTTCATTATGGTTTTGATTTCTATTTTCCTGGCGGCCAAATGGGATCAAGCATCTTTCCATATGCTTATTGGTCATTTATATATTCTCTTTGGGGGAATGGTAATTCAAATCTTTTGCACATTTTAAAACTTGGACTGTCTTTTTGCTATTGAGTTATGTTTCTTATATATTCTAGATTCAAGTCCCTTATCAGGATCTATGATTTGCAAATATTTCTTGTCATCTCATTTTCTTGATAACATTTGATGCATAAAAGTTTCTAATTCTAATAAAGTCCAATTTGTTGATCTTCTCTTTTTATCACTCGCACATCTGTTGTCATAGCTAAGAATTTACTGTCTAATTGAGGCTGGGCTCAGTGGCTTATACTTATAATCCTAACACCCTGGGAGGCCAAGGCGTGTGGACAGCTTGAGTTTGGGAGTTTGACACCAGCCTGAGCAAAGCAAGATCTCATCTCTACTAAAAATAGAAAAATAAGTTGGGCATTATGGTGGGCACCTGTAGTCCCAGCTACTTGGGAGGCTGAGGCAAGAGGATCATTTGAGCTCAAGAGTTGCATGTTACTGTGAGTTATGAAGCCATGGCCCTTTACCCAGGGCAACAGAGTGAGATTCTGTCTCAAAAAAGAAAAAAAAAGAAAGAAAGAAAGAAATTATTGCCTAATTGATAAGGAAAATTTGTTCTATATTTTCTCCTGAGAGTCTTATAGTTTTATCTCAGAGTGTTATCTCATTTAAACCAATGAGGAACTAAGACCCTGTGAGGGTATGATCTGCTCCAAATTACATTGCTAGTAACAGTCTGAGCAATATGATATCCGATAATACCATAATAACAGGGGACTTTAACATTCCTCTTACAGAGCTGGACAGATCCTCTAAACAGAAATTAAACAAAGATATAAGAGATTTAAATGAGACCCGAGAACAACTGTGCTTGATAGACGCATACAGAACACTCCATCCCAAAGATAAAGAATACACATTCTTCTCATCACCTCATGGAACATTCTCCAAAATTGATCATATCCTGGGACACAAAACAATTATCAACAAAATAAAAAGAACTGAAATTTTACCTTGTATCTTCTCAGACCATAAGGCACTAAAGGTGGAACTCAACTCTAACAAAAACGTTCGACCCCACACAAAGGCATGGAAATTAAACAATCTACTGTTGAATAACAGATGAGTGCAGGAAGAAATAAAACAGGAAATCATTAACTTCCTTGAGCATAACAACAATGAAGACACAAGCTACCAAAACCTGTGGGATACTGCAAAAGCAGTTTTGAGAGGAAAATTCATCGCTTTAGATGTCTTCATTCAAAAAACAGAAAGAGAGCGCATCAACTCACAAGCCCTCTTATGGAGTTGGAAAAAAGAAGAACAATTTAAGCCTAATGTCAGTAGAAGAAAAGAAATCTCCAAAATCAAATCAGAGATCAATGAAATTGAAAACAAAAGAATCATTCAGAAAATGAAACAAGGAGTTGATTTTTTGAAAAAATTAATAAAATAGATAAACCATTGGCCAGACTAATGAGAAATAGAAAAGTAAAATCTCTAGTAACCTCAATCAGAAATGATAAAGGGGAAATAACAACTGATCCCACAGAGATACAAGAGATCATCTCTGAATACTACCAGAAACTCTATGCCCAGAAATTTGACAATGTGAAGGAAATAGATCAATATTTGGAATCACACCCTCTCCCTAGACTTAGCCAGGAAGAAACAGAGCTCCTGAACAGACGGATTTCAAGCACTGAGATTAAAGAAACAATAAAAAATCCTCCAACCAAAAAATGCCCTGATCCAGATGGCTTCATGCCAGAATTCTATCAAACCTTCAAGGAAGAGCTTATTCCTGTGCTGCAGAAATTATTCCAAAAAATCGAGGAAGAAGGAATCTTCCCCAACACATTCTATGAAGCAAACATCACCCTGATACCAAAACCAGGAAAAGACCCAAACAAAAAGGAGAATTTCAGACCAATCTCACTCATGAATATAGATGCAAAAATTCTCAACAAAATCCTAGCCAATAGATTACAGCTTATCATCAAAAAAGTCATACATCATGATCAAGTAGGTTTCATCCCAGGGATGCAAGGCTGGTTTAACATACGCAAGTCCATAAACGTTATCCACCATATTAACAGAGGCAAAAATAAAGATCATATGATCCTCTCAATAGATGCAGAAAAAGCATTTGATAAAATCCAGCATCCTAAGACATGATTGCAAGAGAACTTTGCCTAACAAATGCAATCAGTGTAACCTGGCTTATTGTACCCTCAATGAATCCCCAACAATAAAAAAAAAAAAAAAAAAAATCCAGCATCCTTTTCTAATTAGAACACTGAAGAGTATAGGCATAGGTGGCACATTTCTAAAACTGATTGAAGCTATCTATGACAAACCCACAGGTAATATTTTACTGAATGGAGCAACACTGAAAGCTTTTCCTCTTAGAACTGGAACCAGAAAAGGTTGTCCTCTGTCACCTTTACTATTCAACATAGTGCTGGAAGTTCTAGCCAATACAATTAGGCAAGACAAGGAAATAAAGGGAATCCAAATGGGAGCAGAGGAAGTTAAACTCTCCCTCTTTGCTGACTACATGATCTTATACTTAGAGAACCCCAAAGACTTAACTACAAGACTCCTAACTACAAGACTCAAAAAAACCAACTTCATTTTGTAGAGCCTAAAGTTAATATATTTCAAGATCAAAGAGGATCTCAAGTTATATTAAAAAATGATCCTAAAATTCAATTTATATTCATTGTTAAACAGAATCAACTTTTAGGGCAACGCCTGTGGCTCAAGGAGTAGGGCGCCGGTCTCATATGCCGGAGGTGGCGGGTTCAAACCCAGCCCCAGCCAAAAACCACGAAAAAAAAAAAAAAAAAAAGAATCAACTTTTAATTTGCAGCTAATAGTGATAAGAACAGTCCCCATTTCTTGTGCAGTAGTCTGGGTCGGACACTACGCTACTTTTACTTGTGTTCTCTTCCTGTTTCTCAAAGCTACCTTACAAAGGTACTATTTTTAACCTTAAGATGGAGAACTTGGTACTCAGAAAATTTTTTCAGTAACACATCCCAAATCACAGTTAATAAGAGGCAAAGCTAGGTTTTAAACCCAGGGCCCTCCTTCTCTTTGTAGGGTATCCTATTAGGAAAACAAATAATTGTTACTGGAATACTAATAAAAGGCTCTGGAAGATAAGAACCTGCTGATGACCTGAACTGGACCCCACTTGCCACATTCATCCCTTGTCACATCTGTTGGTAATTTCTCTTGGTTGGATTATGTCGATTTGCAGTGGTCAGAATCCAGACACCATAAAGCATCTGAGTTGTAATGAAGTCCTGATCTTCTTTTCTTTAAATCCAATTTTCCGCATGGTTTGGCTAGGGTAGGAGGATGTCAATTTCTGTGGCAGAGGTCAGCCCTATGAGATGTTTGTCTCTATTTACATAATTCATCAGAACATTTTAGGGGGCGGGGTCCATCTTCACTGATATTAGCCTTGGGATAGGAGGGGACCAGTCCCAAGCTTAGATTTTAGAGTTTGCCACGAAAAGACCTGAAGTTTGCAGTTTCAATCAGGCATATTTATTTACATGTGGAAATTCCCAGTGCGAAGCTGAAGAGCACAACTTAGGAGTAGTCCCCAAGTGGGAAATTGAATAGTACACTGAGCTCCTTTTATTTCCCTTTAATTTACCATCGGTATCATTACCATTATTTTGTTAACCATTTCCACTAGCAATGATGTAACTTGGGAGCCAGGTAATTGCAGCCAAATGGGGAAGATACTTATCTGCAGTATTTAGTTAGCAAAGACTTTCTTCACCTTTTTAGGGCCGGGTGTTTGTTTTTTCTTTTACTCAGGCAGCGTAGAGCTGCCTCGAAATGCCGACAATATTAAGAGCTCCCTGCAGCGTAATGAACTCCACACTCAGTGGAAGAGAGGTTTCTGCAATTTTCAGCTCACTGCTGCCTAAAACTGTATCTCTCTGCACAGTGAAGTGGTTTCCTGAGATTCTAACAGGCCAGGTAAAACAGACCCTGTTTGTGGTCTGACCATTATGGAATAAAAGATGTGGACTTTGAGCTCAGAAACCTGACTCCACTGCTTGACTCTGGGAAAGTTATCTGTGCTCTCTGAGTCTCTATTTTCATAATTATCCAGAAGAAAGTTAATATTTCTTACCTCATAGACTGTTGGGCAGTAAATGAGGCAAAAAGACTGAGGGGTCCAGAACATTCCTTAGCCCATCACAGGTGCTCAATATGTGCTCTTTCTTTCCTGAACAAAGACCTGGTGTGGAAGACTTTTCTTCCGAGTCTTAAGATTGTTTGGGAGCCAAGTCCAAGGAAAGTTTTGAGGAACAACTGATTGGAAGGGAAGTACATTTTGCTTAGCAAAAATGAAGACCTTGGATGGGCCTGGGTCTCCATACTCAACTTCAGAGTCCAGGATCACTTTGAGAGCGGCGATGTGGGGGCTGTACCTATCTCCCCTCCCCTCCTGCGGCCTCCCTCACCCGCTTCCCCCATCGCCCTTCTTCTCTCCTCTCCACCAGTGCACTGACCCTTCCCAGCTCACGTTGGTCCCACAGCTGCCACCTCTGCCTGGCTCCTCCCACCCTCATCCCTAATGCTCCAGGTCAGAGTTTCTTCGTCATTTGTTTTTGTCGTGTCCTCTGGGACATGTCCCCCAAGGGGGCTCTCACAGATCACCCTGTGCCTTTCTTTCTACAAAACACACATTGGTTTGTAACTAAGTGGGCTTCATATTGTGTGGGATTTTTAATTTAAAATATCTCCCACCACTAGACCTCGAAGTCTGGGTCTGGGACTAGTCTGCTTATCACCATCTCCCTTGGAGGTGCTCAGTAATACTCATTGAATAAATGAATGAGGAAACTTTTGGGGGAAAGGAAAGAGGGCACTTTGATGCTGACTGTTGAACTCTTAGAGTCGCAAAAGCAGGACATGAAAGTCTTGATAATCCCCTGACCGTGCTTTCTATCTGCCAGCACCTTGTCAAAGTCGAAGTACTTCTGTGCATTAACTTATTCAGTCTCCATGACGATCCTATTATTCCTTTCATCCCCATTGCAAAGCTGAGGAAACTGAGGCACAGAGAAGTCATTCTCAGGTAGCAGTGCCAGAGCCGTGACTCTGACCTAGACCCCCTGGCTCCAGAATACATGCTCTCAGCTATCACATCAGGCTTTTCTGTACGCACTTCCTCTCCCTAGGGTACACCTTTCTTCTCCGACCCTCTCCTTACCCTCTCTGCACATGCTTGGGACCTCTGTTTCCAGATGAAATAGCACTTCTTGAGGGAGACCCTTCCAGATTCCCACCACGGGTTAAGCCTGCGACCCTCAGAATTCACAGCATCCTAAACTTTGTATTCACAATCCCTGGCGCTTATTTCCTCCCTGATTACAGGATATGTCTTCTTTATCTCTGGGTCTTTTGTAGCAAGTAGCACAAGGCTTGGGATATGTTAGGTGCTTAAAAACTGTTAGCTAAAATGGAATGTTCCAGTGTCCTCAGAAGCTCATTGTTTGCCTTGTCTGGCAAAATACCATTAAAATATGCATAACTGTAGCCCAGCCATCCCATAGCTAAGAATTTACCAGTAAAGAGATAATCATGCAAGTACTAAATGATGTTGATGATAATGGGAAAAAAATAACCTATGATAGTGATCAGTAGTGGACTAATGAATTATACTATTTCCACAAAATGGGACCCTATGCAGCCATTAAAAATGGTAGTATAAGGAGAGTTACAGATGACGTAGAACTCTGTCCGAGCTATCTGGGTGAGTGCAAAAAAAAATAAAAATGCAGAATATAAGGAAGCTCATTTTACTGAGAGCTTACTGCCTTATGGTTGGGAATCACGCTAAGCCCTTTTACATACATTCGCTCCTTCAGTCTTCATAACAATCCTATGAAATAGCTTTGTTCTGATAGAATACAGACAAGTAAACTGAAGAGTAAGCCTCTAAACCAGATTTCAACCCATAATTTTCATCAGAGCTTATAGTCCTTGTCGCCATATTATACTGTTCGGTGATCCTATTATGTGAGATTGCGTCACATGGGGACAGAGGCTGCCAGACACTCCTTGTCCATCCTCCTCCTTTCATGGTAATAGGATTTTTAGCTGTCAGAACAAGTGGCATTTCCCAAGTCCCTTACAGCTGGCACAGCCATATAACATCATTTAGAACAACGGGACATAGGGGCGGCGCCTGTGGCTCAATCCATAAGGCGCCGGCCCCATATACCGAGGGTGGCGGGTTCAAACCCGGCCCTGGCCAAACTGCAACCAAAAAATAGCCGGGCGTTGTGGCAGGCGCCTGTAGTCCTCGGGAGGCTGAGGCAAGAGAATCGCTTAAGCCCAGGAATTGGAGGTTGCTGTGAGCTGTGTGAGGCCACGGCACTCTACCGAGGGCCATAAAGTGAGACTCTGTCTCTACAAAAAAAAAAAAGAACGGGACATAAGCAGAAATTTTCTGTGCAAGCTTCCTTAAGAGCAATGTGCATTTGGGTTGCCTCTCTCTCTGCTTCTCTTTTGTTTTCTTCTCGTTTTGTCCTGTTTTCTGGGATGCAGATGCTAGTCTTTGGAACATAAGGTGGAGGTCACTACAATTGAGCAAGAAGATCGAGCCTGGGTGACTGACACCAGGTGGAGCCCTGCCGATTTCCACTCTCCACCCAGACGTCCATGAGGGAGAGAGATGAACTTCTGTTACGGTGACATCATAGTTCCTTTGGTTTTTTGTCACTCACAGCTGAATGTAACATAACACAGGCACACGTGTGCGCCTGCACATGCATAGAGAAGTGTGTGCAAGGATATTCATCGTAAGAGTGGTACCTCGGGATTGCAGGATTGGTAGTGACATTTTACATTATCTTTAGAACTCCCTGGGTACACAGGCCACTTCTTACAAAAGACATAAACCAAAAGAAAACTGTCATAATGCCCTCCACCTTGTGCCTGACGGTTTCAGGTCAGTGGCCGGGTCCTTGCCTGCCCGCAGCCCATTCCCAGCCCTGTGACTCTGGATGACTGCTCACCCTGGTTCTCTGGCTTGCCTGACATTGAGGCTTGAGCTTACATCTACAAAAAATGTGCCCATAGCATACCACTCCTTTGGGAAGGGGAAGAAAGTTTCATCCATGCCCTTCCCTTCCCCAAGAAGAGAAAAACGCTCAGAATATCAAGTCAGTGTCCCCAAAGAAAAGAGAAGTGGGAATACACTGCATTTCATTCATTTATTCAATGAATACTGACTGAGGGACTGTGTATTCTAAGCTGTGTTCTAGGCTGGAGAGACTGCAGCAAACAGAAGTCTTTCATGTGTATGTGTTGTAATGGGGACTAACAGTCAACACACATGCATTGAGGTGCAAAGTGTGAGCTTTCTGAGCCAACCTTAGGTTGAAGCCATCAGTGAGTGATAGTCTTAATGTCTCCTTGATTCATTTATTTACTTGACAAACATGTTCCAAGTGCCTGGACATGCAAGGCTGGAAACTGGGAATCTGAAGATGAGCAAGATTCAGCCAATCTAATGAAGTGTCAGTGCTGTAAGGTTGCAACACGGTAGGGTAGGAGTCACAATCCCATACAGGGGGAGATCACAGGAGCCTTGCCTGGAGAGGGGTGCAAGGAAGACTTTGGGGGCCATATGAGCTGACCTAAGATCTGAATGAACATAGCCAGCTTATGTTTCGGCCTCAGTGGGAAGGATTCTTCTGAAGTGCAGACAGTAGGAACAGGAGAATTCACGGGGCCCCTGTAATGTTCAAGGACACAGGGAAACTCAGCTGAAGTCTAAAGTGGGAGGATTCAGATATGTGTGGCTAACGGATGAGCTGGGGCATCTCATACTGAAAAGTACCATTTGCCTGCAGTGGAGGGGGAAAGGCAGGGCTGGAGAGGGTAGAATGGAGTATCAGCTTAGGGCTTGGTCCCAAGCCTGGTCCCACACAGTGTGTCTCAACCCTAGGGAGGACAGGCAGGGCCTGGAATTGTGTTCATAGAGGCCTAGGTGAGACTTGGGGGGTAGGGAGGCTTAAGAGATCAGGTGACAACAGGACAGAGAGGAACAAGCCTCCTTCCCGCATGCTCTCGCACTGACATGTGCTTCACTCAGGAATGTTTTAGGACTGCATCGCTGCCTAGACTTCACAGGGCTGCAGGCTGGGAATACCGGAAGACACTGCCTAGTGTCCTTAGCAAGGAACAGGCATGATCTCAAGGGATAGGACAACACCTTAATGGCTGCCCAAGCAGTGACAATCAGTGAGGGTGCCACAGCAAAGAATTTGTGGTCTGGGGGAGGCACTGACAGGCCACCTGCTCCAAGCTGGCTGCCGTCTGTGATGAACAGCCCACCACACAGTGCCTGGAGTACCAGGCAGTCTTGGGATTTTTGGCAGGGTAGACGGAGGTGCCTAAAACCCATGAGCTTGTGAGACCTCAGAAACTCAAGTTACGGAAGTTTTCAGAAAGAAGCAAGAATGATGATATTTTGTTATTACTAAGTAATAGCTAATGCTTTTCTCTCTCTCTCTTTCTTTTTTAAGACAGAGTCCCACTCTATGCCCCGAGCAGAGTGCAGTGACGTCATAGCTTCCTGCAACCTCAGACTCAGGCCGTGGGCATCCTGCTGCCTCAGCCTCCCAAAGCCGAAGCTGCTGGGATTATAGGTGCTCACTACAGCACCCAGCTGGGTTTTTCATTTTTTTCATGAGTCGGGGTCTCACTCTCACTCAGACAAGTCTCAAACTCCAGAGCTCAAGCAATCCTCCCGCCTCAGCCTCCCACAGTGCTGGGATTATATGTGTAAGCCACCACACCTGGCAGCTAATGCTTTTGGACATAAATTATATGCTAAATCATTATAAAGAAGTCATTCCATTTAAACATTTAAACTCATAAACACCCCTTCGTGTTATGTGCATTATTGGTATAATCTTAAAAATTGGCTTTTCAAGAGTTACATTTAGCAATTGCTAGTTTGCAGATTCCCTTTTTCTCAAAGAACAGAATTCTTATGCATAAATTGTAGGATCCACCCAGAAAGAACCCACTCCCCTCCCAGCACATCCCAGGGCTGGTTCTGTCTGCCAAAACAGGCCTCTGCACTCTGCTGCAGCCTTGAAGTCCAGACACTCATCTTTTCCCTTCACAGATTCCATTAGTGTTGTTTACAGCGATTTGACATTTGTTCACCCAGAGCTAACTGCAGGGCAATTCTACAATTACAGTGGTGTTTGTTTTTGTTTTTTGTTGGTTTTTTCTTTTCCAATAAAGATTGAAAGGTTGAACATGTAATGTTAACATTCAACCTAGTGCAAAAACATTTTAACCAAAAGACTTTCAAAATTGATTTTTTGCAGTGAGCAACTTGGAAAACATTTGTTAGAAGTGGCTTATGTTCTATTAGTTGGGAAAAGGCACTGTGGGCATTAATTTAGAGCAATGGTTCTTGAAGTGTGGCCCCAGAGCAGCAGCAGCAGCATCTAGAAACCTGTTAGAATAAACATTCTTGGGCCCCACCCAGACCTGCTGAATCAGAAAATTTGGGGGTAAGGCCCAGCAATAGGTGGTTTAACAAGTCTTCCATACGATACACACTCACGTTTGAGACCTTATGATTTACATGGCTAAATAGAAATGGCCTTTCAGAAGGCTGATCCATACATCTGCAAATTAACAACCTGATATAGAACTCTGTTTAAATTTCTATTCATCCTCCAGCTCTCAGCTAAAATATCACTTTGTCAGTGAACGCTTTCCTGTTCTGTTTCCATAACCCCCACATACCTCTTATTTTTGTATTTATCACCAATTGGAAATTTGTGTGATCATTAATATCTGTCCCCCAACTACCACACACTATAATCTGCTTGAAGAGACCCCAGTACAAGGCACATAGTAGGCACTCAATAAATGCTTGTGGGTAAAGGAATACATGAACAAATCCTTCATGGGATTTTCACCTGACTGTTCTGATGACTCACTAGTGAAGTATTCTTGGTATAGCTCATTACTGTTCCAAACTATAGTTTGAAAACTTGGTGTGCTTTGAACTTACCACATTTATTCATTTCCTGGTACTGCCCATCACCAAATCCCATGCATTCCCTTATTAGAGCATCTCCCCGCCCCTAGCCAAGGTTCTCCCTAGGGCACTCTTGGGTAGGGCATACCGTCTCTTAGTTGATGCCAATCTCTTCTCAGCCCACTTTGTCAGTCTCCACTAAACACTTCATTTACTTGAGACCAGAATTGCAACTATGAGTATCTTTTTTTTTTTTAAAGAGCTCATTGCCTTGTTTCCTTTTCTTTCCCCATATTCATACTTTCTCGAACCTTCTTTTTCTTTCTTTCTTTTCTTTCTTTCTTTCTTTTTTTTTGTTTTTATTAAATCATAGCTGTGTACCTTAACTGCAGTTTGGCTGGGGCAGTGTTTGAACCTGCCACCCTCGGCATATGGGGCTGGCGCCCTACCCACTGAGCCACAGGCACCACCCACGACTATGAGTATCTGATTAACATTTTACAATTTCAAAAACTAACCATCCTTTCCCAAAGTTGATTTATATTAAAATAGCCATTTGTTGATGGCTTACTTGCCAGGCACTGAAGTGATCCTCACAACTGTGAAACAGGAATTTATTACTTATTCTATGTTTTGGTAGAAATGTGAGCCAGGGTTAGAGAGCACTAAGTGAGTGGTGAGCGATGACTCAGCTACGAGGTGCAGAGGTGGGAACTGACCTCTGAGGCTGGCTGGCTCTGTGGCCTGACCTCTGTGCTGTCATGCCCCCACCTCACTTTCATCCACGTCCTCTCACACAGTGAGAACACAGGGATTCAGATCCACACCTAGTGCCTCCCTGCCACTCCTCCACATCACACTCCCTGCTCAAAGCCATGCATTCGGAACAAGCAGGTACACTGGCAAGAAGATGTGTTCTGGGCTTGGGGCCCATAGGTCAGTGGTTAGGGCTCCGGCCACATACCCCAGGGCTGGCGAGTTTGAACCTGGCCCGGGCCAGCTAAGCAAGTCTGGCTCAAGAGTCAGTGCTTTTAATCACTTTCTTAGAATGTCCCCAAATGCACAGCATTTCACAAAGTGGATTCTTTTTTTTGTAGAGACGGAGTCTCACTGTACCGCCCTCGGGTAGAGTGCGGTGGCGTCACACGGCTCACAGCAACCTCTAACTCTTGGGCTTATGCGATTCTCTTGCCTCAGCCTCCCAAGCAGCTGGGACTACAGGCACCCGCCACAACGCCTGGCTATTTTTTTGTTGCAGTTTGGCCAGGGCTTGAACCCACCACCCTCAGCATATGGGGCCGGCGCCCTACTCACTGAGCCACAGGTGCCGCCCCACAAAGTGGATTCTAAAGAATGCTGATCCTGTAGGCTGCCTTGGGTTGAGATCAACAGGCCTCTATTTCCCACATACTAGGGAAATGCCAGTCTAAATGGCAGCTAAATAATATGCCAGTCTAAATGGCAGCTTCTAAAGAAGTAAATTAACCATGCAGCATTTCCCAAACATATATGACTCTTTAAAATCATGTTTCAGAAAAGACTTTAAAGAAATAGTACTTCGCAAACCACGTGTTGCTAAATACGGATATATGGAGCTTTGTAAGACACACGGGGCCCTTGGGAGCTGGCCTGCATCAGCCCAGAAGACCCAATTGTCAATTTTTCAGGAAGCTGGTTGTTAAACCAAGCCATGATTAATTAAAAGTCTTATTATATAAATTTAGAATTAAATGATATTACAAAAATAATGATTCAAAGCTTACTATTTCCTAATGACTTGACTACATTTTAATATAACCTGTGTTCTTAAGTTACTTATATCCATAATGTCTATGTGGCAGAAATATTGTGTATCCCTAGACATATCCAGTGATATCATCTTGGTAGATTAAAATCAGCAAAGGTGCTTACTGCGCCAGCCACATACACCGAGGCTGGCAGGTTTGAACCCAGCCCGGGCCAGCTAAACAACAATGATAATTGCAACAAAAATAGCAGGGCATTGTGGTGGGCTCCTGTAGTTCCAGCTACCTGGGAGGCTGAGGCAAGAGAATCACTTGAGCCCAAGAGTTTGAGGTTGCTGTGAGCTGTGATGCCACAGCACTCTACCGAGGGCAACATAGTGAGACTTTGTCTCAAAAATAAAATAAAATAAAATCAGCAAGGTAAGAGTATTTACATCACAAAAATTGGCAAAGGTTCCAAGTCAAGGTTCATCTGAGAGGAGGAAAGTCTTTCTTTAGAGAACAGGATGTTGAAAGAGCTCAGAAAATTTCACCACAAAATATGACTCCTTGGTACAAGGAGTATTTTGAATTACAGGCCCTTAGTGATGGACAGAGTCTTGATATGTTGCAGGAAAGAAAATTAAGAATGCCACCAAACCTTGCCCATATAATTTTGAACATGATACCCGTCTCTTAGGTTAATTTTCAAGTTAACCTGTTTTCCCCATCCATTCCTTCTCCCAAGTACCTGTTTATCCTCCCTAGCAATTATTTATTATCCCTGTACAGAATTACCTACACTCATCTTCCCCTCCTCTTTAAAAGGCAGCTATAAAAATGTCTGGGTCCCAATGGGATATTGGGTAATCTATAATTCTCCCCCCGCACATAGTAAATAAACCCCTTATTATTAATCTGCCTTAATTGTGAGTTGATCTTTCAGAAAACTTTCAAGGAAATAAAGAAGTTACCCCATACCCCCACAATGTTAAACTAGCACATCATTGCAGATACACGTTTAAAAAATTGACTTGAAGTGTGATTAGGGAAAAATGATTTATTTCTGAACTTTGGTCTTCTATTTATTAGGATTGTTGTAAGGGTTACCTAATCTAAAATGGATTAAAGCAATGGTTTCCACATATGGGCTGGATATCAGAATCCCTATAGATTCCTGAATTCTACTGAAGACCTACAGTGTTAGAATCACCATCAAGTGTCCAGGGAGCTGTACCTTAAACAAAGCTCTTCTGGATATACTGATGCAAATCACTTTCAGACCCAGACTTGGGAACAAGTGGTTACAGCCACCAGTAGAAAAGAATTAAGAGATTTCTGGCTGGGCGTAGTGGCTCATGCCTGTAATCCTAGCATTCTGGGAAGCTGAGGCAGGTGGATTGCCTGAGACCAGCCTGAGCCAGAGCAAGACCTCGCCTCTAAAAAAAATATCCAGGTGTTATGGTGGGCACCTGTAGTCCCAGCTACTTGGGAGGCTGAGACAAGAGAATCACTTGAGCCCAAGAGTTTGAGGTTGCTGTGAGCTGTGACATCACATAGCTCTACAGTGGGCATCAAAGTGAAACTCTGTCTCAAAAAAACAAATAAATGAAAAAAGAAAAGTATGAATAACCTAGGTAATCAACAACCAATAGAAAAGGACAAAGGGGCCCAGAGGTGCAGAGAGACCAATGACGGAGTTACAAACAATTTCAAATGGAGAGAAAGAGGCCATCTATACCTCCCCAATATAGATATAGGTATAGACCTCACTTTGGAAGCACTCTAAGTGTTCTTTTTGTTTCTGCAGAGAATTTCTCTTTGTTATACTAAAGCCTGTGTGAAGTTACTTTTGCTTTCTATTCACCCTGGGCTGCTCCAGTTTACTTTTGGTTTTATCCACTTTCACTTTCGATTCCTAGGGTGCCTGGGTTGAACTTTCTAATTCAGCTGAGTAATCAAACCAGGTCAACTGAGTTTGGGAATATGAGACTCTGACCCTCAGCAAACATAAAATGAAGATTTCTCTTTCTGAATGAAGGATGACTTGTCAGAGGGCTGAGGCAGAGAAAAGGTCCTTTAATGCCCCAGTGCTACTTTGTGTCCATAATCCTCTACAGGTAACCCAGAGAGGATAGGAGTATTTCGCCTGGCTGTAGAAATGACTCAGTGATGAAAACCCACTTGATAATGCTCTAAGTGTGTTCCTGTCTCCTATCTGACTCTTCACAGGAAGGCCAGGACACCAGGATGGCTGGAAGTTGCTCCAGTCCTCTTGCTTATCACCAATGTCTGACTGAGGCCAGCGGCAAAAGATGTAACTGTATATCAAATCATTGAGGCTGACCTGCCAGACCCTACTGTACCTCTCTATCCAGCCCCAACTTGACTATCAAAAATAGGTTAGACTGGGCGGCACCTGTGGCTCAAAGGAGTAGGCTGCATATGCCAGAGGTGGTGGGTTCAAACCCAGCCCTGGCCAAAAACTGCAAAAAAAACAAAGAACAAAAAAAATAGGTTAGACCATCCAACTAGTTTTCTTTTGGAGATAGTCTCACTATGTTGCCCTTGGTAGAATGCTGTGGCATCACAGCTCACAGCAACCTCAAACTCTTAGGCTTAAGCGATTCTCTTGCCTCAGCCTCCCGAGTAGCTGGGACAGGTGCCTGCCACAACTTCCAGCTATTTTGTTGTTGTTGTTGTAGTTGTCATTGTTGTTTGGCAGGTCCAGGCTGGGTTCGAACCCACCAGCCCCGGTGTATGTGGCCGGTGCCCTAGCTGCTGAGCCCAAACTAGTTTTGAAATCAAAGAATACATCCTAAAAATACTCCTTCACCTCAATCCTCTTCAACCCCACTCCTTCTCCCTAGGACCAACCTCTTTTAATTTGTTAAAGTGTCTCTTTTAAATTTTTCTTGTGGTTACTCTTGCATTGCTAAGTGATATGCTTGTATCTCCATTTTTTGATGCGTCCACGTTAGACATTATCCATAATTACCTTTCTCTGTGATAGAAGTGGTTTAGTTTACTTACACTACCTTCCCCTTCCCAGTATCTATGACTGTTCTTATTTCCCTGGCTTAAATATTTTATATGTGTACTTTGGTTGTATAGTCCATGGACACTAGATTGTGGTTCAAGTTCTCACTTCAAAACAAAAAATGTAGAGCTCTCGTTCTCTCCTCGCCACCCCCCACCCCCAGCTAATTTCTTCTGTACTTCTATGTCCTTAGAGCTAAATGGACGTCTGTAAAGTGCAGTCTGCCCCGCTGTGGCTGCGTTTTTGAGATTAAATGGCTACGGTGACCTTTTTTTGTTCATTGTATTTAGGATTGTGACTAGAAACCAGCAGAATTTTGAATTCCCTCAGTTACTCCTTAGTCTATTTAAGGAAAAGATAGGATCCTGTTTTTTTTTTCCTGGATCACTGGAGTTGTCTCATTAAACCAAACACCGCAGAACAGCAGGAGGAGCTGGGCAAACAAAGGTGTAAGGGGAAGAAATCCTATTAGGGTTCGCAGCGGGAGGCTCATTGGAGACACACACAGGAAGACCTGGAGCTCCGTTCATGTTAATGTGGCCTCAGCTCCTGTTCCAAAGAGGGTGAAATGTGCCATTTGCTTTCCGAAAACATTATGAAGACAAACCACACAAAAGGTTTTGTTCTTTTTACAACCTTTAAAATAGAGATAGGGAGAAAAATACAGTACAATCCGTACTGTCACTGTTATAAAACTCTTGTAGGGATCTCGGCGAAACCTGCCCTTTTCCCTTAAACAAGATCGGTTTTCTAAAAGATCAACTCACCATTATGGTAGATGAATAACAGAAAGGTTTATTTCCAAACACCATGCACATGGGGGAACCACGAGCATGATTACCCGAAGTCCCAGTGATGGTCAGAGACCTTTATAGATGCTTTTGGGAAGGCGGGTGGGGGGAGAACGTGGAAAGTATAGGTGAGCAAGTGGTTGCTGGGGGTGTGTGTAGATGGGTGGAAACAGATTGATTTGTAGATTAACCTGAGAGATAGGTACTGTGATTCCAATGACTGTGGGGCCAGTTGTATTAGCATGCACTAAGAAAGTCAGCAGTCCCTTTGGATTCTTAGTCAGGTTACTCAGGTTTTATGTAGACAGAGGAAAGGCCTCCTTCAATGCTTCCTTATCATGAATAGCCTTTAATTCCGAAATGTTCTATACCAAGGAGTCATATTTTGGGGCAAAATTTCCTTAGGTCCTCCAACTCTAAAAGGTTTTAAAAAGTTATCAGGATTTCTTATTAACAAGTTAATCAAGTTGTCATGATTCCTAATTATTAAAAATTAAAACTTATTATTATTAAAAATTAGCAGTTCTGGCGGTGCCCATGGCCCAGGTAGGGCATTGGCCACATACACTGAAGCTGGCGGGTTTGAACCTGCCCAGGCCAGCTAAAACAACAACAATTGCAGCAAAAAAATAGCCGGGTGTTGTGATGGATGCCTATAGTCCCAGCTACTTGGGAGGCGGAGGCAAGAGAATTGCTTAAGCCCAAGGGTTTGAGGTTGCTGTGAGCTGTGATGCCATAGCACTCTATCAGGGCAACATAGTGAGACTCTACCTGGTGTCTCAAAAAATAAAAATAAAAAAATTAGCAGTTCATGTAGCTACGTGTTGGAGATTTTTAGTGTTATTCATAATTTTGTCCTTGTTTTCTTACTTATTTCATAAAATATTAAAATGTTTTAGAAAGAATTTGTGGATTTTTTTTGTTGTTGTTCTTGAGACAGGGTCTCCCTCTGTTGCTGGGCTAAAGAGCAGTGGGCATCATCGCAACTCCCTGCACACTCAAACTCCTGGGTTCAAGCAATCCTCCTGTCCTAGCCACTGGAGTAGGTAGGACTATAAGTGTATGTCACCATGCCTGGCTAATTTTCATACTTTTTGTAGAGATAACATCTTACTATGTTGTTCAGGCTGGTTGCAAACTTCTGTCCTGAAACAATCCTCCTGCCATGGTCTCCCAAAGTATCAGGTCTGAGCTACCACACCCAGCCTTAGATTGTCCTTTTTAAGGAAATTATAGCTATATTGTTGTACTCATGCCACTTGAAGAACAACTCGGACCCCACTTTAGGTATAAATCAGATGGTGATTTATTACACCTGCGCAGGGGACCAAGGTGATTTATTACACCTGCACAGGCGGGTCGCCACCCCAAAGGGCAAAAAGGCCCCGAAGAGAAAAACAGGTTGCTTTTTATACCTTTTTTGTGCTACGTGGCAAGTCAAGCAAAAACAGAAGCAGGACGTGGCTGGTTAGCTCAGGGTGGGGTTACAGTGAGTCAGGGGCTACAGCCTGGCGGTTGGTACGATGGCGGGGTTACAGCGAGTCAGGGGGGTTGGCACCAGTTCAGGGGGTTACATCGTGGCAGCCGAGGTGGGGACAAACTTGGGGAATGCAGTACCTTGGGAACCTCACGTAGGTAATTTTTCTACCATTGTTCAGTTATTGCTAGGGGGTTGGGGTAAGTTCTACCATTGTTACCTGCTGCTGGGAGTTCTTAGGAACTCAGGGAACTTCCTTGTTCTATTCTGAAACCTGTTTGAGGAATAAACCCAAGTGGGGTGTGGTTTAAGGCATGCGGGGACTCAGGCTGAGACAGTTAGGGGCCCTTAGGGGTCTTTTTGCTGGGTCGGTTATTACAGTATTTGTGCAAGCAATTTTCACACACCTACAATACAACAGGATTAGCCTTTGCAAGTTCTAAAATATAACAGAGATTATCTACATTTAAAAAAAGTGTCAAGGGCAGTGCCTGTGGCTCAGTGAGTAGGGTTCCAGCCCCATACCGAGGGTGGTGGGTTCAAACACAGCCCTGGCCAAAATGCAACAACAAAAAATAGCCAGGTGTTGTGGTGGGCACCTGTAGTCCCAGCTACTCAGGAGGCTGAGGCAGGAGGATTGCCTAAGCCCAGGAGCTGTAGGTTGCTGTGAGCTGTGATGCCACAGCACTCTACCGAGAGTGACAAAGTGAGACTCTGTCTCCAAAAAAAAAAAAAAAAGTGTCAATATGGGTCGGTGTCTGTAGCACAGTGGTTACAGTGCCAGCCACATACACTGAGGGTGGTGGGTTCAAACCTAGCCAGGGTGAGCTAACTAAAACTCAACTAAAAAATAGCTGGGCGTTTTGGCAGGTGCCTCCCTTGGGAGGCTGAGGCAGGAGAATCGCTTGGGCCCAGGAGTTTGAGGTGAGCTGTGACACCACAGCCTGTACAGAGGGTGACATAGTGAGACACTGTCTCAAAAAAAAAAAAAAAGAAAAGACATGTACAGTAGAGTGACAGATGGCAATAAATTCTATGAGAAAAGTAAAGGTGAAGGGGGTTGGGAGGGTGAGTGTGGGTTTTACAACATTCAATTGGCTGCTCAGAGCAGCCTCAGTGAGAATGTGATGTTTGAACCCAGACCTGAAACAGGTGAGGGGTGAGTTAGGTGGCTGTCTGGGAATAGCCTCAGTCAGAAACAAGGCGTGAGCCACTGCGCCCAGCAGTTTTTCCTTTTAGAAAAGTTTTAGACTTTCATATAAATGGTGTCTTAGTTCAATGTGCTGCTATAACAATGCCACAGACTGGATAGTTAATAAAGAACAGTATTTTCTTACATTTCTGGAGGCCGGAACGTCCAAGATCAAAGTTCTAGTAAGTTCACTTGTCTAGTGAGAGCTGCTCTTTGCTTATGAGACGGTGTCTGGTCCTTGCTGTGTCCCCACAGGACAGAAATGGAAGGGCAAGAGAGCTGGGGGTGCTGGGAAGCCACTTTTATAGCAGCCTTAATCTCGTTCAGGAGGGAGCGGCCCTCGTGGCCTAAGCACCTCTTCAAGGCTCCACCTCTTAATTCCACTACATTGGCCAGTTTCAACACCTGAATTTTGGAGAGGACACATTCAAACCACAGCAAATGGAACCACGTGGCACGTACTCTGTTTCTGGCCCCTCTTAGCATGACGTGCTTTTGAGATTCACTATGTTGTGCATCTACAGCTTGTTCCCTTTTATCACTTAAAATATTCTCTGTTATAAAAGGAATACTACTTTTTGGTTTGGTGAACATTTGGGCTGTTCCCAGGCTGTGGCTATGTGAATAAAGCTGCTCTGAACGTTGTGTATAGGTCTTTCTTCAGCCCACTGTCTCCAGGCCTGGGCCTCCACCACTCTATTCAGACTACTCTGAATGTCTTCAGGGGACCAAGTGTGGCTAATTCCAGTGCCCAAGTCTCTACCCTCATTTACCAGCAGTAGTTGATACTTTCTAAATGGAGTTGATAAACACCTACAAAGTTTCAGTTTACTAATTCTCTTTATACATGGAACTAAATGTTACAATTCAAGACATCAGTTTCATATATGTAAATACTGTATTATTTTTTAGAAGTTGGCTTAAGTTTTAATCTTGTCTTCATAAATAACTTGGAACAGAACACAGTTAAGCTCCAACTTAAAGAGAACAGTTCCTGTAATTCTGTGGCTTTGTTTGTTTTTCAAGACAGAGTCTCACTAAGTCTCCCTCAGTAGATGGCTATGCTGTCACAGCTCACAGCAACCTCAAACTCGTGGACTTAAGCAATTCTCTTGCCTCAGACTCCAAGTAGCTGGGACTACAGGTGCCCACCACAATGCCCAGCTATTTTGTTGTTGTTGTCAATGTTGTTTTGCAGGCCTGGGGCTGAACTCACAAGCCCCAGGGCATGTGGCCGGCGCCCCGACCACTGAGCTATGGGTGCCCAACCTGTAATTCTGTGTTCTGTTGTGCGAATCATCTCTTCCACAACTGGTAACGAATTGTGTGAGGACATATTCTATCTATGGTATTAGCCCTGCTCCACAGGGTAGTTTTTTTCTTTATTTTTGGTAGTTGTTTTTTCTTGGCTGCAACTAAACATCCTTTCCCTGAGTATGTTTTCTAATACAGATTACAAATCTTAACCTAAGTGTTTTTCACTCATAATTTACCTCCCTAGTCATCACTCACTCCCAGGTGTAAGAGTTAACATGTATTCTATACACTGTTAACTTACTATCCTTACAAGTCTACAGGGCCAGTTACAAGAAGTTATGCAATATGCCAGGAGTTGGAAAACTTTTTTGGTAAAGCACAAGCTAGGACACATTTCTAGTTTGTGGGTCAATCTGTTGTAATTAGCCAACTCTGCCAGGACAGTGCAAAAGTAGCTACAGACAATAGGAAAATGAGTAAGAACGGCTGTGATCCAGTATAATTTTATTTACCAAAATATGCAGCAGGGTGGATTTGGCCCTACGGCTGTATGCAGTTTGTCAACCTTGCACTAGAAACTGACTTTAGGTAATCCATCTTGTCTTTCATCACAAATTGGTCTCTCTTAGGCTCGGTGCCCTGTAGCACAATGGTTACGGCATCAGCCACATACATCAAGGCTGGCAGGTTTGAACCCAGCCCAGGCCAGCTAAACAATGACAACTGCAACAAAAAACAGCCGGGCGTTGTGGCTGGTGCCTGTAGTCCCAGCTACTTGGGAGGCTAAAGCAAGAGAATCACTTAAACCCAAGAGTTTGATGTTGCTGTGAGCTGTGATGTGACAGGACTCTACCCAGGGCGACATAGGGAGACTATGTCTCAAAAAAAATTGGTCTCTCTTAGCAAGTATAGAGTAAATTTGCAAACTATTCTCCCTTTTCCCAAGTGATTTGAAGTGTGGCTGGAACTCTTATATGATAATGCTGCAAACTTGACACATTTTTGTTATTTTGCTATGCAGAAAAATTGGAATACTTCTGGACATTCTGGGTCTATGCAGCTTAAATGACAATTCTGGCATGGCCAGCAGAGGAAGGGGATAAGTGGTTTACCATCTTGTTTTAATTTCTCTTGCTGAATGCTTGATAGCACGTTTGGGATATGCTTATGGACTGATTGCAAACCTCACACTATACATTTCAGATATTCCATTTTAAGAAGCGAGATAGGCAGAATGCTAAAGGACACAGCAGGGCCACCCTGGTTAATCTAGATTAAGTGATAAAAAAGCGAACTCTGGAACTACCAATCTCACTCCCCTGTACCCCACACACGAAATTATTTCAAAATGAAACTCCAGCTTCCTGATATATTTTAGAGGGCGCTCTGTCGCAGTTGTGGCTACTCAGTGGAATACTCTGTGCAATGTGTACACCCAGGAACATTCCTCCCAAAGTGCTGCTCCCTTCAGAATATGCTGTTCTCTAAACAGATGACTAGCACATCAAGATGAACCCCACACGTTACAACAGAATAACATTTATCTTCACAAAACGGGATAAAAATTTATTTTTTCAATGGAAATAAACCCTGGGACAGAGTAGAGTAGAAATATCCATTTACCACAGAACAAAAGGATGCTGTATTTGTCACTGTTCAGGGCTAATATATATATATATATGTTGTGGTTTTTGGCCAGGGCTGGGTTTGAACTTGCCACCTCCGGCATATGGGACCGGCGCCCTACTCCTTGAGCCACAGGCACCACCCTGTCCAGGGCTAATATTTTCCACAGTGGTTTAAAGGCAGGAATTCCAATGAAGAGCTAACATTTTTGAGCTCATGTTCTATTGAAATACTTCTGTTATACAAATTAGAATGTCCTGACCTGGGAAGTGTTAACTGCACAGAACAGAGACCCACTAACTATGGCTGGACTAGCGATACAAGAGAATCAAGAGTCATTGGGTGAAAGTCTCACAAACACCAGAGTTTTGAAGAGAAATGCTTTTTTAAGGAGCAGGAAATATTTGTTATTCACTTACAAAAAAAAATTTGATGGTTTTGGTTACTTTAAAAAATCCATTAAATCTGTTGGGCCTCTTCATTGATTACCCTAACCTAGAAGCCATTCAAGACAAAATGGAAAGTACTTTAAACTGTATTATCAGCATTACTCATTTCTAGTAATGATTTATATTCAAATCCACGATGAAAACAAGCTACTGGGTTAACCCAGTGACAAGAGAAATCATGCTGATGAAGGAAGAATAAAGACTATGATCTTGAGACTGTCATTTTTTTTTTTTTTTTTGGAGACAGAGTCTTAATTTGTTGCCCTCGGTAGAGTGCTGTGGTGTCATGGCTCACAGACACCTCAACCTCCTGGGCTTAAGCGATCCTCTTCCCTCAGCCTCTCAAATAACTAGTACCACAGTTGCCTGCCATAACGCCTGGCCGTTTTTGTTTTTTTAAGAGACGAGGTCTTGCTTTGGCTTAAGGTCTTGAATCTGTGAGCTCAGGCAATCCACCCACCTTGGCCTCCCAAGTGCTGGAATTACAGGACTGAACTACTGTGCCCGGCCCTTGAGACTGTCATTTAAGGGTTTTTTGGTGGGCTGCTTTCCCTCATTGCTAGAAGTCCAGATTTCTAATAAAGGGCCAAAGAAAATGTTTTGATATAGATCTTGCCATTTTTAAACATTAATTTCCATCGTGATCATCTCCTTCATTTATGAGGTAGGGTATCATTACTATCTGATAAAGCTAACAATTCTTAACCAAATATCCTTTGGAAGGAGTCCCTGAATACATGATGATGATGATGATGATACTACCACCTAACATTTACTGAGTGTGCCCGGCACTGATCTAAATACTTGAAATGTATTAACCCCAAAATTGGCACGTTTGTGGAAGGAGAGAAGGGTTAAGGAAAATGACTAAGATCACACAGCAGGTAAGAGCTGAAGCCAGGGTTCAACTCAGGCACTGAGTTCAGGTACTTAGCCTTCTGAATATCATGCTAAGCTGCCTGGTGCCTATCTTGTGCCTGGTGCCTATCTTGCTTAGACAAAGAATCAGCTGTTGAACTTGAGGTTATGTGGCCCACCTCTCCTTAAAATCTTAATTTTCTCAAAAACGATTTCCTTGTTAAGTAAAACGTGTTTTAAATGCTTCCAATTTTACAGGAGTTGAAATGTTTAATATGTTGAAATAGTTCCAAATGCTAAAAATTGTTTGATACATTTTATTGCATATTTCATTTCAAATTGAAGTAGTAATTATAAATGACACAACTTTACAGTGATAAGTATATTAACAGTTACGTTTAACCTTTGCACATAAATCTAGTTTGAAAAAAGCAATAGTACATATTTATCCCAATCTTTAAAAACTTTTTACAAAACAAAAGGATAAAGGTATTGAAATTAGATTTCCTGGGCAATACTAGAAATCTCTATGGCTAAAAAATAATCGCAAAGAGGGAAGAAACTACAAACTTGGAACTGTAAGAAAGCAAGACAGGATGGTCCCCTACGCTGTCCTCACACATGATTTCTATGACAAGGCTGATGCTCTCTTCCGTATTTTAGTCTCTTACACCTGCTCTTTAATCTATTACATCCTGATACTCTAGCAAATAATAAAATACTTCTCTTTAGATAGAAATCTGTGATAAAATGTATACTACTTTGTATTACTAGTTTAATAAAACATTAACCAAATACCCAATAAATTACTGTATTTAAAATTTATAGTAAGAAACTTATTAAAAACAAAAGACAATCTGTTTCAAATAGAGGACCATTTAAATTCTTTTCAGTATAGCTAAGCTGACTATCAGGGTTACATTTGGTTAAAGCAGTCTGAGCAGACGTCTAGGAATATGGTGTGTGGGCAGGCCAGTGGGACCAGGTGGTTCCCTTCCCCAGGTGGACATTAGATATCCACCATGCCTCTCTCGTAATACTGAGGACTCATTCGGAAAGGATTCATCATCAGTCTGCTCAGATAAAGCTTGCTTCCTCCTACTGGCCCATTCTACCTACACTAAAAACTGCAGATTAGTATTGCTTTCATGGCTTTTTTTACTGGAGACCGTAAGTCTGAGTTGAATTTCTCAACGTGAGGGTCACAATGAGAGACCGTGGGTCTTTCTTATTCTTGTGAACTGTGATCTTCCCTTTCAAGGCTTCACCTGTAAAAGAAAAGCAAAAAAATGCGTTTAGGAATTCAAGGAATATAGTCTAGCAGAAAATTATGTATATCTAGCACTTCCCTTTTTTTTGTTGTGACATGTCTACCTTTTTTTTAACTTTTAAATTAATAATACTTTTTAAGTTGATAGTCTTCAGTTTTATGTTTCATCAATTTCTGAATGAAGCAAGAACTACCTATATGCCACAGTTGTCAAATCCTTGTGAAAGATGAACAAATCCAGTGGTCACGCAGATTTGAGGGTATAATTTTATTAGAGATCAGAATGTAAGAAATTGTACGTTCTGGGCATCTAGAAAAATATATCAAGACATGGTCCCTGCCCTTAAAGAGTTCATGCCCAAGGATGAAGAGAAAAGTCTTTACCAACAATTACACACTAGGCAAGTGTTTTAAAGTGTGAGCAGGTGAGAACTGGGGATGGCTGGGAGGCAGTAAAAGGCAAGTTTGTAAGAATGAGTGAACGAGCCAGGGCTGATGTGATGGTGTACATGTGATAGTATTCAAGGGAGAGAAAACATGTACAGAGACCCTTCAGAAATGAGATTCTGAGGAACTGAAAATTGCAGCTGGGAAAACTTAAGAGGCACAGGATAAGGGAGCTCGCTTTTAATGGGTTGACACTGAAAACTGAAAAGAGAACTCACACAGATAGAAAAACATCACATTATCTGTTTAAAGGCAAATGCTGATTTCCTTTAGATTTATTCTGTATATTGGAAATTTTATTTATTCCAAAATGTAATTATCTATGTACTTTTCTGATTATAAATACTTAACAATTTTTTCATTTTGGGAGGCGGAGCAAGATGGCAGGCAAGTAACAGCTTCCTTGTATCTGGGCACCGAGAGTCTGGGGAGATAGGACTCCAGGCATCTCTGGCTGGTGGGATCAGCTTATCATCACCCCTGTGAGGATACAGGGAGTCAGCGAGAGACTTCTGAACCCCAAGAGGAGGACTAAAACAGTGGAAAAACGGCAAGTGGTCGCGTGTGTTCAATCCATCTAAACCCGCCCGCAACTGTAAGTTCAGTAGCAGCGAGACTGCAAAATGAAAGGCCTTACCTGTGAACTGTTTTGGTGTCTTTGGACTTGGCACTCAGTTGAACTGCCTTGGGGAGAGCCTGAGCGGGAGTGCGGAAAACTTTGGCCGTTGTCTAGGGCTCCAGTCTGAGCCACTGAGCCAGACGGAGCTAACAGTGTTTGGCTGTGGGTCACAGGGAGCCATTGTGAGCGATCTGCCCCGGCAAGCTCTGCCCTCAGGGTTGCAGAGCTAGAATTGGGTGGGAGCTGGTAACCCAGCGACCAAGTAGCCTAAGGGTGGGGTCTGAGCCGCCTTGCAGCCCTAACCCTCAGGGGCAGAGTGAGAACGGTTTTGGCACACTGGGTAAGTGGATAGCCACTTCAGCAGTGATTCCAGCGACAAGCACTTTCCTGGGAAAGCTTCTGCTCAGCAAGTTTACAAGTTCAAAGTGCCTTTTAAGTGGGCTGAAGAGACATTTAGGGTGTCCACCTGCTGGGGTTTGAGAAATCAGCAGCCTCCAGTCGTATCAGAACTGTGATTAACATCTCATACCTCAGAAGACCACGTGTTGCCCAGACAATATTCAATAACATATACATACTGCTTTGTTTTTGGTTGTGTTTTTTTTTTGTTTCTTTCTTTTTTTTTCTGTTTTTTTTTTTGTTTATTTTGATGTTATTGATGTTGCTTTGTTTTTTAATTTCAACCTTGTCCATACAGATCCTTTTTCTTTCTCAATTTTTCTGGTTTAATTATAATTTCCCATTGCTGCCTTTTTCAATAACTAGAACTTCATTTTTTGTTAGGGTTTCTACCGCTATTATTTGGTTTTTCACCAAATTTTATCCCATAAAGTTTTCTGTTTGCTTGTTTTGGTTTGATTTATAGCATTTTTGTCTTTCCTCTCTACTTGGTGGAGGTGGGGTACTGTGTCTGATCAGGTTAGCAAAGAGCTGCTGACCTCAAGGGAACCACCCAACTGGGCACCCCCAGAAGGTGGGGTTTTTTTAAGGTTGAGTCAAAGTACCCTACTGTACACCTATATTGCTCTGTCTCCCTCTTTCTGTGCCTCTCTTCTTTTTGTCACTAGTCCTTTTACCCATCCACTCTCCTTTCTCTATTTTTCTTTTTTTTTTTTATCACTCGGTCCGCCTTTCTTTCATCCCTTTTTTGCTCTTCAACCTTCTCACCCTTCTGGTCCTGTAACCCTTAGTCCACAGGCACGAGAACTTAAAGAGCAAGAGGAAGTGAAAGGAAAATTAGGGCAAGGAAACAGATAAAAGAAATCACTTATGAGGAAGAATCAGCAGAAAACTCCAGGCAACATGAAGAACCAGTCCAGAACAACCCCGCCAAGGGACCATGAGGTAGCTACTGCAGAGGATTCCACCTATACAGAAATGTTAGGAATGACAGAAAGGGAATTTAGAATACACATGTTGAAAGAAATGATGGAAACAATGAAGGAAACTGCTAATAAAGTGGAAAATAACCAAAAGGAAATCCAAAAACAGAATCAAATAAGAGATATGAAGAATATAAAAAGGATATAGCAGAGCTGAAGGAACTGAAACAGTCAATTAGGGAACTTAAAGATGCAATGGAAAGTATCAGGAACAGGTTGGACCATGCAGAAGATAGAATTTCAGAGGTAGAAGACAAAGTTCTTGAGATAACTCAGATAGTAAAAGAGGCAGAAAAGAAGAGACAGAAAGCAGAACGTTCACTGTCAGAATTATGGTACTTTATGAAGCGTTCCAACATACAAGTTATAGGAATCCCAGAAGGGGAAGAAGAATGCCCCAGAGGAATGGAAGCCATACTAGAGAATATTATGAAGGAAAATTTCCCAAATACCACCAAAGATTCTGACACACTGCTTTCAGAGGGCTATTGGACCCCAGGTCGCCTCAACTCTAACCGAGCTTCTCCAAGACACATTGTGATGAACCTGTCCAAAGTCAAGACAAAAGAAAAGATTCTGCAAGCTGCCAGGAGTAAGCGCCAGTTGACCTACAGGGGCAAATCCATCAGAGTGACCGCAGACTTCTCTAATGAAACTTTCCAAGCAAGAAGACAATGGTCATCTACCTTTAATCTACTTAAACACAACAATTTCCAGCCCAGGATTCTGTACCTTGCTAAGCTAAGCTTCAAAATTGACGGAGAAATCAAATCATTTACGGATATACAAACATTGAGGAAATTCGCCACAACAAGACCAGCTCTACAGGAAATACTTCAACCTGTTCTGCACACTGACCACCACAATGGATCAGCAGCAAAGTAAGAACTCAGAAATTAAAGGACAGAACCAAACCTCCACACTGATGCAAAAGATAAAACTAAGCAATGGACTCTCACAAAATAAGATGAATAGAATACTACCACAATTATCAATTATCTCAATAAATGTTAATGGCTTGAATTCCCCACTGAAGCGACATACATTGGCTGACTGGATTAAAAAACACAAGCCATCCATTTGCTGGCTGCAAGAAACACACCTGGCTTCAAAAGACAAATTAAAGCTCCGAGTCAAGGGTTGGAAGACAATTTTTCAGGCAAATGGAATTCAGAAGAAAAGAGAAGTTGCAATCTTATTTTCAGATACATGTGGATTTAAAGCAACTAAAGTCAAAAAAGACAAAGATGGTCACTTTATATTGGTCAAGGGAAAAATACAACAAGAAGACATTTCAATTCTAAATATTTATGCACCCAATTTAAATGCTCCCAGATTCCTGAAACAGACCTTACTCAGTCTGAGCAATATGATATCTGATAATACCATAACAACAGGGGACTTTAACACTCCTCTTACAGAGCTGGACAGATCCTCTAAACAGAAATTAAACAAAGATATAAGAGATTTAAATGAGACCCTAGAACAACTGTGCTTGATAGATGCGTATAGAACACTCCACCCCAAAGATAAAGAATATACATTCTCATCACTCCATGGAACATTCTCCAAAATTGATCATATCCTGGGACACAAAACAAATATCAACAGAATCAAAAGAATTGAAATTTTACCTTGTATCTTCTCAGACCATAAGGCACTAAAGGTGGAACTCAACTCTAACAAAAATGCTCGACCCCACCCAAAGGCATGGAAATTAAACAATCTTCTGTTGAATAATAGATGGGTGCAGGAAGAAATAAAACAGGAAATCATTAACTTCCTTGAGCATAACAACAATGAAGACACAAGCTACCAAACCCTGTAGGATACTGCAAAAGCAGTTTTGAGAGGAAAATTCATCACTTTAGATGCCTACATTTGAAAAACAGAAGGACAGCGCATCAACAATCTCACAAGAGATCGTATGGAATTGGAAAAAGAAGAACAATCTAAACCTAAACTCAGTAGAAGAAAAGAAATATCCAAAATCAAATCAGAGATCAATAAAATTGAAAACAAAAGAATCATTCAGAAAATTAATGAAACAAGGAGTTGGTTTTTATAAAAAATAAATAAAATAGATAAACCATTGGCCAGACTAACGAGGAATAGAAAAGTAAAATCTCTAGTAACCTCAATCAGAAATGATAAAGGGGAAATAACAACTGATCCCACAGAGATACAAGAGATCATCTCTGAATACTACCAGAAACTCTATGCCCAGAAATTTGACAACGTGAAGGAAATGGATAAATATTTGGAATCACACCCTCTCCCTAGACTCAGTCAGGAAGAAATAGAGCTCCTGAACAGACCAATTTCAAGCACTGAGATCAAAGAAACAATAAAAAAGCTTCCAACCAAAAAATGCCCTGGTCCAGATGGCTTCACTCCAGAATTCTATCAAACCTTCAAGGAAGAGCTTATTCCTGTACTGCACAAATTATTCCAAAAAATTGAGGAAGAAGGAATCTTCCCCAACACATTCTATGAAGCAAACATCACCCTGATACCAAAACCAGGAAAAGACCCAAACAAAAAGGAGAATTTCAGACCAATCTCACTCATGAATATAGATGCAAAAATTCTCAACAAAATCCTAGCCAATAGATTACAGCTTATCATCAAAAAGCTGATCATGATCAAGTAGGCTTCATCCCAGGGATGCAAGGCTGGTTTAACATACGCAAGTCCATAAACGTTATCCACCATATTAACAAAGGCAAAAATAAAGATCACATGATCCTCTCAATAGATGCAGAAAAAGCATTTGATAAAATCCAGCATCCTTTTCTAATTAGAACACTGAAGAGTATAGGCATAGGTGGCACATTTCTAAAACTGATTGAAGCTATCTATGACAAACCCACAGCCAATATTTTACTGAATGGAGTAAAACTGAAAGCTTTTCCTCTTAGAACTGGAACCAGACAAGGTTGTCCTCTGTCACCTTTACTATTCAACATAGTGCTGGAAGTTCTAGCCAATACAATTAGGCAAGACAAGGAAATAATGGGAATCCAAATGGGAGCAGAGGAGGTCAAACTCTCCCTCATTGCTGACGACATGATCTTATACTTAGAGAACCCCAAAGACTTAACCACAAGACTCCTAGAAGTCATCAAAAAAATACAGTAATGTTTCAGGATATAAAATCAATGTCCACAAGTCAGTAGCCTTTGTATACACCAATAACAGTCAAGATGAGAAGCCAATTAAGGACACAACTCCCTTCACCATAGTTTCAAAGAAAATGAAATACCTAGGAATATACCTAATGAAGGAGGTGAAGGACCTCTATAAAGAAAACTATGAAATCCTCAGAAAGGAAATAGCAGAGGATATTAACAAACGGAAGAACATACCATGCTCATGGACGGGAAGAATCAACATTATTAAAATGTCTATACTTCCCAAAGCAATCTACCTATTCAATGCCATTCCTATCAAAATACCAACATCGTACTTTCAAGATTTGGAAAAAATGATTCTGTGTTTTGTATGGAACCGGAAAAAACCCCGTATAGCTAAGGCAGTTCTTAGTAATAAAAATAAAGCTGGGGGCATCAGCATACCAGATTTTAGTCTGTACTACAAAGCCATAGTGGTCAAGACAGCATGGTACTGGCACAAAAACAGAGACATAGACACTTGGAATCGAATTGAAAACCAAGAAATGAAACCAACGTCTTACAACCACCTAATCTTCGATAAACCAAACAAGAACATACCTTGGGGGAAAGACTCCCTATTCAATAAATGGTGTTGGGAAAACTGGATGTCTACATGTAAAAGACTGAAACTGGACCCACACCTTTCCCCACTCACAAAAATTGATTCAAGATGGATAAAGGACTTAAATTTAAGGCATGAAACAATAAAAATCCTCCAAGAAAGCATAGGAAAAACACTGGAAGATATTGGCCTGGGGAAAGACTTCATGAAGAAGACTGCCATGGCAATTGCAACAACAACAAAAATAAACAAATGGGACCTCATTAAACTGAAAAGCTTCTGTACAGCTAAGGAGACAATAACCAAAGCAAAGAGACAACCTACACAATGGGAAAGGATATTTGCATATTTTCAATCAGACAAAAGCTTGATAACTAGGGTCTATAGAGAACTCAAATTATTCCACATGAAAAAAGCCAACAATCCCATATATCAATGGGCAAGAGACATGAATAGAACCTTCTCTAAAGATGACAGAGGAATGGCTAACAGACACATGAAAAAATGTGCATCATCTCTATATATTAGAGAAATGCAAATCAAAACAACCCTGAGATATCATTTAACCCCAGTGAGAATGGCCCACATCACAAAATCCTAAAACTGCAGATGCTGGCGTGGATGTGGAGAGAAGGGAACACTTTTACACTGCTGGTGGGACTGCAAACTAGTACAACCTTTCTGGAAGGAAGTATGGAGAAACCTCAAAGCACTCAAGCTAGACCTCCCATTTGATCCTGCAATCCCATTACTGGGCATCTACCCAGAAGGAACAAAATCCTTTTATCATAAGGACACTTGTACTAGACTGTTTATTGCAGCTCAATTTACAATCGCCAAAATGTGGAAACAGCCTAAATGCCCACCAACCCAGGAATGGATTAACAAGCTGTGGTATATGTATACCATGGAATACTATTCAGCCATTAAAAAAAATGGAGACTTTACATCCTTCGTATTAACCTGGATGGAAGTGGAAGACATTATTCTTAGTAAAGCATCACAAGAATGGAGAAACATGAATCCTATGTACTCAATTTTGATATGAAGACAATTAATGACAATTAAGGTTATGGGGGGGAAGCAGAAAGAGGGACGGAGGGAGGGGGTGTGGGGCCTTGGTGTGTGTCACACTTTATGGGGGCAAGGCATGATTGCAAGAGGGACTTTACCTAGCAATTGCAATCAGTGTAACCTGGCTTATTGTACCCTCAATGAATCCCAACAGTAAAAACATAATAAAATAAAATAAAATAAAATAAAATAAAATAAAATAAAAAAAAAGAAAAATAAACGTTCAATTAGAAATCTTACCAAAAAAATAATAATTTTTTCATTTTATTTATTTATGAGACATTTTCATTTTGTTGCCCTCGGTAGAGTGCCATGGCATCACAGCTCACAACATACCTCAAACTCTTGGGCTTAAGCAATTCTCTTGCCTCAACTTCCCAAGTAGTTGCAACTACAGGTGCCTGCCACAACACCCGTTTTTTTTTTTTTTTGTTTGTTTGTTTTGTTTTAAAGAGAGGAGGTGTTGCTCAGACTGGTCTCAAACTTCTGAGCTCAGTCAATCCACCCACCGTGGCCTCCCAGAGTGCTAGGATTACAGGCGTGAGCCACCATGCCTGGTCTTTTTCACTTATTTTAAAGAGTCATTTAAAAATAACAATCTGGGCAGTGCCTGTGGCTCAAAGAAATAGGGCGCAGGCCCCACATGCTGGAGGTGGCAGGTTCAAACCCAGCCCCGGCCAAAAACTGTAAAAAAAAAAAAAGAAAAACAATTTAAGAAATTGCTAAGTTGTAATTGATCACCATTCCTTGCTTATTTAATAGTAAGATTGCACCAAATAGCATGAGGAATAGCTTCACAACCTGGATGGACACAATGAGATGCCATATAAAATAATGATTGAGGAATCTATGTAAAGTTACCCAAGTACTGACTCAGTATCGGATTTTTTTTTTTTTTCTTTTGGCTGGGGCTGGGTTTGAACCCGCCACCTCCGGCATATGGGACCGGCGCCCTACTCCTTGAGCCACAGGCGCTGCCCTCAGTATCGGATTTTTAAAGAACGACAAAAGCCCCTACATTGAAGGAAGATGACTTGAATGCTTTTCAATATATAGTGAAATAAAACAAGTAATACATAGTAAAACTACCTAACAGTTGTATTTCAGATTATAATAATTCTATTACTGATATATTTTATACATCTTTGCAAAAAGGATCAGACTTATTAAATATAAAATTAAGAAATTAGGAAAAAAATTAAGAAATTAGAATGATGAAATAATATGGCCCAAAGTGCACTTCATTCAGTAAAAAATAACAATGATTCTGTGCATGGGTGTGTACATCAATATGTACAAGTGGCTTTACCTTTTATAGCTGATCCTCTATATAATAAACAAAATAAAACTACCTCATCTGAGCTGCTCACCAACAGTGATGTGACAAAGATTACCAGATAGTTCTACAAACTTTACAGAGTTTAGGTTAATTACTAGATAATAATATATATAATATTTATTTTGATACTTATTTTGTGATAGGCCCTATTCTAAGGCCTTACATGATTTATCTCAATGATCAGAAAGTATCGGTATAAGCAAAGTTCATTTTCCTTACTTTACAAATGAAGTTTAGAAAAGGTAAGTAATTTGCCCACGGACACACTTGCCAGGAAGTGAAAGAACGAGAATTTTCTAAGTAAGGCTGTTTGATTCTGGGGGCCCATGTTCTTTTTTCAACTATAGTCAGTCTAGTGTCTCCCTTTCTCCATCTGAAAAAATGGCTATTATAGCTTTAAATATATTGTAATAGACATGAAATACATTTTATTGCCCTGGACTTTCTGTAAATAACTAGTCACTCATTTCTAAAAACATTTAACATTTAAATTTCTATAATTATACTATAAAAACTTTAATAAACTATAGCTCATATTTTCTTATCAAAGGTATTAACCTAGGGATAATGAAATAAAAGATTATTAGTATCTTTAACACATCTAACATTTTAGAATTTCAAGTTTGTAGGCAATATTTTTTTGCTTCTATTTTTTGCCAGCATCTTAAAACTTCTAATCATAAACTGATTTTAAAACTGGGAATGAACAGCCACTTATATGATAAACTAACACTTTTTATAAGTACATAACAAGGAATAGTAATTACCAACTTGGTCATTGGGTTTAACTCACTGTTTATTCAAATACCTACACCGAAGTCAACACTGAATCAAGAAACAGTTGATTTTTATCACTTAGTGACCTTTTTCCTTTTCATTTATAAGCAGTGTCTTACTGTAAATTACTTAGTTTAGTTGCTGCTATAATGAATGAAAAGACAGATAATGTACATCTGCGATTCAAAAATAACAACATGACCCCCACAGACCCAACATCAACTTGGGCAAAAAGGCTTGAGGAGAAGGGGGGAAAGGATACAGATAAAGGTTAAAAAAAAAGAAAAAATTAAAGCCTTCATCTGCAGATCAGAACACATGGCCTTATACATAGACAATACTAAAGCAATAATCAAAAAAAAAAATCTAGAATTGTTAAGCAAGGTCGAGATATAAAAACTAATCATATTTCTATATACTAGTAATGAAGAATTTATATAACAGTAACACCAATGCTTCAATAAAGCATATAATACTACAGGTGAATATAATAACATACACCCATGGTTTATTCACATAGAACAACAAAAAAACTCTAAAGATGATACAAATATACAGAGATACATTTTGTTTGTAGGTGAAAGACTCAATATTGTTAAGATGTCAATTCTCCCCAAACCAATCTCTATGGCCAATAAAATCACAATCAAAATCCTAGCAGGCTACTTTTGAGGGGGTAGAAATCACTGAGCCGGTTTTAAAATGTGTATGGAAATGTAAAAGATCTAGAATAGCCCAAAAATTTTGAAAAAGAACAAAATAGGACTTACAAAATGCTATAGACAGTGTCATACAGAAAAAGGACAGAAATACAGATCAGTGGGGAAAATAAGAGAGCTCAGAAATAGACCTACATGCATGTGGTCAATTAATTTTTGACAAAGGAGCCAGGGTAATTAAATGCGAAAGGAATAGCCTTTTCAAGAAATGATGATGGAACAAGTGAATATACATTTGGAAAAAGAACTACTAACTACAAAATTTAATGTGAAATAGATTACAAACCTAAATGTAGAAGGCAAAATTATAAAAATTTTAGGCAAAACTAAAAAAATTTTACAAGAAACATACAAAAATCTTTGTGACATTAGTGTTACAATTAGTGTTCTTAATTAGGACACAAAACCACCAACCATAAATCTGACTTCATCAGAACTCATTAAAGATTTCTACAACACATATTAAGAAAATGAAAAGGAGCTGGCAGATTCACATCCAGCCTGGGCCTGCCAAACAATGACAACTACAACCAAAAAAAATAAAAAATAAAAAAAAATAGCTGGGCATTGTGGCAGGCACCTGTAGTCCCAGCTACTTGGGAGGCTGAGGCAAGAGAATCACTTAAGCCCAAGTTTGAAGTTGCTGTGAGCTGTGACTTCACAGCACTCTACCAAGGGTGACATAATGAGACTGTGTCAAAAAAAAAAAAAATACAGCTACATACAGCTAGCTATATGTACATGTAGCTACATATATATCTGACAAAGAAATTCTGTTATATATAAAAAATTCTTACCATTCAGTAAGATGATAAATGAGTCAATTAAAAATTGAGCAAAATATTTTACCAAGACCTCATAAAAAAAATCACAAATGTTTGACTTTTTTTTACAAGTTGTCAACAAGGATGTGGATTATCTGAATTCATAATGGTGGCAGGAACTAAAACAGTAGGTCATTTTGAAAAAGCTTACCAGTTTCTTATAGTTAACTATATCCTTAGCATAAGACCCAGTAATTCTACTTTTAGGTATTTACCCAAGAGAAACAAAAACACGTGTCTGCACAAAGGACTTTTACATCAGTGTTCACAGCAACTTTATTCACAATGGCCCTAGCTGAAAACAGTCCAGAAGTTTAATAGCAGGTGAATGCACACAAGTAAACTGCACAAAGAAATACCACCCGGCAGTTAAAAGGAACAAACTGGTGATACGCCAACGAGCCTCAAAAGATGCTGAGTAAAAAAACCTAGGGTACATTCTGTATAATTCCACTGATACAAATTCTTTCTTTTTTTTTTTTTGCCGGGGCTGGGTTTGAACCTGCCACCTCCGGCATATGGAGCCAGAGCCCTACTCCTCTGAGCCACAGGCGCTGCCCCACTGATACAAATTCTAAAAAAGGTAGTACTGACACATAGTGACAGCATTATCAGTGACTATCGTGGCCTGGGGGCTGACCCCACAGGGGATAGAGGATGAAACTTTTTGAAGTGATGGAAATATTCTGTATTTCCATGGTTGTATATACATTTCTCAAAACCCATCAGACTGTACAATTGAAATGTATAAATTTTTATTATATGTAAATTATAGCATAATGAAGCTGTTTAAAAATATGGTGTCCTGGCCAGGTGCGGTGGCTTCTGCCTGTAATCCTAGCACTCTGGGAGGCTGAAGCAGGAAGATCGCTTAAGCTCAGCAGTTGAAGACCAGCCTGAAAAAGAGGGAGACCCCATCTTTACTTTAAAAAAAAAAAAAAAAAAGAAAGAAAGAAAGAAAAGGCGGCGCCTGTGGCTCAAAGAGGTAGGGCGCTGGCCCCATACACTGGAGGTGGTGGGTTCAAACCTGGCCCAGGCCAAAAACTTCAAAAAATAAAGACAAGAAAAAGAAAAAGTAGTCAGATATTAAGGCGGATAGCTCAGCTAATTAGGAGGCAGAGGCAGGAAGATTGCTTGAACCCAGGAATTTAAGGTTGCTGTGAGCGAGGTTGATGAAACAACACCCTAGCCTGGGCAAGAGTGAGACTCTGCCTAAAAACAAAAACTTAAAAAACTGTGGTGCTTAGGAATAAACACAGGTAAATGAAATACAGTAGAGAAGTCAGAAGATCTACTACGGAGATTCAGTACATTCAGAAAGATTCAATAAAATTGTGTAAATAAAGCAATACAGTCTTTTTTAGTATGAAACCAGTCAGAACCAAAAGGAAAAAGTTGACAGGTCTGACTATACACAAAGAAAAAATTCTATAGAGTAAGGTAGTTTAAAGAAGAAAAAGACATTGAAACACATTTGCTACTCACTTTTCAGAGTAGCAAAGATTTTTCAAAAGTCTAAATTTTAAATTGATTCCTTAGGAGGGATTATAAGAAGTGGAATTCCTTTATAAAAGGCATAAAATATATTCTAGTTTTACATTCCTGCCATCTTCATCAACACTGTACTATTGGAAACCAAACAGCAACAAAAAGAATGAAAGAAAATAAAAACACCCCTGTTCCCTTAGATAAGCACAACCAGAATCTGACTGCTCTGATTTACATTTCATTAATTATTAGAGGTGATAAGTATTACTTCAAATGTTTAACTACTACCTTAAAATTTTTTTGTTGGGTGCATTTATACCTTAGTGATTTTTCTTGTTGCTATACAACGTACTGCTACAAAAATTTCCTCTTAGCACATTTGATTTAATGGTTGCAGATCCTTCATTTAAGTTGCTTTGAGAACATCAAAAACATCCAAGATGGCTCTTTGGTAAAGGTTCTATTCAATCCTTAGTGCAAGAGTCAAATGGCAATGTTCTATGGTGCTTATAAATTAGGTTATCAAGTTCTTCATGGATATAACCATGAGGTCTATACATTCCTCAGTTTAGAATTATAACCAAAGTGAAATATAGATCTTTCTGTTAAATTTTCACACAAAAACTTTTCAGTATCAATATTACATAAACAAAACACCTAGTAAGTTAAAAGAACATAACTGCCACATTTTACTTGATACTGGTACTGTTAATTTCATGTCTTAAAATGAAATACAGTTAAAATATCTTTTCCATAATAATCTTTTCCAAAGGATGCTCTCACACTCCTTTAAGTTAATTAAATAACACAAAGGGTCACAGTAATAAATACATAATTCACAACTGAACTCTCTTCAATTGCTCTGCCTAACTAAGGCGCCAAGGCAGTGGCCATAATACCAGACTAGATCAGAGTAATTAATCAGTGTCAGAGAGATACCAGATGACTGATGTTGGTGAGGGTGCATACTGTGTGGGAGCTGCAGAGAACACTGCGGAGAGGAGCTGTCCCGACTTGTTTTTATCATCGACAGACGGCTGTTACATACCAGGAAACAGTGCTGCAGTTCCATCAAGAACAAAATTGATTTCATTTCAATTCTGTTATAGTGTTTTCTAGAATTAATTTATTCCAGAGTAATAAAATTTCATTTTCCGAGAAGGGGAAAAGAAAAGCACAATAAATCATTATTCTCACTATTAAAGCTTAGAATTAAAAAAAGAAAGGAAAAAAACCATCCTCAGATTCTCCATCATAAAAGGCTCACTATGTACTTTAACTTTAAAGAGAAAACAACCTACTCTTTTATTTTCCAAGCAAAATCACATGAAAAAATTTTGAGTTTTTAAGGTAAAAACTGCCTTGTAAGTTTGTACAATAAACAGAGAGGAGTTCATCTGCATTTGCCTCATTTTGTTTTTGCGGTGCTCAAGCTTTCTAGGGACAGAGAAAATGACACCATCAAGGTTTATTTCCATTTATTTCTAATTTCAAAGTGAGAAAATGACAAGGTGTTACTTTAATGGAGTTTATTTGCACCTATTCAATTTTTATGCATCAACAGTAAAATCAAGTGTTTTAGAATTTTATGACATATTCTAAACATAAAGGTTAATATAATGACCACCTGGAGCAAAGCAGTCGGCTTTGTCAAACTGTCATATTCTGCTACAATTCCTTCAATTTTTAAAAGACACAGTTCTTTTCTATGTCCTCTACATGACATTGAACCCCTTTTGTAGTCTGACCTAATTCTATTTCTACTCTTCCTCACAGGTAACCACTATGCTGAGTCTTGTGGCTATCATTCTTCAGTGTTGCTTCCTACTTTTACTACATATTATTTGTATATGCATGGTTGCTTTAATGTTTTTAAACTTTACATAAATGATATATTATAGGATCCATTCTGCAATTTCCTTTTAGTTCAATGTTGCTTTTGATAGACACACACACACACACACATATATTTGTACACACACACAATTTATCTGCTTCAAAATTTTATTCTATGCAGCTACAATATTTATCCATCTTCTATGGATTTAAGGTTGGTTCTAATTTTTCACTTCTATAAACCATACCATTGTGAAGATTTCTGTACACATGTGTTGGGAGACACTGTTGAGAATACATATGTAGCAAAAAAATTGCTTGAATGTAGGTAGGGGTGGTATACATACATCCACACTTAACTTTGATAGTCTCAAACTGTCCTCAAGTTTTACCAATTAAAACAACCAGGAAAAGAGTTGTGAAAGTTCCACTTGGCCCCTTACTACCAGAACTTGGCACTGCAAATCTGTCTATTTATCCCTCAAACTGATGGATAAGAACAGCATTTCATGGTTTCCGTTAGTCTTTTCCCGAGTTTCTAGCAATGATGGGGCTTTTAAAAAATCTTTTTAAAAAGAGTTTTTAAAACAGTTTTTTTAATTTTTTTGAGACAGTCTCACTTTGTCACCCCCTGTAGAGTACTGTACTGTCATAGCACACAGCAACCTCAAACTCTTGGGTTCAAGCCATCCCCTTGTCTCAGCCTCCTGAGTAGCTGGGGCTCCAGGCACCTGCCACAACACCAGGTTATTTTTAGAGATGGGTAGCTCAGGCTGGTTTTGAACTTGTGAGCTGAGGCTATCTACCTGCCTGGGCCTCCCAGAGTGCTAGGATTACAGGTGTGAGCTATCATGCCTGCCTGCCTTCAAGAAGCTTTCAGTGAAGGTGGGACAAGTTTATTTGAACAGTAATAGTAAAAATAATCAAGATTCCATATTTAGTTTCTAATTATTTTCTCTTTCTGTCTTTCTTTTTTTCTAGAGACAGAGTCTTACTTTATCACCCTCGGTAGTGTGCTGTGATGTCACAGCTCACAGCAACCTCCAACTCCTGGGCTTAGGTGATTCTCTTGCTTCAGCCTCCCAAGTGGCTGGGACTACAGGTGCCTGCCACAAGGCCAGGCTATTTTTTTGTTGCAGTTTGGCTGGGCCTGGGCTCAAACCCGCCACCCTCAGTATATGGGGCCAGTGCCCTACCCACTGAGCCACAGGCGCCACCCCAGATTCTAATTTTTTTTTTTTTTTGTAGAGACAGAGTTTCACTTTATCGCCCTTGGTAGAGTGCCGTGGCGTCACACAGCTCACAGTAACCTCCAACTCCTGGGCTTAGGCGATTCTCCTGCCTCAGCCTCCCAAGCAGCTGGGACTACAGGCGCCCGCCACAACGCCCGGCTATTTTTTTGTTGCAGTTTGGCCGGGGCCGGGTTTGAACCCGCCACTCTCAGTATATGGGGCCGGCGCCCTGCTCACTGAGCCACAGACGCCACCCTAGATTCTAATTTTCTAAATGTGTAGGTATGCAAGGACTATTCATGCTAATATAAATAAACGATTAATGAGGTTCATAGGATGAGAAGCAGAACCTGACCAGCCACTGAACACTACGTAAGATGTGAAGAGGTGGAGAGGAGACAGAGGAGAGAATTCTAGACAAATATGTTTTGAATATGATAAGTACCAAATGACATTCTCACATTCTCTTTAATAAATCTTTTACATTTTTTTTTTGAGACAGAGTCTTACTTTGTCACCCTCAGTAGAGTGCTATAGCATCATAGCTCACAGCAATCTCAAACTCTTGGGTTCAAGCAATTCTCTTGCCTCAGCCTCCTAAGTAGCTGGGACTACAGGTGCCCGCCACAATACCCAGCTATTTTTAGAGACGAGATTCTCACTCTGGCTCAGGCTGGTCTCAAAACCCGTGAGTTCAGGCGATCCACCTGCCTCGCCCTCCGAAGTGCTAGGATTACAAGCGTGAGCCACCTTAATTTATACTTTACTTCTACTGGTGATATTTCTCTTTAGTCACTTGGGAAATGAAAATGTTTTTAGTTGTATTTGCAACTTACTAAATACCAGGTACTTCCTAAAAAGACATTTTCTGAATTATTCTGTGATACTTTAAGAGCTACAAAATATTCCATTTATTTTAGTTGGCAGAAATTACACTGAAATAAATAAATTCTTAAATTATATCTTTAATTAAAAGATAGGCCATCTAAAATTTATTTAAATGGTAAGCTCTAAGAACAACTTTCCTTAGCATCTGTTAATATTGCCTCAAATATAGTACACACATAAAAGTGGTTGTAAAGTGAATTGTTTGCTTGTGAATGAGTAAGATACTTCCCCCCTACCATTCTTTCTCACCTGCTTTAATTGAAAATGGCTTCTCCAAAAGAAATACTGTTTGTTTCCAGTGTGTTTGGGTACTTTCAGGGCCCGTAGAGAACACGACCTGCATTGGTAAAGTTCAAAAGTATCTGATGAAGTACAAGATTTTTAATATCATGGCACATTAATCTACTACATCAAATATAATACAAACTCCAATTGCTTGCAACAGCAAAATGCTTATGATCAAACACCTTGGGGCACAAAAAATAAAACACAATGTACTTCTGAGATAATTAATATTTACAAGATAACTCATGATACTTACCCTGTTGTGGCAATTCTTCTCAAAATATATATCAAAGTAGCCAGCAATTGCCTGTTTCAAAAGAATATAAATACGTAGTAAACCAATTACATAATTTAAGAGTTAATTATTGTCTTTTCAGGCACAGCTAATGAAAAGCCATTTTAAATACCAGACACCTCTTAAACTTATGGCATGTCACAATTTTTCCTAGCAAAGGAATTTTAAAGTAAAATTAATATAATTGGCTTTTCCTCAGAAACAATGTAACAATAAGGATAACAAGGCTAATAAAATAATCAGTGTGTTTTATTAGAGAAATTATCACACTAGATGACCAAAAGTAGAGAGATGCATGGAAAAAAGAGGCTCAACTAGTCTCCCGCAGAGAGGCGCTCGCGCATGCACACACACACACACACACACACTGTCAGGTCTTTTGAAACCTCCAGCTCTGATCGAGCCTCCAGACAACTGTAGCTGCAGGAGAGACCCCGGAGGGGGCGAGCAGAAGCACTAGTTAGAGAAGTTCAGTCCAGACTGCAAAATCATAAACAAATAAATATAAATGATCATGGCTTCAAGCCATTGAGTTGTGGGATGGGTTATTATACAGCAATAAATAACTGAAACAAATTCTTTTATACAAAGCCAATTCATTTAATTTTTTCCAGATCTAGTGCATTCAACTTTAAAATACTATGAATATTTTGGTGATGAAATCAATCAAAGTTTAAAAACATAATAAAAATGAATAACAGTACTCAAATCTTATGTTTAAGAAAATGCCTGGGTGGTGCCTGTGGCTCAGTGAGTAGGATGCCGGCCCCATATACCGAGGGTGGTGGGCTCAAACTTGGCCCCGGCCAAACTGCAACCAAAAAAATAGCCGAGTGTTGTGGCGGGCGCCTGTAGTCCCAGCTACTTGGGAGGCTGAGGCAAGAGAATTGCCTAAGCCCAGGAATTGGAGGTTGCTGTGAGCTGTGATGCCACAGCACTCTACCGAGGGTGACATAGTGAGACCTTGTCTCAAAAAAAAAAAAAGAAAGACCAAAAGAGAAACTCCAAAGTGAACTCTAAGGGTTACAGTGGTAGTACAAAAAGATATCCAAAAGAAATTGACAGAGTCAGATAAACATATAATTTTGATTTTTTAATGATACCATTCCTTTTTCACTATTAAGTTAATGTATTTTCAAAACTGGCATCAAGTTAAGCTTAAAGTGTTAAAAACACGGCATCGATTATTGAAAAATTACTGTAAAGTCCATATATTCTGGTGCTTTTGTTAAGAATATGAAGTTTTATTGATTTTTATAGGGTTAATATAGATTAAAACCAAACCAAATTCAATATTTAACCTTGGGGTTCATTAAATTTTAGATGCCAAGAGAGAATTGATAGACTATTAATAATTCTGCCAAATAGAATTATAAAGCAATGTACACTAAGCTACAGATCATAGAAGACATGTAGTTAATGAATTTAATTCTTAAAGCATAATTTTTTTTTCAGTTGATTTCCTAATACTTACAATGCCTTTCTACAGAGTAACCCAACTATTCTCTTAAATTTATTCCTGTATGCCTCTCATTCATCGCGATATTCTTAGTGTCCATAGCAGGGCCTGGTTCACGGTACACAGTATCTGCTGGGTCAATGTGCTTACTATATATTATTCTATATGACTTATCATATCATATAGCCTTATCTGACTAAACTTTAAGAGCAGAGCCTACATGGAGCTCATATTTCTAAACCCCTTTCCCAGTACTGTGTTATACAACAGGTTCTCAACAAATTTTAGTCAAATTAAATTTTCTGATCTTTGTATCTTCTTTTAATTTTTTTGAGACATGGTTCTGCTCTGTTGTCTGGGCTTAGAGGGCAGTGGCATAATCGGAGCTTACTGCAACCTCAAGTTTTTGGGCACAAGTGATCCTTCAGCCTCCCAAGTACCTGGGACTATGGGCATCTACCACTGCACTTGGCTTTTAAAATTTTTTGCAGAGAAGGGATTTTGCTACATTGCTCAGGCTAGTTCAGTCTTTTAAATACAGCTAGCCATATTATGTAGTTAGTATAATTTATTAGCTCATTGACTAACCAAATTAGGCTGTAACTATTAGTTTATAATTCTGAAAAATAATGGAGAGTGCAGGAGAAATATGGAGAGCTAGAGAAGAGGATGCCCCAATTCTCCATACACACTTAACAAGTCTCAGCCTAACACCTGAACCAACACAGCAAAGGCTAAGAAAACTGAACTAAACTTTGAATCACTGGACAAGTCTCAGGATTAGCCCCAGAATAAAACATGCATGGGAAAAATCGGAAATAAGTAAAGGCTTAGAGAACTGAGATTTGATAAACCAGTAAAGATCTCAGACTAATCTCTAACTATGTATGTATATACAGGAGTGTCCTGAAACGGGGTAACAAAGGCTTAGAGATCATAACTAGACCGGGCAGTGTGAGACAGGACTTATACTAGCTTGACTACCTGCTAAAAACAAACACCAACATTCTTCAGAAGGTTATTAACAAGACACAGAATCTATACAACACAATGTGTACAACATCTGGGATACAATCTCAACGTGCTCAACATACAAAGAAGGCGGCAAATTTAACAACTCTCAACAGATGCCCCCTTGTAGATGACCCAGATGCTATTACTATCAGACTAAGGTTTTAAAAGCAGTGGTAATTATGTTCCATGAGGTAACAGAAAGAACACACTGAAATGAATCAAAAGCTAGAAATCTCAGCATAGAAATAGGAACCACAAAAAAAAAAAAAAACCTTACTGAAATTGTAGAACTGAAAAATACAGTAACAAATTGAAAACTCCCTGGGCTGTAGAGCAGAATAGAGATGACATGAAACAATCAATGAATTTGAAGATAAAGCAACAGAAATTATACAATTTGAAGAAGAGGAAAAGATTTTTAAAAAAGCATAGAACCTCATGAATCTGTGATCTAACCTAATTGGAAGTACAGATGGGAAAATATTTGAAAAGGAAAAAAATCTTTTAAAATTCTATATCCAGCAATAATATCTTTATGAATGAAGGCAAACTAGGTTTTTTTTGGCCGCGGCTGGGTTTGAACCCACCACCTCCCGTATATGGGGCCAGCACTCTACTCCTTTGAGCCACAGGCGCCGCCCAGCAAACTACATTTTCATGTGAAGGAAATCTGAAGGAATTCATTGCCAACAGACTTCCTCTAGAAGACATTTTCAAAGAAGTTCTTCAGGCTGCTGGGAAATGACAGCAGAAGGTGACATGGGACAGCAAGGACGATGGACAACAGTAATTGTAAATGGCTGCGTAAATCAAAAAGGCTACATTTTCCACTCCAAATTCCTTTAAAATACTTAATGATTGTTTAAGGCTAATCACGTCTGGTGGGATTTTCAATGCATACACCTGTAATCACAAATCAATGCAGAGGCATGGGGACAGAAGTGAGGGAGAATGAGATTCCACCATATATACAAGTGTTTATAAAATCTACCAAGGGGAAAAGTTTTTAAAGCATGACACAAGGAAGAAATTTATAACAAAAGGTTGCTGTCTTTTGTATATTAAGCTACTACAAATTAATAAGAAAACAATATACTAAAAGAAATGGACAAGACAAAGAAGAAAATATATTTAAAAAATCAAATGATTTCTAAGTGTGTGAAAAAATGCTTATTGACCTATTTAGCAGAGAAGAAAGCCCTATACCATTTCCCTTTGGGGAGGAGAAAGGGGTTGGAGATCAAGCTAATCACCAACCAGCAGTGATTTAATTAACCATGCCAATGTAGCAGAGCCTCCATAAAAACTCTGAATGACTAGTCTGGACCAGCTTTTAGGCTGGGGAAAGCATCCCTGTGCCAGCAGGGTGGGGACGCTCCAACTCTCTGAGGACAGAAGCTCCCACGCTTGGGATTCTTTCAGACCTCACCCCTTGTCCTCACCTCTTCATCTGGTTGATTACTTGTACCCTTTACACTTTTCTTTATAGTAAAATGGCAAAAGTAAGCGAAATGTTTCCCTGATTTCTATAAGTCATCAACAATCTTGAGAGGGTTGCGAGATCCCTGATTTGGAGCCAAATCAGACACAGTGTGGGTAATCTGGGGACCCACTACTTGCTCTTGCTATCTGAAGTGGGGAGCAGTACTGTCGGTCTGAGCCCTTAAACCTGGGATGTCAGCACTAAATAAAATAGCGTGAATCAAAATCTAGGACATGCTGTTGGTGTTGCAAAGAACTGGAGAATTGGTTGTTGGTGTGTCAAACCCAAACATTTGGAGTAAGAAGTGTAATGAGTAAAGAAATGGTTTTTTTTTTAAACACCATTTGGTCATCAAAACTAATCTTTAGATAAGTATGGATTTGGAAAAACAGGCATACTATTAGGTGAGAATCAGCTCGAAAAACAGTGTGTATATTATGGGCACATGTTGTATGTTGTGGAAACGTGAATGTATTATACATATATGTATATATCTGGAAAGATATTCACCATGCTATTGATAGTAGGAGACGGATTTTGGAGTATTCATATTCTTGGTCCTTACCTGTACTTATAATTCCAACAAAAATAAGCAACTTTGGTGAAAAGTTATTTTTAACAATACTTAATAAGTTCCATCTATAATACTGCACGGAGAGGCATTCAATTTAACTTTTACCATTTTCTCTGTTCCCTTAGTGTTAGTGACTTCCCTCCAAAGTCACTTATCTCTGTTCCCACAGGGGCTAGGGCAGTGTCTAATATGTAGTATACACCAAATTTGGGTTTAATAGAGGCTCTTATAACATCATCAGAAAATGTGACCTGAGTCTGAAATGTATAAAATACACAAAAAGAAACATTATAGTTTTAACTCCGGTTAACCACCCCCACCAAAAAACCAGGCTGACAACAAATAAGGTTGATCAATTATAGAATTATAATCACAGAATATAGGTCCTAACAAACAGACTGATGCCAGAGTTTATGATAAAATGAAAACATACATAAAAAGCTTTGAGGGAGGTGCCTGTGGCTCAAAGGAGTAGGACGCCAGCCCCATATGCCAGAGGTGGTGGGTTCAAATCCAGCCCGGCAAAAAAAAAAAAAAAAAAAAACTTTGAGAGACTTGGTGTCCGCAGCTCAGTGGTTACGGTGTTGGCCACAGGCACCAGGGCTGGCGGGTTTGAACCTAGCTCAGGCCTGCTAAACAACAATGACAACTACAACAACAGCAGCAAAAAATAGCTGGTGTTGTCGCGGGTACCTATAGTCCTAGCAACTTGGGAGGCTGAGGTAAGAGACTAGCTTAAGCCCAAGAGTTTGAGGTTGCTGTGAGCCATGATGCCAGAGCACTCTACCGAGGGCAACATAATAAAACTCTGTCTCCAAAAAAAAAAAGTTTTGAGAATATAAAGAATATAAAGATTTGAGGACTGGAAGACAGTTCTAAATTACTTATAAATTTAAGTTAAAAATTAAACTCCAATATTTCAAGTTGTATATAAAACCAGCACATTGTACCCCATGATTGCATTAACGTACACAGCTATGATTTAATAAAAAAAAATTAAACTCCAGCCTCTAGATAACACTGGGGAAGAAATAATGGATAGTTGTGAGTAACTAAAAAAAAAAAAGTTACTATGCCTCAAGACAAAATAAGAAAAAAACAAAAGTGAAAGTTATAGTTAATTTTGGTTATGAACATTTGAAGAGGATCTATGAAGAAGGAAAATATGAAACTGCATCTATTTTACAGTTCCCTTTGAAACGCATCATTGTTATCTTTGACTCCTCAAGCAGAGTTCACTTCCTAACAAGGTTTGGCTTAGAGTAATGGTAAACCAGCTCCAAGGCACACACTAAGGAGGAAGCAAGCCACGTGAAGTTAGGAAGAATTCACCTGGGCTTGAAAATGGTGTGGTAATCTACTCATCAGACAGCATTCACATAACTGAAAGTGGATCTTGCTCTACCTTGAGATACCATCTAACTCCAGTAAGATGAGCCCAAATCACAAAGTCCCAAGACCAGAGATGTTGTCGTGGATGTGGAGAAAAGAGAACACTTCTACATTGCTGGTGGGAATGCAAATTAATACATTCCTTTTGGAAAGATGTTTGGAGAACATGGAGAACACTTAGAGACCTAAAAATAGATCTGCTATTCAATCCTATAATTCCTCTACTAGGTATATATACCCAGAAGACCAAAAATCACATTATAACAAAGATACTTGTACCAGAATGTTTATTGCAGCCCAATTCATAATTGCTAAGTCACGGAAAAAGCCCAAGTGCCCATTGATCCACGAATGGATTAATAAATTGTGGTATATGTACACCATGGAATATTATGCAGCCTTAAAGAAAGATGGAGACTTTACCGCTTTCATGTTTACATGGATGGAGCTGGAACATATTCTTCTTAGTAAAGTATCTCAAGAATGGAAGAAAAAGCATCCAATGTACTCAGCCCTACTATGAAACTAATTTATGGCTTTCATATGAAAGCTATAACCCAGTTATAACCTAAGAATATGGGGAAGGGGGAGAAGGAGGGGACGGGGGTGAGGATGGGCGGAGGGAGGGTGATTGGTGGGATTACACCTGTGGTGCATCTTATAAGGGTACATGTGAAACTTAGTAAATGTAGAATGTAAATGTCTTAACGCAATAACTAAGAAAATGCCAGGAAGGCTGTTAACCAGTGTGATGAAAATGTGTCAAACTGTTTATAAAACCAGTGTATGGTGCCCCATGATTGCATTAATGTACATGGCTATGATTTAATAAAAAAAAAAAAAAAAACAAGGAGAGTTTCTGATTTTAAAACAGGTATCTGACTTCAAATAAGCAAAATCTAAATGTCCCTTAAAGAGACAGGGCTTTGGTGGTGCCCGTAGCTCAGTGAGTAGAGTGCTGGCCACAAACACTGAGGCTGGCGGGTTCGAGCCGGCCTGGGCCTGCTGAACAACCATGACAAATGCAACAAAAAATAGCCTGGTGTTGTGGCAGACGCCTGTTAGTCCCAGCTACTCCGAAGGCTGAGGCAAGAGAATCGCTTAAGCCCAAGAGTTTGAGGTTGCTATGAGCTGTGATGCTACAGCACTCTACCAAGGGCAACATAGTGACACTCTGTCTCAAAAAAAAAAAAAAAAAAAAAAGGACAGGGTTTCTTTTTCCCCCTTCTTCTTTCCAGTGTGATTCTTTTTGATTTTATTTTTACAAAAAGAGTCTCACTATGTTGCTCAGCCTGAACTTGGAACTGCTGGGCTCCTCCCACCCCAGCCTCCAGAGTACCTGGACTATAGGTGTACCACACTTTTTTTTTTTTTTTTGAGACAGACTTAAGCTGTCGCCCGGGGTAGAGTACCATGGCATCACAGCTCACAGCAACCTCCAACTCTTGAGCTTAAGCAATTCTCTTGCCTCAGCCTCCCAGTAGCTGGAACTATAGGAACCTGCCACAACGCCTAGCTATTTTTTTGCTGCAGTTTGGCAGGGGCCAGGTTCGAACTTGCCACCCTCGGTATATGGGGCCGGCACCCTACTCACTGAGCCACAGGCACGGTTCCACACTGATTCTTAATAATTAAGTGATTAGGAAAAAGAAAAAAAAAAAAAAACCTTGAACTGGAAACCCACAGTCATATAAACTAAACTACTAGTTCTTATTTCTGAAAAGTCATTTAAAAATAAGGGATAATGACATAGCCAAATATGTCAGTTAATTTGGGGACAGAACTATTTCAACCAGGAAGCATAAACATGCTCATATTTTCAATTCTAGTTTCACCACCTTGTTATCATCCCTTTGACAACCTATCTTTAGGTTTTTTAAATGGTAATTTCTTTTTTTTTTTTTTTTTTTTTGTAGAGACAGAGTCTTACTTTATGGCCCTCGGTAGAGTGCCGTGGCCTCACACAGCTCACAGCAACCTCCAACTCCTGGGCTTCAGCGATTCTCTTGCCTCAGCCTCCCGAGTAGCTGGGACTATAGGCGCCCGCCACAACGCCTGGCTATTTTTTGGTTGCAGTTTGGCCGGGGCCGGGTTTGAACCCGCCACCCTCGGTATATGGGGCCGGTGCCTTACCGACTGAGCCATAGGCGCCGCCCTTAAAAGGTAATTTCAATGAACTTACATTCTCTCTGTGGCAGTCATTCAAATATAAGAACAAACAACTACCATGGGAAACTGTGAATGACAACTAATAGGCAATGGCAATAAATAACTGGAGCTATACTTGACATCTGCTTGAAAAAGATCAGATAGGTGAAAAAGCTGACCACAGAATAAATTTCTCCTTTCTTCCACATATATATCTTGTCAGGAGCAATGAGAATAGCTGGGAGAAAAAAGCATTAAAATCAAATATCTGTAGGAGCTGGGTTAATCTACAAAGGCAAGGTCACAAGTAAGATTTCACTGAATTGACACCACAATTAGAAAAATTTTAGTTATAAAGCCCTTTAGACTGAGAGAAGGGAGAATGGTGCAAATCAGTAACAATAAAACAAAAACAACATTGATAGAAGAAAACAGAATGAAAGGAAAATAAATGCATGCAGTGAGTTTGGGGGATAGTTTGATCACTCTTGACATTTGGTGACAATCTTCCATATTTCCTTTGAGGCACAAAGGAAAATAACACAAGTGTGCAGCTTTACTGTGCACTTTTAATATTCCTAAGCATTAGAATACAGTTTCAGAATGAGCTGTTATCTCTTCTTTGTAACTTTCACCAAAAGGAAGACAATAACCCACAGCTTTGTAAATTAAACCATTTATCTGTTTTAAGCCACATTTTGCTTGTTTATTCCCTATGTAAAAGCAGTTCTTTTGATACATGCTCATTTGAAGAACATTATTTTGGAATAAAAAGGAATTGCTTTCTCATGTATTTTGGTGTGATGAGCATTTTTATTTTTTTAAAGAGGACACATCATGTGTATATGTAATAGGATGGCAGCCAATGAAATAAGAACAGGCTAGACCTTAGAAGAAAATTAAAAATTATCATTATCACTATCACCTGCAGGGAGTAATTTATCATTTCTGTTCTCCATTGGTATCATGTTCCAACAGTGTGTGGTTACAGCAGATACAATTAGGCAGCTGGCTACAGGAGGAGGAGGATAATGTGCTTTTGATGAAGTTTATCCAAGCATGGAGATAGAGTGCTTGTAATCCATGCAGCAGAATCACTGTAACAAAAATACAATTCATTTTTTCTTGAAGTGTTTCTTTCAAAATCTTAATATGGAACCCAAAGCCAAGTTGAGTCTGAAGCAAGCAAAGAAAGAGTAAGCAAATAATGCACAAAAATGATTTTATAGCTTACATTATCATATATAAACCAACAAGATGAAAATTCAAACATAAGCCATCCAAGCTGCCGCATACAGGGCATGAACTCTGCTAGTGATAATTGGTGTTTACAAAGACAAAATCAACAAAACACAAATTTTATTATGACTTCCTCCCAATAATAACTATGCCTTAAATTATGGGTTCTTCCTTTTTCAATTAATTTTCTATTTCATCCCACAAGAAAATCTATCATTTCTTTCTTTCCTGATTCCTCTAGGGAACAATGCACATTAAGTGCCACATACCTCTCCAGGGATCCTGCCAGATTGAGTGTTGTTTCAAAATAGACCAAGAAATGTGGGAAGTAGTAAAAGAGATAATAGGTCTAAAAAAGGGGCATTTTTACTGAAAAACTCAAGGTAATTCATTTTTGATATACTTAGTACATTCCCAGATTAACAACAAAAACGCCTTTTAAATTTATTTAGATTGCTCCCTTATAATTTTAAAATTGCTTATTAAAGTGATTTTAGAAAGCAAAAAGGATGATCTCTTTAGAGCCTAAAACACAGGTACTTTCTGACATACTCTGACATTTCATAAATTGATATTTCATATGCCTTAATTACCCTACATGTCTTCATAGCAATAAAAAGATTTTATACAATCAATATTCATTGAAATTTACTGAAATTTTCACACTTGAAAAACTTTCTAATATGTAATGTACATGCAAAAAAATTACACATAGGTGTACATGATGAGTTTTCAAACTGAAAAAATCTGTGAAACCCACACTCAGATTAAGAAACAGAACATCTCTGAACCCTCCCACCCCCTATGCATCTAGCCAACCCTGGGCGCCTCAGCCCCCAAACTATAACCCTTATCCTAATTTCTAAGAGCAAAGTTTTCCCCATTGTTATTCTTCAATAAATAGAATCATATCTCATGTAGCCTTCTGCATCTAGCTAATTTTCCTAAATAGGATTAGTGAGATTCCCCCATGTTGTTGCATGATGCTGGAGACTGTTCATTTTCATGGCTGTAAGGTATATGTGACTGTACGATTTATCCAGTGTGCCAGACAGGCATTTCAATAGTTTTGGAGAATAAACGTACTCATGGCTGTTGGGTATATACTTGGGAGTACAACTACAGGTGCGTACTCACTCACACATTTGTTAATCTTTCTCTCTTCCAGATTTTCTGGCCTTCCATCAGGAATCATTTTCTGTTTGCCTAGGTATCCTTCAGTATCCCCTTAACATTAGGTTTCTTGGGACAAATTTTTTTTCTCTTTTTTTGTTTATCTGAAAATCTTTTGGATTTTTTTTTTTTGGTGGGGGGGAACATGGTCTCGTTCTGTTGCTTGGGGTTAGAGTGCAGTGGTGTAATCACAGCTGCAACCTCAAAATCCTGGGCTCAAGCAGTGCTCCTGCCTCTGCCTACTCAGTGGCTGGGACTTCAGGCATGAGCCAGCTAACTTTTTTTCTATTTTTAGTAGAGATGGAAGGTCTTGCTCTTTCAGGGGTCCTCAAACTTTTTAAAGAGGGGGCCAGTTCACTGTCCCTCAGACCGTTGGAGGGCCGGACTATAGTTTAAAAAAAAAACTATGAACAAATTCCTATGCATACCGCACATATCTTATTTTGAAGTAAAAAAACAAAACGGGAACAAATACAATTGCACCGCCTCATGTGGCCTGCGGGCCGCAGTTTGAGGATCCCTGCATGCTGATCTTCAACTCCAGGCCTCAAGCAATCCTTCCACCTATGCCTACCAAAGTGCTAGGATTATAGGCATGAGCCACTGTGCTCAGCCTTGTTAAAACAGGCAGTCCCCAAGTTACAAACACCCAATTTACATACAACTCACAAGAATGAAGGCTATTACAGTTAAGTCCCCAGTTACAAATATATGACTGACATTGACTTGCACTTAGAAATGGAGGCTCTCATAGGTAATAGGTAAATATACTTGTTTCGATTTACAGAACAAACCTACAGAGCCTACCTTGTTCATAACCAGGGGACTGGCTGTATTTTTAGTCAGGTAGTATTTCAGAATTAGTAGTTATTTATTTTCTTTCAGCACAATGATGATGTCACCATAGTTTCTATAGTTTTATTAGGGTGTGTCTAACTATGAATTTATTTTCCCCATGTAAAGCTAAGACATAATTCACATAGCATACAAATTTACTCATTTAAAATAAAGTGTACATTTCAATGTTTAATATAGACAGAGTTGTACAACCATCACTATAATCTAACTAAGAAAACATTTTTGCCTCTCCCAGAAGAAATTCCGTATTCATTCTCCCCTCATCCAGTCTACATCTATAGATTTATTGTTTCTGACCATTTCATATAAATGAAATGATACATTATGTGGCTGGTTGAGATTTGGCTTTCACTTAGCATACATAATGTACTTAAGGTTTATCCACATTGTATCATGTGTCAGTATTTCATTCTTTTTGTGGCTGAATAGCATTCCACTATATATATATACCATGTTTTGTTTATCATTCTTCAGGTGATGAGCATTTGAATTGCTTCTCTGAAGCATTTGTATGAATATATGCTTTCATGTCTCTTGAATATATACCTAGAAATAGATGGATTTTAAAATTATAGTATTCAATTTATCTTGTGCTTCTTAAATTGTAGCTTCCTGTTTTTCATCTGTTTTGAAAAATTCTCAGATGTCACCTCCTTAAATATAGTTTTCAATTCTCGTCCACCCTTCCCTTGGGCCTCTCATTAAACTACTGCATCTTCTGTATCACTCGCCCTTCCCTCTGACTCATCCTTGCATTTCTCCTTGCTTCTTTCTGGACATTTTCTTCTAACCTAATTTTCAGTTCACTGATCCTTTGTATGCTGCTGCTAAACTTGTGTTTAAATTCAGTTTTAGAATGTTTGGTTCTTTTTCAAATCTGTTATTTTTTAATATTTCTAGTTGTTAAGATTTGCAATTTCTTTTCTCCTTGAACTTAGTAAGTGTTGTCATTTAAAAATCCATGTCTGCTGTAACTAATTCCTGGAGCACCCAGATCTTGGTTTTTGTTGCCTACTCTTTTAACCGGTTCTTGACTCATGCTTTATGTCCTTGTGTGACTCATAACCCTTGATTATGTTCCAAACACTGTATTTGAAAAACTGCTTGTGGAAATCATTTGAGACCTATAATAAATTTCTAGAAAGATTATTTCCTTGTTTCTGCAAGGAATGCGGGGGTACTAAGAGACCAAGATCTTAATTCAATATCATGGCTTGAGAATTTTCTAGGCTACCCACATGACTTGACTAGCCTGCAGTCCATGCAAGGGCTCATTTACCACTGTTTACCCTATTTTGGAAAGCAGTCTTTTAGGGTCCTAATGAAAAGCACTGGGGAATTATAAAGGTCCCATCTTTGTATTTCTACCAACTTAAGGCTGTCAAAAGGGCTATGGAAGTCTATTAGCTGCTTCCTCTGCACTGGCCTGTAGGGCAAAAGCAGCCCCAAATGTCAGTCTCATTTCTTTGGATTTTTTCCTTTCCTGAGTCATTATTTGATAGTGTTTTACTAACTCACCTCCTCTGATACATTCAAACAGAGAGTGTATTTTTTCAGTTCCTATAGCTCTTTGGAAAAGGGTCACTCCATTTTACATATACCTACCTCTACAGTCATAGAATCAAATGGGGGGACCCGCCCAAATATGTACCCCACCCCCACCCTTCCACAGAAGTTCCACCTAGGAAAGGTGAATGGACCAACCCCCACCCTTCCGACAGATGTCCCACCCAGGAAAAGGAATGTACAACCGCCACCCTTCCGACCTTTAAAACCCCCATCCACCATTACCCATGTGCTCTGCCTTCCTTCTCAAGCTCAGCTCACCCGCACCCGGGTGGAAATAAAGGCCAATGGTGCCCACACAGAACCTGGACTCCCATTTTCTTTCATTCACATTTCAGAATAATCTTTTATTTTCAGTCTTTGACCTCTCATACAGGAGGCAGGTTCTTCACTCCATATGTTTCCTATCTAAACCCTCCTGCTCTCCCCCAGTTCTTTAACTCTTTGTTATCAAGTGTCAGTTTAAATATTATTTCCCCTGAGTAGCCTGCCTTAAACCCAGAGTAGATTAATACACCCACTAAATGTTCCTGCACTCCCTGTAATAAAACTCACCATACTCGTAATGCTTTTTGTTCGGCGTCTTCTGTTCAATTATAGATCCCTATAGGTCCATATGGGCAGTCTCACCATTTCTGAGTTCACCTCTGTATCATCGATGCCTAAGCACGATGCCTGGGCATTCTATCTAAATGGTGAAAGTAACTGTGCACAGTCATAAAGGGAAGAAATAGCCTGGAATCCTCAGGGACTAAATTAAGATTTGTTAACTGAGTACATGATAAAATGATATAATATGCTCAACCTGTCCCAATCTTTGGGAAAAAGAAATCATGATGCTTCACTGACAACTTCCTATTTTTTCTATTCAAAACTCCTATCAGATGTCGACTATTTCAGTGAAATATTCTGACATCTGTACAGTTAATTACTCCCCGCTAATATAATGCATACAGTATAAGGAAGGCCTTCTGGGAGAAGCCATGCCTAAGGTAAAACCTTGAAGATAAGCAGGATTACCAAGGAAAAGTAAGAGTGTCAAATTCTATTATAAAACACCTATTACAATTACCTATTTGTATCTTGGCCTCTCCTTCTAAACAAAAGTCTTTGTGGTCAGTGACTACATTTTGATTCTTTGTTGTATTCATAATGCCCAGCACAGAAGCTAACACATAGTATTAGTATTCAAAACAGGTTTGTTGAATGAAAAGTAGTCTTAAAAAGTACTGTTTTGCATCTGTTTGCCGTTCCAACAGTCTTGCAGCCCAGTGCTTCTCGAATTTTTTATCTCCTCCTGCTCCCTCACATATCATCGGTTTCTCACTGCTTGAAATCAGTCATTACTGTTTCCTGATATTCCATTTTCCCTGCTGTTTCCAATGTTCCCTAAAACCTACCCATGAGAGAGGCTTTATGTTCCATTCTTAGTTCCTCAAATGGTAGAAAATAGCACAGGGGTTAAGTAAACATTGTATTTTTAATTTTAAGACGGCACACATCCACCTGAACAGAATAGCAGATGTACTGAATTTGCGAATCAAGAAGGGGGGTGAGGGGGGAAGGAAAATAGTTTAGTGACTGTTTAAGATGTTTGAAGCTGAAAATGATTAAAACTCACTTTTCTGGTGAAGTGATCGAGCTCTATCAAGAGGTAGAACACTGAAAGAAACAGGCAGTAAAAGGGGCTAGGGGTATAGACTGAAGATGTGCCATATCTTAACTTTCCAGAAACAAATGGCTGTCCTCCCCCTTTTGAAAAGGGAGGTAAAAAGATGGGTACCACCATCTAAGTCCTTCTATAATACATCCAATATGTGGTGTAGGAACTAAAAATCTGCAAGTACTCATTTACATTTTTTCATTTAGAATTTGCCATTTTTCAAAGAATTGCCGTTTGCAATTACACTAGTTAAGTTTAGAAATTCAAGTGTTTTTTTGGTTGCAGTCTCTGATGCTTCTGGATAAGACAATGACTCACATTTTGGGGGCCCCAGAATTCAGTGTGGCCTATTCCATATCCATGGGATTGGATGCTGATGAAAGAAAGGAGAAGAGAAACAAAGAAATCCGATTGAACACTATTGTGCAGCTTCTGGGGACTGCCAGGACATACCACTTGCTGATGGAAAGGACATTCTGTCATACTTAAGTCACTGCCTTAGAGATCTAAAGTTAAAAACATGACTCTTTGTAAAACTATGGGCAGAAGGGATGTAGTTTTGCTTTGAGAAGCAGGTTATTTGCAAAAATGCAGCATTTTGAAAGATCTAATTTCACTATCAGATATTCAGGTATGCGGATAGAGGTCTCAAGGTTTTCAGTGTGTACCTTTGCCTATAAAGAACCTGGTCTTTGAAAGGGAACTCAGTTAGACTTATTCAATCTCCATGAAATAAGTAAATTCCAACTATAAAATCAGTCTTAAATTCCCATAAGCAAATATAAGTTAAAACAAACAAACAAACAAGAACAACCTTTTAATACAGCAAGACAGAAAAGCGAACAGAAACAGTAATTGGAGCCTTTATTGAACATTTTCTATGTGCCAGGCATAGTGGTACATGTTTTCATGAATTATCTCAGCATTCAAAGTAACACCTAGAAGGCAGGTCTTGGAGTTATTATCTCTATTTGTGAGATAAAAAAAGACTTGAGGTTAAATACCTTATCTAAAGTTTTACTGGTCAATTCAGGCCCATTTGTTCTAAAGCTGAAATCTAACCACTTAACTTTCCTCTTTGATTTTATTTTTACGTTTTAAAAACAATTGATTTTCAGAAAACTCCTTCCATTTCAAGACTGGTCCTTTTCTTATTCAGTCTTCTAGAAGAGAAAAAGAGACTCATTTTGGCCAATAATTGTAAAGTAAGTTCTGAGCCATCTGGCATATATAACAAAAATTTTTTAGATTCTTGACTCTTCTTTCCATGAAGACTAATCTCTGCCTGTTACTTCATACACACACATCCGATGTCTGGAAACATTACATATTGTAGGGCTTTTAGAAAGATCTGAATGTCAAGATTCATGATGGTGTCTGTCAGGGCCTACGTTAAAAGAAATCTGAACTGAGATTTCTTCCTTATAGGTCATTATTCCAGGGATAACTACCTGAATCTAAAAGGAAAATACCTGGTCAAACTCATTTATTATCACACTCTAATAATGCTAATTGGCAGTCTCTGTGATAAGTTCACAGATGTCAGGGGAGTTCTCCCTAATCAAGTCACTCTTATTGATTATTTGATAAATAAACCAGTTTTGTGCTTATTGGTATGCTTGGAATAGATACTGTAGTCTAGCTTGAGTGTAATTATTTCCCTCATAACTTATTCTGGTCCTCAAAACATTGCGGATTTAAGCACAAACCTAAACCAATCTAGAACTAAATGATTATAATGTAATTAAAAATTTCAAGATTCCACTCAAACTGTATTTTAGAACAATCTGAGATTTCAATCCTTTTATAACAATTGGAGGCTTTAGAATCAGTGTTAATGCCTTTTTAAAAATACAGATTAAGAGCATGGCTTTCAAAAGAGGATCAGGCATATGAATCTCAACTCTATGAACTTAGAGTTGAGAGTTACTTTACTCAACTTCAGGGCTCCCAATTCTGTGCACTTTTGCATTCTCTCTGCCTAGGTTTAAATGAGAATTTAAATATTATAGGTGATTCCTCCTATAATTCTATGCAATAAACATATACCTCAAAGTTAATACAAAAAAACACATCTTTTAAAAAAATTAAGCTTTCTTAATGGTAATGTTTCCAACAAGGTTATAAAAGTAGGCAGAAAAGTGACTAACCACAAAGAATGAATTGAAGAAGTACAGATTTTAAAACGGCTAAAATCCTCTAGGGCCTGGTTTAGAAGGCTGTAGACTCGGAGTTGGAAAAATAAAGGATACAAGGGGATCAAATGTAAGTAAATTTTGACAGCACAGTCTTAACCTGAACTTTAAATATAATAAATACTGTAACTAAACAGAATCCCATTGAAATATAAACTAATAATACAAAGCGTTCTTTTATAGTGTTACATATTATGTAGAGGATACGTCACACAGGAAGAAAATCTCAGACAATCAGAATTACCTTGGAGAATGTCTTAATAAGGTGGTATACTGGAACCCATAATAATAATAACACAAACCATCCCTCAATAAGTTCAACACTACATACAACTAGTTCTTCAAGTAATAGCACAAATCACCATTTCTTTGGTGGCTGATAGAAGAGTGCCCTGTTGTACTGAAAATACAGAAGTTTAAAGACAAAAGTCACATGAAGTCTAGCAAGATGCTCCCGCTAGAGAAAAACATGTGGAAGCTGTTAACTACTAAAGACATGGCCCACGTGTTTCCCACCTTATGCTCATTGCGGGGCACAACTTCACCAAATAAAATGGAGGGCAGAATCATCTGCACTGTTTAGTTTTAGAACTGTTATTTCTCTCACAGATTGTTTTTTTTACCTGAATGCTTACAGTTAATTTGCCTAAGATGCTACTCCGTTGCATTTGCTTTAAAAAATAAGCTTTCAGAACCTAACAGCCTCAAGAAGTAGCATAAGGGCGGAGCCTGTGGCTCAGTGAGTAGGGCGCCAACCCCATATACCGAGGGTGGTGGGTTCGAACCCGGCCCCGGCCAAACTGCAACAACAACAAAAAAATAGCTGGGCGTTGTGGCCGGTGCCTGTAGTCCCAGCTACTTGGAGGCTGAGGCAAGAGAATCGCCTAAGCCCAGAGCTGGAGGTTGCTGTGAGCTGTGACACCATGGCACTCTACCAAGGGCAACAAAGTAAGACTCTGTCTCAAAAAATAAAAAGTAGCGTAAATTAAAAAATACATCCTAGTTCAAGAGAGATTTATGTAATTTTACAATTGCATAAAACGCTTGGTTAGTGTCAGCATATTTGGGGGGATATTTTCAAATTATCCTTCCACAAAATGTCCTTTGATTCTCATGTTTCTGGACCAAATATGTCACAAGCCCACTTGACAGGCCCCAGGACTCTATTTCTATTCCCTACTGGATATCACAAGTTGCATACCTGAAAGGCATTTCAAATTCAACATACTATTAGTTGAGCTTCTGATCCTCACCTCTCAACATGTTCTTTCAGTGTTCTTTGTCTTAAGATAGTACCGTTGATTTTTTCAAATTTTACAAGTAAGAAACCTTAGCGTCATCTGTTTTTTCTTTCTCTCATCCGCCATTATTGAATCCATCCTCAAGTCCTGTAAATTTTACTTCTTATATGATGCCTGAATATGTCCACTTTTCTCCATTTCCACCAAAACCACCTTTGTGTGAGTCACGGCCAACTCCTGCCTGAGCTGCTAGAATGGCCTTCCACATCCCCTGAGATCTTCTATTTGTTCCGCATATCCCAGCCATGAGTTTTTGAAAGGACCTTCTGATTCCATAATTTTCTGTTCTAAAACACATCATAATTATTTCCCACTCTCCTAGGGAAAAGATCAAACACCACAAGGTGCTAAATGCTCTGAATGACTCACTGCCTCTTTCAGCCCTATGGTCTATGCTCCAGCCGTGCTAGTCTTCCCTGAGTTCCTTGTACCCATCAAGTCTACTGACCACCAAATAGACATTTTTGGTGAACTATTGAATTGAATAGCCATATGAGAATTGTTTTTTTTAAATTTCGTATTAATATGAGAGTACATCTGACTAGGTCACATTGTTTGCCTTTGTAAGGTAAAGTGCAAGTTGTAGTTGTGTCCTTCATCCAGGACACCGTATGCCGTATATCCTACACTGTACTCATGAGGTGGGAACTTACCACACCCCCTTGTTCATTTTAATTGAGTTTTTCCCTCATGTAGGCCTGTGGTTGTTAATCTACTAGCTTCAACTAAAGCTGAGGACATGAGATGCTTGATTTTCCATTCTTGTGATACTTAGGAGAATGTTCTCTAAATCCTTCCAGGTTGTTATGAAAGATAAAAACTCGGGGTGGTGCCTGTGGCTCAAAGGAGTAGGGCGCTGGCCCCATATGCCAGAGGTGGCAGGTTCAAACCCAGCCCCGGCCAAAACTGCAAAAATAAAAAAATAAATAAAATCATAATTCTTTCTCTTTCTTCCCTCCCCCTCCCTTATTTTCTTCTTTATAAAAAAAAAAAAGATAAAAACTCTCTACCTTTCTATGAGTATGTAGTATGCCATGGTGATTTTTAAAAAATAATGTTTTACTAAAGTGAGCAAATCTTAGAGATACAGTTCAGTCTCACAGTGAACACACTTGTATAGCTACTACCCAGATTAAGAGATAGACCACTCCTACGGGAGCTCCATCATGTCCTTTCCAATCATTAAGTTTCTCCACAGAAGGCTATCATTATTCTGTCCATCACCATATACTAATTTAGCCTGTTTCTGAAATTTAAATATTGGAAATTTTCTGTATCTGGTTTTCCCTCCCTTCTTTCCATGAACCTTCTTCTCATGAAATTTGTCCATGTTACGGTGTATAGTCAAGCTCAATCTTTATTTTCACTACTGTATTCCATTCCATAAATATACCACATTTACTTATCTGCTTTACAGCTGATGAATGTTTGCACTGATTTCTAGTTTGGGGCTTTTATGAAGGATGCAACACACACTGTTGCCCATGTCTTCTGGCGAACATAAGAACACACTTCTGTTGTGTGAAGACGGAGGAGTTAAGATACAGGGTAGGCATGTGCTCCACTCAGTAAGTATGGCGGGTTGATGGGCTACACACAGAAAGCTTCAGCTAAGAGGAACACCTTTCCTTCATCACTTTCAAGTATTTCTTAGATTACTTCCATTAGACAGATTCTTTATTTTTTTTTATTATTATTATTATTTTTTTTTGTAGAGACAGAGTCTCACTTTACCACCCTTGGTAGAGTGCCATGATGTCACAGGACTCACAGCAACCTCTAGCTCTTGGGCTTCCACGATTCTCCTGCCTCAGCCTCCGGAGCAGCTGGGACTACAGGCGCTTGCCACAAAGCCCGGCTATTTTTTGGTTGCAGTTCAGCCGGGGCTGGGTTTGAACCCGCCACCCTCGGTATAGGGGGCCAGCGCCCTACTCACTGAGCCACAGTAGACAAGATTCTTTAAAAAAAAAAAATCTGCCTAAGAAAAATTTCAAACAAACAAATATAGAGACTCTGAGGACCTATCACATAACCTACGTTCAATAATCACTAATATCTGGCATAATTACTTCATCTGATTATTCTCTGCTTCCCTTTTGCTGTGGAATTGTTTTGAAGCAAATGCCTCAGATTTCTTCTCGAATTTTTCAGTTTGCATCACTAAAAGAATGAACATTTTCTTCAGTAACTGCAAATGCCTTTATCATCCATAATGAAATTCTCATTCTTTGAAATTATCTATTATTCCACAGGGTGAACTTTTTTTTCACTCGAGGATGTCACTGAAACTTGGGTGAATTTTATTATCCATCTCACCTATCAATGACTCATGAATACATGTCTTACAGCTTTTAGCACATACTAAAGAACATTTCCTGAGAATAAAAGAAGAGATTTAAGTGTTTTCACCCAACTATTAAGGTTCAGTTTTCAGAGAAGAATAGAAAGTTTAGGACCATGCTCTAGATCATATGGTCATTTAGACAAGGAGAAACCTAAAACTGACTATAGAGGTAGAATAACATAATTAGAAATTATCTCCCCCAAGACATAAAATCTACTTAATGAAACCTATTAAAATATATACCAGATGTCCCACTAAAATCTATGATGCAAGTTCAACACAAATCTTACTATTTCTGAGCAGCACAGATGTGTTTTAATAATTAGTTTCTTTAGCTGATTAGCTTTGCAAGGTCAAAATTAGGTCAATTTATACAACAAAAGTACTAAGAGCTGATTTAATACCCAGAAATGAGCTTGCTGGTTAGTAGGTTTCTACTGTCAGAGGGTTTCTAGACGCCTTAAAAGAAGATTTAAAGAACACAATTACAAAGAAATAGGCTCATCTTGAAGATTTTTCTTAGGCCATTAGAAAAATTTAAAGCTTAAGTAAAAAGTAAAATGAAAACAGGATTATGACTAAGGAATTATTTAGTTAAAATTGTAAACATTTTAGTTTCTTTTAATAGCAACTGCATTAGCCTTAAAAAAAATTTAAATGAAGGTTTTTGTGTCCACACAAAGCTAAACATTGATGGTTCTTAAACATCTATCATTTACCAAATGTATCACTAAAAAAAAAGGGAAGAAATCGAATTGGAAGATAACATACAATTTATTTTTATTTCACTAACTTTTGTTTATGTTCAAAATCCCAAAACTGCAGGCCCAAATTTATTTTTTGGATTGGGCTTTAAAAAAACAATTCATTCTACTTAGGATGTAGAGAGCTGCAAAAAGACCGTAACTCTGACATAAAAAAAAAAGAAAGATAAACTAAGCAATCATTTTTCACTAAAATTACCAAAAATCCTTGGATGCAAAGAAATCTAAATTATTTCCAGAGAGGAAAGAATCCTAACAAATAGTGGCTTTTATGCCTGAAGGTATCTGCCCCATGCTGGTGGGGCCAAGAGGAGGGACAAAGTAGCAAAAATGCTGTTGCACAGGAACTTTGCTAGGAGAAAGCTGCTAGCCAACTTTTAATAGACAGGCTGGGAGTGTATGGTGTGCTGCAATTTGGAGAAGCCCAAAAGGCAGAGCTGGTCCCTCTGCAAACTAATTCTCCCTCATGCTACTGATGAGGAGGTGGATGAAGCAGGTGGTTGTGCTGCAAGGCAAGAGGGGATGTTTTCTCCCAAACCAAAACCCTCTGTGACCACACAGTTCACTGTTACCATTAACATGGCTTTACCCTTCAATCCCCTGCTATCCTAGAAACTTTCAGAAGTTGGTTGTTTCAGGTACCTAAAGAAAATCTATTTGAAGGGAAGACTTCTCAACTAACCCTCAGGAGAGTAAATACCCTCTTTTCAAGAGCAGAGGACTGAACTACTGTTTACATTTCAAGACTCACTTTGAAATCAGCTCCTCAATTCTCCACTGCTAGGTCATGGTGTCCCTTTCCCGTCAATGTCACTCCACATTGAAAGACCTGCTGAAGATTAGATCCCCCAAATCTCATAAATATCCTGACTTGGCCTTCCTTTCTGGAGTGAACTACAACCTGAACTTATGTGATGGCCTTTCCAGATCATGGCAAGAAGGGGTAGGTTGGGGGGCTGATTCTGTGCTTAAGACATTGGAAACTGGGCGGTGCCTGTGGCTCAGTGAGTAGGGTGCTGGGCCCATATACCAAGGGTGGCGGCAAACCCGGCCCCGGCCAAACTGCAACAACAAAATAGCTGGGTGTTGTGGCAGGTGCCTGTAGTCCCAGCTACTTGGGAGGCTGAGGCAAGAGAATCACCTGAGGCCAAGAGCGGAGGTTGCTGTGAGCTGTGATGCAACAGCACTCTACCGAGGGTGACAAAACAAAACTCTGTCGCTTAAAAAAAAAGACACTGGAAACTGACTAAAGTGATACTTAGCCCTGACCCAGCTCAACTTCAGATCAGATAAAAGGGATCAGCCCCTCATTCTAACGACCCGGGGAACTACTCTTCTAGGGGAAAAATATTACCTACTTTAGCCTGTATTATTCTTTCATACAATGTCTAGCATAAAAGATGAAATTATAAAATATGAGAAGAAAATGGTAAGTGCAAACTAATCAAAACAAACAAAAGCAACTGAAGAACAATCACAGGTGGCTTGAGGAATTAGCAATAGATCTTAAAAGAATGATTATAATTGTGCTCGCTTTGGCAGCACATATTCTAAAATTGGAACGATACAGAGAAGATTAGCATGGCCCCTGCGCAAGGATGGCACGCAAATTCGTGAAGTGTTCCATATTTAAAAAAAAAAAAAAGAAAAAAATGATTATAATTGAAATGTCCTCTTGTTGTATTGTTACGTTGACCTGAATGAAGTGACCATCTTTGTCTTTCTTAATTTTAGTTGCTTTAAATCCACTTTAGTGGCAATTGCAACAACAAAAATAAAGAAATGGAACTTAATTAAGCAGAAAAGCTTCTGCACAGTTAAGGACACAACAATTAAAGCAAATAGACAATCTTCAGAATGGGAAAGATACTTGCATGTTACGAGTCTGACAAAGACTTGATAATTAGGATCTATAGAGAACTCAAATTAATCAGCAAAAAAAGAGCAAACAATCCCATCTGTCACTGGGCAAGAGATATCAACAGAGTCTTCTCTGACGATGACAGACGAATAGCTAACAAACATTTGAAAAAATGCTCCTTGTCCCTAATCACCAGAAAAATGCCAATTAAAACCAAAAGCTAAACTGAGATATCACCTAAGCCCAGTAAGATTAGCCCACATTACAAAGTCCCAGAGTTGCAGATGCTGGCATGGATGTGGAGAGAGGGGTACACTCTTACACTGTTGGTGGGACTGCAAACTAATACAGCCTCTTTGGAAAGAAGTATGGAGAATCCTCAAAGAACTCAAATTAGACCTCCCAATTGGCTCTGCAATCTTACTACTAGGCATCTACCCAGAAGAAAAAAAAAATTTTTTTTGTCATAAAGACATCATCTGCATTAGATTGTTTACTGCAGCTCAATTTACAATTACCAAGATGTGGAAACAACCTAAATGCCCATGAGCTCAGGAATGGACTAACACACTGCGATATATGTATACCATGGAACACTATTCTGCCATAAAAAGATGGAAACTTTACATCTTTTGTATTAACCTGGATGGAGTTAAAACACATTCTTCTTAATAAAGTATCACAAGAATGGAAAAGCAAATATCCAATGTACTTAATACTAATATGAAGCTAGTAGGTGATCTAATATACACTCACATAGGAGTAAAACTCAATTAAACTCCAGCTGGGTGAGGGGGAACGAGAGGGGGGAAAGGGACGAAGAGGGGATTGGTATGCTTCCACTTAATGGGCACAATGTACAGGAGTATGGCACACCTTTTGGGTGTGGGACACAACTGCAAGATGGACTCTACCTAATAAATTCAAAATTGTGACCCGGTTGTTTGTACCGTCACATTAACCTGAAATCAAACAAAAAAAGAATGATTATAAATATGTTAAGGAATTTAATAAAAATGACCAAACTAGTTAAAGAGCTAAAAATAATAGCTCTTAACAATGAAAAATTATAAAATACATGAAATCTGAAATGAAAATATTTATTGGTTAATAACAAACAGCAAGAATACAGAAATGATCAATGAATTAATAAGCAGGTAACTGGAAATTACCCCAAAGTGAACTTACTAAATGACTAACATATTTTAGTCTTTTCCTTCAGTCTTTTCATCATTGGAAATAGAAGAGGCTTCTTTGTTTAAATTATATCCTTAAAAATTTTGTGGGAGAAAATTTTTTGGGGGGGCCGACTTATAGACAAATATTTGGCATATAGCATTTAATGTCTGTTTAATAATAAACTAAAATATCTATTAATGTACACATTTATTAATATAGAGATTATAAAAGTTATGATTAAAATAAATCATGACATTAAAATTTTTGAAGTTTCATAAATCCAAAAAAATAAAAGGACTTCAGGAGGTTCTTAAGTAAAAATACAAGAATGGAAAAGCAAATATGCCACATAACTATGCTTTGGTCAATGGCACACATACCACTGTGTTATAGTCGCTCACAATACTCAGGACAGTAATATGCTGTACAGGTTTGCAGCCTAGAGAAATAGGCTATGCCACACAGCCGTGGCCTATGGTAGTCCATATCATCTAGCTTGTGTAAGTACATTCTACGATGTTTCCACATGATATAACTGCTTACTGATACATTCCTCAGAACACATTCCTCTTACTGAGGCATGACTGGATTTTTAAGAAAGTATGTTTCTTATTTAATCCATTAATTCACCTTTAATTATAGTCAAAGAAATGCCTAAGAAAACTAACATTCCTTGTTAAATGATGTTTAAAAGCAGCAATTTTTAGTTTGTATAAACTTTAACATCAGTCAATATTCCAATGCATGGTAAAGAAAAGTAGAATAAGAGAAATTCTTAAGATATAAACAGTAACTACTTTAAGAGGTATATCAAATAAAAATATCTGTATGTCAAAGATACAGCTTGAGTATCCCTGAGAACCTAAAATACTCCAACATCCAAATTTTTCTTTGAAACAGCATCTGACTAGAGTGAGAGTCAAGCTAGAGTGCCATTGTGTCAGCCTAGCTCACAGCAACTTCAAACTCCTAGGTTCAAGAGATCCTTTTATCTCAGCCTCCAGAGTAGCTGGGACTACAGGTGCCTGCCGAATTTTTCTATTTTTAGTAGGGATGGGGTCTCATGCTTGCTTAGGCTGATCTTGAATTCCTGAGATTAAGGGATCCTCCTGCCTAGCCTCCCAGAGTGCTAGGATTACAGGCTTGAGCCATAATGCCTGGCCCATTCAAAACTTTTTGAGTTCTGTCAGGATGCCGAAATGCTCACTGGAGCACTTCAGATTTCTGATTTTTGGATTAGAGATGCTTAACGAGTAATGCAAATACTCCAAAATCTGACATCCAAAGCACTTCTGGTTCTAAGTAATCTGAATATGGAATACTCAACCGGCATTATTTATGTGAGTGAGCATATAAGCTGATCAAACCATGTTAAATACTTTTATTCTAAGGTATCAAAAAAGCATTATTAAATGTGACTTAATGTTTACCTAGGATATGAAAGAGGATATGTTTTATACCTGCAAGGAGGTTACAGACAGATGCCAATATAAATGCTGCCGGCACAGAGTAGAAAACATTACACAATTATGCAAATGACATTAAAAATAAACTAGAACTTACAAAATAAAACATATTAGTTCTAAAATGTATAGACTTAAACCTTTTGCTTTTTCCCTCACTTTGTCACCCTCAGTAGAGTGAGTGCTATGGTGTCACAGCTCATAGCAACCTCAAACTCTAGCAATCCTCTTGCCTCAGCCTCCTTAGTAGCTGGGACTACAGGCACTCGCTCTTGCTCAGGCTGGTCTCAAACTCCAGAATGGAAGCAATCCACCTGTCTGGGCCTTCTAGAGTGCTAGGACTACAGGTGTTAGCCACTTCACCCAACTAAACCTTTTGCTTTTGAGTAACTATTATATAAGCTTTCCATAAAAATAATGGATTTTATTATTCATTTATGGCAAAGTTAAGCAGGCTGATACGATAAATGAAATATTGTCTGCTGTCTACATCTCCATCCTAAAAGCAAGGACAATTTAATCTATCAATATCATAAAGCAAAAATACTCAGAAAATCAATGTGTTGTTAGTATTATTGGGAATTTATCCTTAAACCATTATAGGTAACCAAGACTCAAAACATTTACTTATAAATATCACAACATGTAAAATTCCTAAAACATAAAATAACATCTGTTAATGCAAAACATTAAAAATATTATAAAAAATTTGGGGGGTATATAGGTATGTGTATGGTGGTGAGAAAAACTGCAAAGAAGTTTTTCTATGAAAGGTTCTAACAACCTTGAGAAAGCTATCTAGAAGCACTATCAATCTATAGCACACATGCTATTAAAATTAAATGCAAAGGGGATGCTCTTAGCATCTTGTTACTTTGAAAAATCCAATTTCCTCTAATTTTTAAATTAGGATACAAATTTTGAATCTCATTAGAAAATAAATGCTTATGCATATGTAGAATGGCCATAAAGTAGTAAAAATACTATTTTAAATTGCACACGAACTTTATGGCCATGCTATATTTAAAATGGACTTAACTACACAGAGAAAGTCTCCATCTTAATTAGCAGTAGGCATTCAAGTTGGAAAAAAAAGAAAAAAGAAGCATTTAATGTATTTGAAGGTTTGTATTCAGGAGTACAAATCCAGACACATTTTTCTTCCTTCTACCTAAATAATGGCAAATTTTCAGATTCTTAAAAATTTTCAATATCTTTGCTAATTCCTCTTGCTATATAAAGCGGAAACAAAGTTCCAATTAGACATTCGTCCTTTTTTAATATACACACAGTTGTTATGAATTATTCCAATGTGAGCAGGGCAACTCATCTTTCCATTTGAAAGTAGCCTTATAGCCATGCTCCAGAGGACTGGTAGGGAAGCAGGTAGGAAGGACCTGGCACCACCCCAAAGAGCAAGAGAACTGGAGAGAACACGGTGGTTGGACGGTTCCCTCTCACAAATAATGAAACTCTTAGTCATACTCATGTCAGGCTCATGTTAACAGTAAGCAAGCTGGGAAGGAAAGGAGGTTTCCAAGAAATACAGATACTTAACCAAACTATAAACTTACTCTGAGAGGATGAAGAAAATTTCAGAGATTTATCTTTATTCTGCTGCAAAGAGGAAGAGCTTTGTAACTAATCCCTCATATTAATTTGTCACTTCTGTCTCTGAGAAGAGTACACTCTGATCATATATATCCTCTTCCCTTTTCCCTCACAACAATGGTTTATGAAAATTTTTAAATGTTTCATATGCAACATGCAGCCTAGTTTCTTCCACATCAGGAATATTTTTTTTCATAAGGTTTCTATATATTCTTTAAAACTTTTCTTTTTAAGGCTCAGCGCCCGTAGAACAGTGGTTACAGCTCCAGCCACATACACCAAGGCTGGCGGTTCGAACCCGGCCTGGAACAGCTGAACAATGACAACTGCAACAAAAAATAACCAGACGTTGTGGCGGGTGCCTGTAGTCCCAGCTACTTGGGAGGCTGAGGCAAAGGAATTGCTTAAGCCCAAGAGTTTTATGTTGCTGGGAGCTGAGACGCCACAGCACCCTACTGAGGAAGATAAAATGAGACTCTGTCCCAAAAAAATTTTTTTTAATTTATTTCTATTTATTTATTTATACAAAGTTTCACTCTGTCACCTTGGGCATCATAGCTCACAGAAACCTCAAACTCCGGGGTTCGAGTGATCTTGCTTCAGCCTCCTGAGTAGCTGGGACTACAGGCATGTGCCATGATGCCTAGCTAGTTTTTCTGTTTTTATTTTTATTTTTGTTATTTTTTGAGACAGAGTCTCACTATGTCACCCTGGGTAGAGTGCTATGAAGTCCCAGCTCATAGCAACCTCAAACTCTTGGGCTTAAGTGATTCTCTTGCCTCAGCCTCCCAAGTAGCTGGGACTACAGGTGCCCGCCACAACATCTGGCTATTTTTTTGTTGCAGTTGTTAATTTGGCAGGCCTGGGCTGGGTTCGAACCCACTAGCCCTGGTGTATGTGGCCGGCAGCCTAGCCACTGATCTATAGGCGCTGAGTCAGTTTTTCTATTTTTTAGTAGAGACAGGGTCTTGCTCTTGCTCAGGCTGATCTTGAACTCGTGAGCTCAGGCAATACACCTGCCTTGACCTCCCAGAATGCTGGAATTGCAGGTGTGAGCCATCTCGCCTGGCCTTCTCTATATTCTTTAAATAAATAGTTTAATCACACTAATGTTTTTGGGTCAGGTAAGAGTAAACAAAGACTTTCTTTCACTAGTAAAACATTATAGTGACTTTTTTTTTCTTTACCAGAAAAATGGGAATAATATTATTAGCCACCTCAAATGGTTATGAGAACTCATTTAAATAATGCTTTTACATGATTAACACATACCTGACTTCTGACTGTTCAATGACGAACATTCTCAACACAGGAAGACAATTTATATCAATGAATTATTTGACAGAATAGTATCAGAAGAGTTGACATTCAATGCTAACTATTAAAATTTCTATCTCAGTACCTGATATGCCTTCGATAAACATGGTTTGTATCAATACATTCCTCTAGAGGTGAGTTAAAGAACCATGTTAATAAAATTCCACTCTGACTTCCTAAGACATTCCTCCCAAACTCCAGGCCTATCTCATTTCCAAAAGAACTTTTATACAGAAACCATTTAGGCAACCTGAGATAAAAAATGCAAATCTAAAATGTACTTTATGATGTAAGATAATGGAACAGTTTATTTCTAATTCATTTTTCTTATGAACCTTTTTTTTTTTTTAAAGAGACGAGGTCCTGCTCTGTTGCCCTGGCTGGAATGTAGTGGCTCAATCACAGCTCACTGTTACCTTGAACTCCTGGGTTCATGAAATCTTCTCTCTTTAGCCTTTTAAGTAGCTAGCACTATAGGTGCATGTTACCATATCCAGATAATTTTTAAAATTTTTGTAGGGACGGGGTCTCACACTATGCTGTTCAGGCTTTTTACAGAACCCTCTGAGTGTACAAAGAGCACAAATATAGCAATTACCTATTTGATATTAACTATATTCTCCAATACCAAAATTTTGATTATAATCTTTGGTTTAAATAGACTTTGCGAGGTTTTTTTTGTTTTGTTTTTTTTTTTTTTATTTCATTCTTTTAAGTATACATAAAATTATCACTGAAGGACAGAAACAGTTTCTTTAAATACAAAGCTTCTTATATTCTATCTCAAATAATAAGAAACAGTAAATAACTCTTACACACGTTATAAAATTCCTCTGTAGCATAAAACTGCAGCTAAAATTATCTTCCAAAAGTTACTGACAGCTAGGATTCCATATGACCTAGGTTCGGCCAATCAGATGTTTCGAACAGACATTTATTTATTTGTTATTTATTTTTTTTAGACAGAGTCTTACTTTGTCACCCTTGGTAGAGTGCCGTGGCATCATAGCTCATAGCAACTTTAAACTCTTGGGCTCAAGTGATTCTCTTGCCTCAGCCTCCCAAGTAGCCAAGACAATAGGCGCCCACCACAATGCCTGGCTATTTTTAGACACCAGGTCTTGCTCTTGCTCAGGCTGGTCTCGAACCCTTGAGTTCAGGCAACCCACCTGCCTCAGCCTCCCAGAGTGCTAGAATCACAGGCATGAGCCACTACACCCAGCCTCTGACAAGAATTTAAAAAGAAAAAATGGTCAACATGAGTTGGCAAGCAGAGCCAGGAACAGGATGTTAGTCATGGATTTTGTTCATCTAAGGGTGTCAAACCTATGGTGGTAGACATCTTTCTCTTCACAACTGAGGCAGCTTTATAGCAGGCCAACTCTAAGAGTTAATTCTAGAAGTTCCAAATACAGCCTGCTCCTCCAGGCCTCCCAATGGGTCTGAAAATTATTTTATTCTTTTTAATAAGTCCCTTTCAGTTTAAACAAGCTAATCTAAATTCTGTAGTTTGAAACTAAGGATCCTGATCAATTAACCAGAAAATAAAAAAACATTTCAATGAAAGTCAATAAACTCCTTTACCTATGTAAAGTTCAAAAATATGTACAACTAAAAAACAGCTTTTGACATCTTCACTAGTTTTACATCTGTTCTATTATATTTTTATTCATGAAAAGGTCACTAAAAACAGATCTGAAATATTTTAATAAAACTGATTAGTTAACAAATTATTTCTAAGAATTCCCTTATAGACTAATCAATTTCCATTAATCAAGGTAGTCTTTATTCAACTTTCAAGGATTACTAATATTGAAACAAAAAGGAAGTCTGGGATTAAAGCCTTTAGACTTTAATTTAAATAGACCAAAACACTGCAATTACTAAAAAGTGGAATTTGAAAATTTGTGGGAAATGAATGAGGAGAATAAGATTTTGCTTTTTATTAGTTAAATAAATGAATATAATAATCTTCTGAAAACTTAAACTATTATAAAACAAGAATCCCTCAAACCATCAAAGTACATTGTTAAACTCATTTGGATGTAAAATAATTACTGAATCAACATGAACTAAAACACTTTTCAAGAAGCCATAAATTCTTCGGTATGTCAGTCTGAACAAAATATTGAAAAGATTCAGGCTGAGAAGTCAATGTTAATATGGCTGTAATTGGTTTTACACACATTTATATATATATGACAATATAATTTTCAATACAAATTTTAACCGGAGTTTTAAAAACTGTATAATTATTCTAAAAATAATACAAATATCCATATCAATACCACCTATGTTAAATTCACACTTTAAGTAAAGGCCTAGATTTTTATTAACAATTTGAGCCTTGTGGTAAAAGTAAATGTTATCTTAAAATTAACAGCATTTAGAAATTAAAAGAAGAAAAAAAGAAATTAAAAGAAGAAAATATGTATTTTTAATAATCTGACATTGCTGGCTATATTGTTGGTGCTTTCATGTACATTATCTTATTAATCTGTATAACTAGTCATCAAGATAGAAAAAATTAACCTCATTTTTCTTAACGCAGAGGAATGGTCAAAGGTACACTTTACTTATGTAACCTGAACCCGGAAATGAGGAAGTGGCAGAACCAAAGATACATCTGGGTCTGCCTAACTTTTCTAAATCCCATATTTTCTTATTACACCAGGTTCATCCTTAAAGAAAAGTAACTTAATATTGGTTTCTTAATTATTTTTCATAAATATAAACTATTCTACGAAATAAACATCTTACTTCCATTTAAAGTGAGTGTTAAGAATTATTGGGAAGAGTAGGATATAAACTTTTGTCTTTGAAGATGAGGTTGAGTGTGATTTTGACTAATATGTACATATGATATGGAATAATAAAGAACCTATAAATAAAAATCATGTAAACACAGCTTGTTAACACTTTTTCTATTGAGCTAAACTTTTTAGACATCTACGGACCTATTAAACTAGATCTGTTCAATGGCAAAGACAGACTGTCAAATGCAATTGTCGTTTTCATTTATCACATGCCTTGTAATTAATTCATTAGCCTGCCAATCAGCTGCACTGCTAGTGAAAGTAGAATAAAATAGCTTACCGTGCACATGGATGTCTTTGTGATATTCAGAGAAAAATCTGAAGAAAACTCCAAATCTGAGATAGATGCTTTAAGGCAATTTATATGCTACCCATCGAAAAGAGGGAAAGAAAGAGTTTAGTAAAAATAATTAAAAGAAAAAAACACAGATAAATATTACTTCCTTTTATGTGAAAGGGATTATTGTAAACCAGTGTTTCACATACTTTTATCATTCATATACCATTTTGCGGATTATTTCTAAATTTAAGGGGTAATAGTATCATTTTGTAGTTAATTTTTCTTTAAATCAAATTACTGTTTTTTTACTTCTTATAAACAATTGTATATATCGGCTCTGATGTACAGTATTTTCTGGTGTTCCACATAAAATCATTTTGTATACCAACTATGGTACACGTACCACATTTGCTATAAATTATGTGCAGTAACAATCAACAAATTTACAGGAAATGCCAACTTTAAAACACACACTAATGAAAAGAAAAAGGTGTTTTGAAAGTCATGTCCATAACTGCATTTGAAGATATACATTTATTAGATAACCTATTTCCCCTAAAATAAGACATCCTCCAAAAATAAGACCTACTTACAGGAAAGATAAGACGTCCCCTGAAAATAAGACCTAGCGCATCTTTGGGAGCACACCTTAAAATAAGACACTGTCTTATTTTCGGGGGAAACAGGGTATTAGGAAGACCACAACAATTCAAACAAAACAACACAAGTAACTATGAAGATTCAAGTTGGGGAAAAAATAGCCAAATATCTTTCTTTTCCCATTTTGCCCTCATTCAAATCCTTCTCCATTTTAGTTTGAATAGAATCATCTTTCAATCATAGCAGTCTGACCAGAAGTATGCTATCCATACCCAGGGGGTAAGGAGCCAGTGAACACAATTCATATGACTACATATTACTCCATTTAAAACAGTCTGAGAATTTTTAAAAAATATGTAAGAAAGTTGAGGAATAGAGAACTATATTTACTTAAATATTTTAAAAGTATATTAAATGCCTTCATTTTCAGCCAGATATTTTCTATTTTAACTATTTATTTACAACAGTTTCTGGCAGTAAGTAAAGAGATCGCTAGAAAGAAAAATTAGCACTGTTTCCAACTTTCCTCTTTCTGCTCAGTCCTACGCCTGAGTTGGCTATAACTGTATACTCTTACCTTGAGCCAAGGAGCACAAATAAATCCCTTGCTATCAGTGTACCAGAGCACTGAACAGTCCTATAATCATGAAGCAGGCTGTGTTTTTTTTCCTTAAAATCTAAATACAATTTTAATTAGCTTGCACTTGCTCAGAAACTTCAATTTCTTATTCTGTGCTAATTTTTAAATACTTTATCCACTTAAGAAAATAAATATTTACTAATTATTGTTCAGAGAATAATTATCGATATTATAAAATAGTGTGACTAAAAAGAGGCGGCAATATTGTGAACTTAACTCTGAACAAACCATTGCACGTTTGTTTATCTAGTCAAAACAGACAAATGAAGTTTTTAAGAAAACCAGTATTTCTTACTTCTAAGTTATTAATAAAGCTGTATAAATTAAAGATAGAGTTACAATACAATCACAGATTAACATGGTAAAAAAATAAGATAATAAAACACAAAAGGAATTAACTAGGAAATCTGAACATGGCATGACTTTATTTTCATGGGCAAATTTACTGTACTGTTCTTAATCTGAAAAGTTTGGAGGAAATTACGAGAGAAGTTTAAACCACGTGGAATATATGACATGAATGAATAATCTGGCTGTAAAAGAGAAGCTAGAACAAGGCCAGGAAGTAGAAACACATCACTATTAACAATACAAGACATTTTACCTTAATTAAGCCAAAGTAAATGATTTAACCAGTTCAGAGTTAGATCTGAAGAATTATAAAACTAGGTAAAAAAAATTTTAATATATAGTGATTCCAAAGGGATGATAAAACCAACTGGTAAATATTATGACCTTGAATTGTTTATACTGATTAAAATTGGAAGAGTACTGCGAAGGCCCTATATAAAATCAGTATATTAATTTCAAACACTGTACTAAAATGGTAATACTGTAATAAATAGTTATAGAAAAGTAAAATTGGCAAAACACCTACCTTAATACTACAAGGTTCTGAAATGATAGTCTTTGGATCCAAAACTTCTACAACAGCTTCTGGAATAACTGCTTTCTTCATGCAGGACATGTTGAATCCATAGACATCATCCCAGAAAGTAATTCTATCAGCATGTTTATTCACATCACTCACTGCTACAAGGCTGATAGTGCAAATGTCAGGATAGACTATGAAGCAATAAAATGCCCAGCAATTAAGAACTGTCTCCCTTTATGGCAGAATATAATATTTAAAGGCTAAATATAAATACCAAATCCATCAGTATGGGTCACTAGTGATGGGAGAATACCAAAGGTACAGACCAAGGAAAACAACCATGCTCCATCTTGCAGTCTCTTACAAAAAAAGATACCCATTATCATGATGATAAGATTAAAATAAGAATTCCAATGATGGGGCCCCTCTTAAAATAGGATTCTATAAGTAAATACTATTGTAATGAACTTTATTAATATTAAAACTTAAAGTATGCCAACCTGAAAAAAGCCACTAGATCTTTACTTCACACATTCCTCTTACAAGGGTGTTCGACCTGCAGCCTGATTCTGTGAGGACTTTTTTTGCTCATCTGTGGTGTCAGATATCATAAAAAGTCTGCACGACCTATTTTTTGCTAATCAGCTTTCATTAGTGTTTGCATATTTAATGTATGGGCCAAGACAACTCTTCCAGTGTGCAGCAGAGGAAAAAAAAGAGAAGTCTAGCATTCCTGCTCTAAAATATGCAGAAAGAGATCAATCATCTAAAAACATACGTAGGTATGTAGCATGATATAAGTGGGGAGAAGTGGCTAAGGGGGTTATTTTCAGGGCCACCATACTGTACCACCTTGGGGAGTGCCATTCACACTGTAGTTTATGGGAACCAAACATGCTCCACAGTTGTGCAGTGCACAGACACTCAAGTTACTTACCAGTTGATAAAGTTCTTTCTTCTAGAATATTAAAAAAAAGTCTAACTAGAGTTTTTAAATGCCATCAGTCTCTATATCAAGGTTGCAAACTATGGCTCTTGGGTCAGATCCAGCCTGCAGCCGGTTTTTGTACACAACGTTCAACTGGAGCACAGCCATCCTCATTTGCTTACAGATTGTCTATGGCTGAGCTGTGCTACAGTGGCGGAGTTGAACAGTTGGGACAGGAAACAGATGGCCTGTTACAGAAAAAGTTTGCTCACTTCTGGGTCTACATCTAACCGAATGGCATATTAGTAATACCACCAAGAAATGAAAGTAACTTTTTTCATAAAAAATTATAAGATAGCCTTGAAATGATATTGGTAATTAGAAGAAACAAACTAAAAAGCAATATGATTTTTCCCAGTGTTGAAGTATATTTTTGAAGTTAATTATATTTCACAAAAATATAGAATATCATGGTTTTTGTACTGTTAGAATTTAGAAGTCAGAGTTTTTTTTCTTTCAGCTAGTAAGATCTATTAATATTCATAAGGATTTGTAGTCAGTGTTACAGGTCAGTTTGGTTCTGTATCCATCTCCTCACAGCTGGCTACAATCTTGGACCACCTGCCAGAATCTGGGCTAACCCTTTACCTTCATATTCTGACACATTTATCATTTGATTTTTGTCAGATGGAAGCTATAATTGAGTAATTATTCCTTCTTGTAGGTGAAATTAATAATTCCTTCTTGTCGATGATTGGACAAAAGCACCCTCTTAACAGACCATTTATAAATTCATGACTTTGACATCTGTGTCCTTCTCGATTCACTGCCCAGAATTCATTTGTCACTAGAATGGCTCACATGGTGAATAGACAAAGATGGGAAATCCTTTATCCCTTAGAAATGCCCCACAAACTTTTGGACACTAACGAATAAGACTGAGATGCATAAAGAAACAATTCCTAGTAAGCACTAGTATCACTGTGTGTATACAAATAACTACAGGATAAAAAGGTTTATAACAAAGGAGATAGTAAATAAGCCAAAATTAACTGCCAATAAACTTAAAAGAATTTAAACTGAAAAAAAGTAGAAAATGATACTGCTTATTTTGCTCTGGGCAAAGGGCAAATAAAGGAAAACGAACAGGCAGAAATGAGGGAGGAATGAGTTAAATTACATGAATGATTCAGTTTCCCAAGGGAGAGAGAAATAGCAAGAAAAGTACATTTGAAAATATGGAATTTGGGCTCGTGCCCGTAGCACAGTGGTTACGGTGCCAGCCATATACACCAAGGCTGGAGGGTTTGAACCTGGCCTGGGCCAGCTAAACAACAATGACAACTGCAACAAAAAATAGCCAGGCATTGTGGTGGGCACCTGCAGTCCCAGCTACTTGGGAGACTGAGGCAAGAGAATCGCTTAAGCCCAAAATTTGAGGTTGCTGTGAGCTGTGATGCCACAGCACTCTACTACCCAGGGCAACAAAGTGAGACTGTGTCTCCAAAAAAAAGAAAATATGGAATTTATAACAGGCCAATTCCAGTGCAGAATCTTGGAGAGAATCAGAACTATCAGTGCACAGCAATGTACCTGCCACTCTTATTTTCTTCCCTCTTTCTGAATTCTTTAGAAGCTAAAAATGACGCTGACTTTGGTTTCCCTCCATCCCCTGCAAGTTAGGCCACACTTAAAATAATTCAGAAGAATGAAACTTAAAAAGATGGATAAAGACATCCAAACAAAATGATAATAGCAGTCGTGATATTGATACTAGACAAGGGGGATTTGGGGGCCACAATATTACATAATTAATTATATTAATGGGCTTAAGGCTAAAGAGTAAGATTATATATCTACTTTCATAGATACTGAAAGTCAGTGATTTATTTCATGTGAGGTAAAGGTAGATTTAGTATCTTCTAGCACCCTTAACTGAGACACTATTCTTTCTCATAAAATACTTGACATCTCTTTTGAAAATTAATTGACTATATTCATGTGGGTCTATTTCTGTATTCTTTTCATTTGATTTTTTTTTTTGAGATAGTGTCTTGCTCTGTTGCCCAGGCTGTAGTGCAGTGGCACAATCATAACTCAATGAAGCCTTGAACACCTGGGCTCAGGCAATTTTCCTGCCTCAGCCTCCTGAGTAGCTGGGAATACAGGCACGTGCCACAATGCCCACCTGATTTTTTTTTTTTTTTTTTTTGGTGGAGATCAACCTGGTTTTAAACTCCTGGCTTTAAGTGATCCTCCCACTCTAGCCTCCCAAAGTCATTAGCTTACAGGTATGACCCCCTATACCTGGTCTTTAAGTCTATCCTCTCACCCATATAAGACTGTGTTAATTACTGCAGCTTTATACTGATACCATATAAAAAAAAAATCCTCCAACTTTTTTTTTTTTTTGTAAATTCCTTTGGCAGTTTGGTTGTGTACATGTGGCTTTTAAAATAAAATTTTAGATTCTGACTATTTGTGCTTTTCAAAAAATGAATACTAAAATTGTAATGGGATTAGATTGAATGAATATGACAATTTGGGAATTATTGGCATCTTACTACTAGTTTTTTAGCTCATGAACACAATAGATCTTTTCATTTCTAAGTCTTCTTTAATTCTGCCTAGCATTGCTTTGTAATTTTCAGGGCAAAAATCTTGCATGTCTCCTGTTAAGTTTATTTCTAAGTAATTTAAAATCTGTCATTCTTACAAATGAAAAATTTTTTAATTTTTCAGTTGGCTGCTGCTAGCGTAGTGTTTTTTGTTTGTTAAATAATATCCTGTTTGTATCCTATGGCCTTGCTAAGTTTTCTTGTTCCTTCTAGCATTTATTCCTTGTAATTTTCTATGTAAATAATCATGTCCACACCAGTATATAGACAGTGACACACAAATGGAACCTAAATTCATATAAAAATAAACCGTGATCCCATCATGTTTACATGGGCCCTCAATATTCTCTCATAACACAATCGTTCTTTCTAAGATATTTATACTACTAATTGCTTAGTAAATCTTGCCTTCAGAAAAACATAAAGGAAAATTTTGGTTTGCAGTAGAAGAATTCGGATCTAAACGTTTGGCGACAGACATCAAAACACACTCCACTCCACAAATAGGCTAAATTATTTCATGTTACTCTTTTCTAACTTTTCTCTTGATTCTGTTAATAGCACTGCTTAAGCAGTTAAATGTTGTTCCTCCAGTTACCTAAACACTAACATTAACTATATACAAATAGGGAAAGAGCTAGACTCAGGAGCCTCCCCTTTATCCCTCTGATGTTGGGAAACAGCTCCATCATTGTTCACATTGCTGTAGATTCTTAATGAATTTCACTGAGAATTCAATTTAAATGTATTAAGTTGCTGTCAGTTCTTCAGTAAGATCAATGAATACTATTCAAGGAGGAAGGGAAATAGTTATCTGAATCTTCCTCTTCTCTAGAACTTTTGAGATAAGAATCAGATTTTTAAAAAACAAACTTAGTGGCTCAGTGGGTAGAGCACCGGCCCATATACCGAGGGTGGTGGGTTTGAACCCAGCCCCGGCCAAACTGCAACAAAAAATAGCTAGGTGTTGTGGTGGGTGCCTGTGGTCACAGCTACTTGGGAGGCTGAGGCAAGAGAAATCATCTAAGCCCAGGAGTTGGAGGCTGCTGTGAGCTGCGACGCCATGGCACTCTACTGAGGGTGATAAAGTGACACTCTAAAGTGATAAAGTGAGTCTCTTAAAAAAACAACAAACAAACAAAAAAAAACCTTAGTAGGGAAATGAGGTTCGATGGAAAGAATGTAAATATTAGAGTTAACAAAAGTATAACAAAAATAACAAATAACAAAAATCAAGTCTTGGCAACTTTGATGTGTCATCCAGGACACGTTTATGAGATTGTTTCTAAAATCTCAAAGAGCCGTAATAAGGAATACATCTAATAACACAGGGCATATAATTTGGCAGCTAGCAGATAATCAACTATGGTAGATAATGGTTTTTAGTCATGTTGACTATCCCTTATCTGAAAACCCAAAACCATTCAGCTACAAATTCCAAAACTTTTAAAGTACCAATATAAGCTCAAAGGAAATGCTAACTGGAGCATTTAAAATTTTCTATTTTCAAAGAGAGATGCTCAACCCTAAGTATAATATAAACATTGTATTCCAAAATTAAAAAAAATCTAAAAAAAAAAAAAAAAAAAAAAAAAAAAAAATAAAATAAATAAATTATCCAAGCTACTAAAAAAAACACTCAGCAAGACAACTACCAGACAAAAAAAAAAAAAAATCTAATCCAAAATACTTCAGGTCCTAAGCATTTCAGACAAGGGATACACAACCAGTAATAGTCATTAAAAAGACAAAGCCACTGCAATTACAGAAAGATATAGCCATCTGTTGTAGGATAACATATATCTGAAAAGTCTACCTGGGTTCATGGCAGATCAGGAACAGAGCCTGGCATGGCTGTAGAAAATACAACAATAAAACGGGCATATTTTGGAAAAAAAAAAAAAAAAAAAAGGCCTTCTATTTAGATGCCATTATAAAAAGAACTCTATTGTTCTGGAGAAATTTCTCTGTGCTTTGTGTGCCTTCCTGATTTTTAACTGTACCGTAACTGACAAAATAATTTCCTAGATGTGGGTGGGCAGGAGATGTAACTACCACAAAGGACTTTATGCTCCCAGTTTGAAATGTCTTCCCCTTTCTGTCTACTTTTGTTTAAGTTTCATCAACTGCCTTCTGAACATCAGGAACATCTTTTTGATCGTTAAGCTCTGAGAAAGGAAAGGATGTAAGGAGAGAAGAATGAAAGAGGAGGACACATTCTATTCAACCCAGTTTACTGATTCAATTTAACACACGTGTTATGCACCATCTAGGCTCCAGAAGTTATGAAGCTCCTTGAAGAGACAAAGTTAAACATTATCCCTGCCCCAAAAGACAGCATTTTATTTACATGTAATTGTTCATGGCAGGTCAGCAAAAATACAAAGCCATTCTGAGTATGTAGAGTTAATACGATATGTTTCCCAGAGACATGAAAAAAAAAAAGCCTTCCAAATTTATTGGGATCCAGTTATACATTATTGGTTTCTAATAAGTTTTAAAAGCGTAACATAACCAGAAAGTCACTACTTTAAATGTTCTTATTAAATCACAGAGAAGACAGGTTTATATATTCAGTGAAGTCGTGGAAAGTTTGCCATTAAAATGAATAATCTCAAACTCAGTATGAAAAATGCTCCAGGGGAAAAAAAAGAAACTAAATGACAGGAGGATTAAAAATGAAAAGGAGATTTTGATTTGAATATCAAAAAGCTTCCAAAATCTAGTCCTTGGGTTTTATAAAAAGTGTTCTTGAGAATATCATTAACTTGGAGTCCTGCATATCTGATATAATGTTCTACTTTCAACAATATAGTAAATGGATGTATTAAAACTTCTTCTAATGGAAATATCTTTCATCTCTATTGAGAACTTTCTCAGCCATGCATAGTTCACTTGGTTCTGCCAGACAAAAATTAGATTATTAAAGCTAGAATTTTATACTCACCCGATCCTCCTCTTGCCAAGTATTTGTTCTTTGCATAAAGGACAGAATCTAACATAGACTCAAAAAGAAGAAAATAGCCCTGCATAGAAAAGAAAAAAGTGGATTTTAGGAATGTGCAATACCCTTATATGCAGGCCAATTTAAATATCTAGGCAAATCTTTTACTAAAACATTATATTTTTTTGTCTCTGTCATATATGTTGCAAAGTCTGAAATTATTTTTTTTTTGCAGTAAGTTCTCCACATAATAAGAATTGGAACATCAAGCCAGGGTATAAAGTGGACCCAGAAATTTTATTATTTATTACGATAAATATTACATTCAACCTACCACTTTCCAGAGCACTGTTTCTTCCTAATTAAAAAAAAAATTCAGGCTCGGCACCTGTAGCTCAGCGGCTAGAGCGCCAGCCACATATGCCAGGGCTGGTGCATTCCAATCCCGCCTGGGCCTGCCAAATAACAGTTAACCGGAAAAAAAAAAAAAAAAAAAAAGTAGGCGTTGTGGTGGGCACCTGTAGTCCCAGCTACTTGGGAGGCTGAGGCAAGAGAATTGCTTGAGCCCCAGAGTTTGAGGTTGCTGTGAGCTGTGAGCTGTGATGCCGTGGCACTCTACCAAGGGCAACATAGTGAGACTCTTGTCTCAAAAAAAAAAAAAAAAAAAAAAAAAAAATTCAGGTGTAAATTATTAACAAACCCTATAACTCCTTGAGATATTGCAATGTAAATCCAGAGAATGGGTCTCCACTAGATTTTGCCTCTTGGGGAACATGTGGCAATGTCTGGAGACATTTTTGATGGTCAAAACTGGCGGTGGGAGTAGAGGGCTGCTTCTGGGATCTACTGGGTAGAGACAAGAGATGTTGATAAATATTCTACAATGTACAGGTCAGCCCCTCACCTCCTCACAACACGAACAGTGTCAGTAAGGCTAAGGTTGAGAAATTCTAGTCTAGAACACCAGTTCCCAAAGAATTTCCTACCCTGTGACTGACCTTTTGTTTAAAAAGGGGGGGGCCTTAGTCAAAGAGGTTTGAGAAGCCACATCCCCCTCTTAGAGGTTCATAATGCCCATCAGCACGCTAAAAGTTCTGAGCAGTTGTTATGATAAAGAGTACTGCAGATCAAACTTTAACCAAGTCTCAGGTGCTTTTTAACTATAGACCTTTCTTTTTCTATTTAACATCTGTCAACATCTTGCATAACTAGTGCTGCTTGAAATACAGGTCATGAAACACAATCCCAGTATACTCTAGATTCCAGAGTATAGGAATGAACCCTCTACAAAGAAAGGATAATCATATAACAAATGAAAAGAGAATTTGCCACTACTGGTACCACAAATACTCGACATTTTAATAGTACGCTGCATAGTTTACTATATCAATGACAAAGTAATCATGACTGAAATGAATACCAGTCTTTCTCCTAGGGCCCACCCCCACTGCCCCCAAGCAGCAGAAAAAGTCAGTGCTTAGTAGGTAACATGCCCTATTATTGCTTAGGACTAACCAATGTGAATTTTATCCTTATCTCAGCATTCTAAGTAAAACTGTTCTCAGCTGCTCGGTCATTCTGTGCACAAGTAACTGTCCAATGGGATAAACACAGTATTTTTTAACCACATAAACAAAAAACACTTTAAAGGTTTCTCTAGAACAAGAAAAACCTGCAAAGACTGATGATTTTTACAAGAGATTAATAGCAAATTTAAACTTGTAGAAAATCTAATTAAATTGCTGCTAGCAGCTCTACATTGCCATTTACCTATTCCTGCCAATGCACTAATTCCTTGATAGAAAATAATTGCCTGCAAAACAAAGACTCAGTAATGAGGCTTATTAACGCATGACATTAAGAGAATAAAGCACTTGGTGGAAACTTGTTTTTCTGGATAGAGTCCTTCAGCAATATGACTAATTCCTATAAGTTAGTTCCCCATTAATATGATCTATGTATTCAAGAACAAGAGACTTATGGACTTCAACTAAGAAATCTTTAACAATCTGACATAATTCAAGCAGATCTGTGCACACAAATACTTACAGTATAAATAGGCATTCATCTAGTTCTAAAAGTGAATTATACTTTTAGAAGTATATACTGCCAAATAATTGAAAGAAGGAGCATCTATTTATCTTCTGGGAAAAAGACTGGCTGGTAAAACATGCTAATAGATGTGGTACCATTTATAAGATCATTGCATTTTAAAGCATTAAAATAAATTGATGGGCGGCGCCTGTGGCTCAGTCGGTAAGGCGCCGGCCCCATATACCGAGGGTGGCGGGTTCAAACCTAGCCCCAGGTGAACTGCAACCAAAAAATAGCTGGGTGTTGTGGAGGGCGCCTGTAGGCCCAGCTACTCGGGAGGCTGAGGCAGGAGAATCACTTAAGCCCAGGATTTGGAGGTTGCTGTGAGCTGTGTGATGCCATTGCACTCTACCGAGGGCCATAAAGTGAGACTCTGTCTCTACGAAAAAAAAAAAATAAATAAATTTATGTTTTAGTACATATTAAGTGTTCATTATAGTCCAGTCCTTTTTGGACAGGTGAAAACATCTGTTACTGGTTTAGTGCTATGTCAAATTGTCTTCTAGTATTACTCTTTGAGCTCAACTGTCAAAAAGGACTACTATAATATGCCCATATAAAATACCCTCTTCTTTTTTCCTCATCAAGCTCCATTTCTTCACTCTGATTCATATTTCACTTTAGCACTTATGAATTAAAATAATATGTTTTTTTTTTTTTCATTTTGGTCCTTACTGAAATAATAAGGTCCAAGAGCAAGAACTTTGTCCATATTATTTTAAGCTATCAATATATTCTTGAGGACTTGAAATGTGCCTGGTACATAGTAGGAACTCAATAAATTTGTGAATGAGTAAATAAAGTTATTAATACTACATAAGCAAAATTATTTTGTTAAAATGGAAACAGTGCTTGCTCTGAGGTGGTTTTTTCTTTTTTCTTTTTGATACTATTTAAAATCATTTACTTTTAAAAAGTTTAAAATTAAAACTATCGACGAGTAAGGAGTAGAGCAAGATGGCCAAAGAGAAAGCTCCAGTGATTGACCCTCCACAAAAACATCTAATTCAGCAACTACCTATGCAAGCAAGTGCCTTGAGAAGAACCAAAAATCAAGTAAGTTATCCTACTACCTGGTTTTAACATTGTATCAAGGAAAGAAGAACTGGACAGTTCCTCCCCCATCCCCTGGCAGTGCTGTTCCAGCACACCAAGTGAAGAGAAAATATGTGTGCCTGGGGGAGGGAGAGGGAAGCAACGTGGAGCTTTGCATTCAAACTCAGGGCCACCCTGCACAGGGAAACTCAGTACAGGGCAGAATTCTGCCAGTGCTAATGGACAAAACATCCTGACCAGCCCCCATAAGAGGGAAATCCTCTGCCCTCAAACCCAAGTTCTGGATAGCCCCACCACCAGCAGAAAAAGAAGAGCCTGTGGTCATAGGCAATGCCTGTGGCTGTGCTGACGTTGAGCCAGCAGACTTGGGACGCACACGAACCAGTGAGACACTGGGCCAAGAGACGGTGCCTGAGTCACACCTCTCCCTTAGCTGCGCTGCCTGGAGTTGGTAGAGTGTTTTTCCACTTGAAGAAAGGAAAAGAGCTCAGAAGACATTGTTTTACAAACTGGGCACCAGTCAGTCACGGTAAGATAAAGTACCAAGCAGACTACTGAGGCCCATGAGTCCAGGCCTTAGTTCCTGGACAGCATTTCTGGACCCACCTCAGGCCAGAAGAAAACATGCTACCTTTAAGGAAGGACTCAGTCCTGACAGGATTCACCACCTGCTGACTAAAGCCTTTGGGCTTTAAATAAACATGAGAGATAGCGGGTAACAGTCACCGCTGGCTTCAGGTGTGACCAAGGGCTTGTAGCCAGGAGGGAGTACCCATATCACTCTTTCCCTAACACCAGTGGCCCAGCACAGAAAGTAAGGAAAGATAGACACTTTACCTGGTAACGCAGTGCCCAGAGACAAGACCAGAAGGGAGCGGAGAAATTTAGGTCAGGTTTATTGAAAGGGACAGCAACCCACCTGGGCAGGGCAAACACAGGATCTTCACCCAGGGGTGGTTAAGAGATTCTTTTTACATGGGGCTGTAGGGGGTGGACAAATTCCACAGCTTGCCAGGAGGGCTTTGGTGAGTTAGGATCCTCTGTCTTGTGTGTGGGTGGGGAGGGTTCTCTGTAGGGTCACATTAGCCCCCCAGCAGGAGCCTCCAAGAATCACAGCATATTAGGGCTTGAAACACCCCCGCCCTCCAAGCCAATTTAGTTGATCAGAAACTTAGACCACAACAGTCTATTCCATTTGAGTATCCAGAAAGCCTAGGGATGGGTCCACACAAGCTCAGACTGTGAAGATTAATGTAAACACCTAACTCAATGCCCAGACATTTATGAACATCTGCAAGCATCAGTAACATCCAGGAACATATAACCTCACCAAATGACCTAAATAAGGTACCAGTGACCAATCCTGGAGTGATGGAGACAGGTGACCTTTCAAAGAATTCAGAATAGCTGTCCTGAACCCCAAGAGAAGGAATTCAGAAGCCTATTAGAGAAATTTAACGAAGAATATTGATGTAAAAAAACAAAAACAAAACCAAAAAACAAATTTTAGTGCTTAAGAATTCAACTGACAAACTGAGAAATGAATCAGTGTCTCTCAACAGCAGAAATGACCAAGTAGAAGAGAGAATTAGTGAGCTTAAAGATAGGCTATTTAGAAACACACAGAAGAAAAGAAGAATGAAGCATGCCTAGCCCAGGTGCAGTGGCTCATACCTGTAATCCCAGCAGTCTGGGAGGCTGAGGTGGGTGGACGGCCTGAGCTCACAGGTTTGAGACCAATCTAAGCAAGAGCGAGACCCTGTCCCTAAAACTAGCCAGGCATGGTGGGTGCCTGTAGTCCCAGTTACATGGGAGGCCATGCCTGTTACAAGATCTAGAAAATAGTTTCAAAGGGGCAACTTTAAGACATAATAACCTTAAAGAGAAGATAGAAAAAAGATAGAAAGTTTATTCAAAAAAATAATAGATAATTTTTCAAACCTAGTGAGATTTCAATATTCAAGTAGAAGAAAGTCATAGAACACCAAACAGATTCAATTCAAATAAGGCGACATAGAGGCATTCTAGCCTAAAGCTCCCAAAGGTCACAAATAAACCCAGGAAGATAGGGGGCACTTTAAAATGACCAAAGGAAGACACCAGTGGAAGATGGCGGCCGAGTAACAGCTTCCTTGCAACTGGACACAGTGAGTCTGGGGAGATAAAACTCCAGGTGATCTGCCTATAATCATCCCTTTGAGGATACAGGGCATCAGCAAGGGACTTCTGGACCCCAAGAGGAGGACAAAAACAGTGAAAAACTGGCAAGTGGTTGTGTGTGTTCGATCAACCTAATCCCGCTGGCAGCCATAAGTACAAGCAGCAGGGAGACCGTAAACTGGAAAGGCCTTACCTGTGAACTGTTTCGGTGTTTGTGGACTTGGCACTCAGTTGAACTGCCTTGGGGAGAGCTTGAGCAGCAGTGCGGAGAACTTTGGGCATTGTCTAGGAGCCCAGACTGAGCCGCTGAGCAGGACGGAGCTAATAATATTCGGCTGTGGGCGGCAGGGAGCCATTGTGAGAAACCTGCCCCGGCAAGCTCCGCCCTCAGGGTCACAGAGGAAAGATGGGGTGGGAGCTAGTAACCTAGTGACTGAGCAGCCTAAAGGCAAAGACTGAGCTGCCTTACAGCCTTAACCCTCAGGGACAGAGTTAGACTAGTTTTGGCACACTGGAGCCTGGGGCTGTGCCCTGGGTAGAGTGCCGTGGTGTCACAGCTCATAGCAATCTCAAACTCCTGGGCTTGGTGCCGCCCGGACCTCCATAAGAGCTGCACCATGACCTCTGACCCGTGACCTGCACCCGCCAGGCCTCCCCATGCCCTGACCAGGAACTGCAGGAGCCGCGCAACCCCGCATCCTCCCTCCTGTACCCTCCCTGCCTCCACACCCGCCCGCTCGTCTGGCCAGGGACACTGGTAGCCGCATGCCCTCCGGAGCCCTCCCTGCCTCTGCACAGAGCACTTCTTCTGGCCAGAGACTGCTGGAGCCTTGGGTTCTCTGTGCCAGTCACTGGGCACCAGGCGCTCCCAGAACCATGTGCACTACCTCCTGCCCTGTTGCTGTATCCGGGTGTGTCACACTCCGGAGCTGCTTCCACAACCAGAACTCCTCGGCTGGGGTAGCCACAGAGGAACTACACAGGGTCACTCCCTACAAAGATCCAGCAACAACAGAGTGATCCCGCTGGGATCTAATCTTGGAGAGACACCTCCCCAACTCTGAGGACGGCCAGAGGCAACAGGTGAAAAATAATCATGAGGTGAAATCAACAGAAAATCTCTGCCAATATGAATAATCAGAGTAGATAAATTCCCCCAAGGATCAATGGGGAAGATACAGCACAAGATCCCATGCACAAATAGCTGAGATTTCAGAAACCGAATTCATAATCTGGATAGCAAATAAGATCGAATTAGAATTCCAAGCAGTAAACCAAAAGATATCTCAAGAACTCAACGAATTCAAAGACCAAATGACCAAAGATTTTGACACATAGAGACAAGAAGTTGCAGCCCTCAAAGATCTGAGAAACACAGTAGAATCCCTTAGTAACAGAATGGAACAAGCAGAAGAAAGGATTTCTGACATTGAAGACAAAGCTTTCAAACGCTCCCAAACTCTCAAAGAGGAAGAGAAATGGAGGGCAAAAACAGATCACTCTCTCAGACAGCTCTGGGATAATTGGAAGAAAACGAATATTCGTCTTATAGGGATTCCGAAAGCGACGAAGTGGCTTCTCAAGGCACAGAGTCTCTTCTCCATGAGATTATGAAGGAAAACTTCCCAGACATGCCAAGAGATCCTGAAATTCAAATAGCAGAAAGTTTCAGAACTCCAGCAGGACTCAACTCAAATAAGACATCCCCCAGACACATCATAATCAATTTCACTAAAGTTAATATGAAGGAGAAAATTCTGAAAGCAACCAGATGAAAGAAAAACATTACCTACAAGGGGAAGAATATTAGAATAACTGCAGATCTCTCTGCTGAAAACTTTCAAGCTAGAAGAGGATGGTCATTGACTTTTAATCTCCTAAAACAAAATAACTTTCAACCCAGGATCCTGTACCCAGCTAAACTGAGTTTCATTTATGACGGAGAAATTAAATACTTCAATGACATTCACATGTTGAAGAAATTTGCCATAACTAAACCAGCTCTCAAGGATATTCTCAGACCTATCCTCCATAAAGACCAGCGTAATCCTCCACCACAAAAGTAAACCCACCCAAAAAATTCTTAATCAAATTCCAACTTCCACAGTCGCAAAAGGATTAAAAATGTCCACCGGACTCTCGAAAGGCTTATCAATATTCTCAATTAATGTGAATGGTTTAAATTGTCCTCTGAAGAGGCACAGGTTGGCTGACTAGATACAAAAACTCAAGCCAGATATCTGCTGCATACAAGAACCGCATCTTACATTAAAAGACAAATATAGACTCAAGGTGAAGGGATGGTCATCTATACTCCAGGCAAATGGAAAGCAGAAAAAAGCAGGCGTTGCAATCCTATTCGCAGACGCAACAGGCTTTAAACCAACTGAAATACGGAAGGATAAGGATGGACTTCATATTTGTTAAAGGTAATATTCAATATGATGAGATCTCAATTATTACTATTTATACACCCAACCAGATCACACCTCAATTTATAAGAGAAACTCTAACAGACATGAGCAACTCGATTTCCTCCACTTCCATAGTAGTTGGAGATTTTAACACCCCTTTAGCAGTTCTGGATAGATCCTCCAAAAAGAAGCTAAGCAAAGAAATTTTAGATTTAAACTCAACCATTCAACAACTGGACTTAACACACATCTACGGAACATTTCATCCCAACAAAACTAAATACACATTCTTCTCATCAGCCCACGGAACATACTCCAAAATCGACCACATCCTAGGCCACAAATCTAACCTCAGCAAATTTAAAAAAATAGAAATAATTCCTTACATCTTCTAAGACCATCATGGAATAAAAGTTGAATTCAATAACAACAGGAACCTGCATACCCATACAAAAACATGGAAGCTAAACAACCTTATGCTGAAGGATATATGGGTTATAGACGAGATTAAGAAGGAAATCGCCAAATTTTTCGAACAAAACAACAATCAAGACAAGAATTACCAGAACCTCTGGGATACTGCAAAGGCAGTCCTAAGAGGGAAATTTATAGCACTGCAAGCCTTCCTCAAGAAAACGAAAAGAGAGGAAGTTAATAACTTAATGGGACATCTCAAACAACTGGAGAAGGAAGAACACTCCAACCCCAAACCCAGCAGAAGAAAAGAAATAACCAAAATCAGAGCAGAACTAAACAAAATTGAAAACAAAAGAATTATACAACAGATCAATAAATCTAGAAGTTGGTTTTTTGAAAAGATCAATAAAATAGATAAACCTTTGGCCAACCTAACCAGGAAAAAAAGAGTAAAATCTCTATTTCATGGTAACGATGAAATAACAACAGACTACTCAGAAAGTCAAAAAATCCTTAACAAATACTACAAGAAACTTTACTCTCAGAGATATGAAAATCTGAAAGAAATCAACCAATACCTGGAAGCACGCCACCTACCAAGACTTAGCCAGAATGAACTGGAAATGTTGAACAGGCCTATATCAAGTTCTGAAATAGCATCACCTATACAAAATCTCCCTAAAAAGAAAAGCCCAGGACCAGATGGCTTTACATCAGAATTCTACCAAACCTTTAAAGAAGAACTAGTACCTATACTACTAAACCTCTTCCAAAATATAGAAAAAGAAGGAATATTACCCAACACATTCTACGAAGCAAACATCACCTTGATCCCCAAACCAGGGAAAGACCCAACAAGAAAAGAAAATTATAGACCAGTATCACTAATCAATATTGATGCTGAAATACTCAATTAGATTCTAACAAACAGAATCCAACAACACATCAAAAAAGTGATACACCACGACCAAATGGGATTTATCCCAGGCTCTCAAGGCTGGTTCAATATACATAAATCTATAAATGTAATTCAGTACATAAACAAAGTAAAAAATAAGGACCATATGATTCTTTCAATTGATGCAGAAAAAGCTTTTGATAATATCCAGCATCCCTTCATGATCAGAACACTTAAGAAAATTGGTATAGAAGGAACATTTCTTTAACAGAGGCCATCTACAGCAAACCCACAGTCAATATTGTACTGAATGGAGTTAAATTGAAATCATTTCCACTCAGATCAGGAACCAGGCAAGGTTGCCCATTGTCTCCATTGCTCTTTAACATTGTAATGGAAGTTTTAGCCATTGCAATTAGGGAAGAAAAGGCAATCAAGGGTATCTACATAGGGTCAGAAGAGATCAAACTTTCATTCTTTGCAGATGATATGATCATATATCATCACCATCAAAACACTAGGGATTCTACTACAAAACTTTTAGAAGTGATGAAGGAATACAGCAATGTCTCAGGCTACAAAATCAACACCCATAAATCTGTAGCCTTTATATATACCAACAATAACCAAGCCGAAAAAACAGTCAAGGACTCTATTCCTTTCACAGTAGTGCCAAAGAAGATGAAGTATTTGGGAGCATACCTAACAAAGGATGTGAAAGATTTCTACAAAGAGAACTACGAAACTTAAGAAAAGAAATAGCTGAAGATGTTAACAAATGGAAAAACATACCATGCTCATTGTTAAAATGTCTATACTACCCAAAGGAATATATAATTTTAATGCAATTCCTATTAAAGCTCCATTGTCATATTTTAAAGATCTTGAAAAAATAATACTTCGTTTTATATGGAATCAGAAAAAACCTCGAATAGCCAAAACATTACTCAGCAATAAAAACAGAGCAGGAGGAATCACGCTACCAGACTTGAGACTGTACTGTAAATCGACAGTGATCAAAACAGCATGGTACTGGCACAAAAACAGAGAAGTAGATGTCTGGAACAGAATAGAGAACCAAGAGATGAATCCAGCTACTTACCATTATTTGATCTTTGACAAGCCAATTAAAAACATTCGGTGGGGAAAAGATTCCCTATTTAACAAATGGTGCTGGGTGAACTGGCTGGCAACCTGTAAAAGACTGAAACTGGACCCACACCTTTCACCATTAACTAAGATAGACTCTCGCTGGATAAAAGATTTAAACTTAAGACATGAAACTATAAAAACACTTGAAGAAAGTGCAGGGAAAACTCTTGAAGGAATCGGCCTGAGTGAATATTTTATGAGGAGGACTCCCCAGACAATTGAAGCAGTACCAAAAATACACTATTGGGACCTGATAAAACTAAAAAGCTTCTGCACAGCCAAGAACATAGTAAGTAAAGGAAGCAGACAGACCTCAGAATGGGAGAAAATATTTGCAGGTTATACCTCCGATAAAGGTCTAATAACCAGAATCCACAGAGAACTCAAACGTATTAGCAAGAAAAGAACACATGATCCCATCTCAGGGTGGGCAAGGGACTTGAAGAGAAACTTCTCTAAAGAAGACCAACGCACGATCTACAAACACATGAAAAAAAGCTCATCATCCTTAATCATCAGAGAAATGCAAATCAAAACTACTTTGAGATTATCACCTAACCCCAGTAAGAGTAGCCCACAGAACAAAATCCCAAAACCAGAGATGTTGGTGTGGATGTGGAGAAAAGGGCACACTTCTACACTGCTGGTGGGAATACACACTAATATGTTCCTTCTGGAAGGACGTTTGAATACTTAGAGACCTAAAAATAGACCTGCCATTCAATCCTATAATTCCTTTACTAGGTTTATACCCCACAGACCAAAAGTCACAATATAACAAAGACATCTGTACCAGAATGTTTATTGCAGCCCAATTCATAATTGCTAAGTCATGGAAGAAGCCCAAGTGTCCATCGACCCACGAATGGAATAGCAAATTGTGGTACATGTATACCATGGAATATTATGCAGCCTTAAAGAAAGATGGAGACTTTACTTCTGTCATGTATACACGGATGGAGCTGGAACATATGCTTCTTAGCAAAGTATCTCAGGAATGGACGAAAAAGTATCCAATGTACTCAGCCCTACTATGAAGCTAAATTATAGCTTTCACATGAAGGCTATAACCCAACTATAGCACAAGAATATGGGGAAAGGGCCAAGGAAGGGGAAGGGAGGGGGGAGGTTAGAGTGGAGGGAGGGTAATGGGTGGGGCCACACCTACGGTGCATCTTAGAATGGGTACAGGTGAAACTTACTAAAGGCAGAATACAAATGTCTGCATACAATAACTAAGAAAATGCCATGAAGGCTACGTTGAACAGTTTGATGAGAATATTTCAGATTGTATATGAAACCAGCACATTGTAGCCCTTGATTGTACTAATGTACACAGCTATGATTTAACAATAAAAAAATAAATAAATAAAAATATTAAGCTTGATACCATTAAAAAAAATAATAATAAATAAAATGACCAAAGGAGTAGCATGGGAATGTTCCTAACACAAAGAAATGTTAAATGCCTGAGGTGATGGATACCCCATTTACCCTGATTTGATTAATTCACACTGTACACCAGTATCAAAACATCACATGTACCCTATAAATATGTACAACTATTATGTACTCATAATAATTAAAAGTAAAAATTAAACCAAAATTAAAAGTCAATAGTGGTGACAATTGTTAAAAATTCACTGTAATGCCTTCAAAGGATCATCACATTTAATTCTTCTCCACAACCCGTTTTATCATTATTTCTATTTAAATATTGTGAAAATTAATGCTAAATAAATTAGGACCTAAAAAATAATTCACAGTCATACAGTAAGTGACTGAAACAATTTGAACCTTGGTTTAACTATGGAAGTCAGTTCTGAATTACTGATCTATATTGACTCATAAATTGATTTGCCTGATAGAAAATAAGATACAGCATTTGTATTATCCTATATTTGTAATTAAGAATTCAAGTGTTCCAAAATGAAAAGTGTCCCATGGAGCATATTAAATAAGATTAGAATTTACAAGAGGTATGTGATTCAGAATATTTCAGAGTGATATCTTAGCTGGCAACTGGCTCTTAACCACCATCCACTGCGAAAATATTAGTTTGGAAAAAAACCATGCATGTGCTAGAATACATGTATAACTAATACATGACATTTGTGAGATAAAGTACCTATATAAAAATGTTAGCAGATAAAAGAGTCACATATGTATTGCCAATGGCTACTGTTCTTTCTCTCAGCTTTCCACTGGCTAGACTTCATTTTACGATAGGCTCCCTATGTGACAAAATAGCCTTTACGTTCCTGGGAACTATCCTTGGTTCTAAATGAAGTCGTTTATTACTGGTTTCAGGAAGCTCCAAATACCTTGCTCATCTGCAAAATAATTCAGGCTGTAATTTCAGAGGCTGCTGCACCACCTGTAGGGGTGCCATCTGGAAGAAGAACTACACCTGGTATTTTCTCCCATAATGCTCATGGGGCATCCTTTCAAAAGGGATGTTTACTTTTAAAAATTAAATATTACATTAACACTTCAAGAATTAATTACTACAAAGGAACATATGCAATTAAATAAGGGATGAGAAAATTAACATTATTCACTGAAATGGGAACTTTATTCTTAAAATGCCTACTTATAATATCTTCTCAGAATAGATGGATTAGTGATAAAATTAACTTGTAATACCTTCTTCACAAGGTATTCCATTTCTGTAATTTTTTTTAGTTCAAATAACTGAATTACTGATATATCTGTGTGCAAAATGTAACTATTAAAAAAAGTGAGGCAAGAGAAAGTTATAAATAAAACAGTTGATCTGGAGAAAGACTGGTGACAAAAGAGTCAATAATCTAGAATTAAAGATAAAACAGAACAAAAAAATAGAAGATTACTTGCAACAAGTACACAACCCTCTAAAAAGTAATTCTGATTTGTAAGTACTGTACCTCTGAATCATAAGCCAAACTTCATAAAGAATACATAATAATCTTAATGTGTATGAATGACCACAAATATACCTGAAGCTAAACCTGACAAAATTGAAAAGAGAAGCAGACAATCCTGAACGATAGGTAGAAATTTCATTATTCTTCTTTTAGTAATTAATGGAATAAGTAGACTTTAAGAAGAATTTAAAAGACTTGAATGATACAACCAGCCTACCTGACCCAAATGCAACACTCCATCAAATAGTAACAAAATACATCCACTCCAAGACAATGTGGAACACCAAAAAGAGAATCATGTGCTGAGCCACAAAACAAGTCTAAACAAATTTAAAGAAATGATACCATACAGATTATGTTGTCTTATCACAACTAAATTCAATTCAAAATAAGTAACAGAAAGACATCTAAAAATTTTCCTAACATGTAGAAATTAAACATGAGTCTAAATGATCTAGGTAACAAAGCAGCAATCACAAGGGTATATTTTGAACTGAATAAATTTGTGAGATGCAGCTTTAGCAGTCATTGGAGGGAAACTTATAGGTTTAAAAGTGATTAAAAAGTATAGAACAATACGTAGAATATGCCTAGCCCACTCTAAACATAAAGGTGGGGTCTGTAATTTATTTTGGTCACTGCTTTACCTTATCTAGAATACACTCAATACAAGGTGTCCCAAAAAACACCCCTGAAGTCTCCATACATAAGGAACATGGGAATTGTAGCTCAATGTACCTTTAGTTACAAAGTATTCATTATAAAATTTTACAGAATATTCTCTGTGTTGGCCACCTCTTCGTAAAATTTTGTAATAATACTCAAATCACATTTGACTTCTACAATTACAAGAGGTGCTCAAACGTGACTTGTATTCATCTTTTGCTATTGGTATGTATTACAATTTTAATGCAGTTTTTCCCTTTCTTAAAATGCCTATAAACTTTTGGGACCCCCTCTGCATATACATGTATACACCAGCTTTAAACATTTCTGGTGACAGATTATGATATGTGATTAGGGTTAGGTCCTGAGTAGTAGGGTTAAGACAATTTATAATATCTGCATATTATATAGTCAAAAACTGACAATGAAATTTTATGTATATAAACACAAATATTTGTCAGAGCAGCTATTTAACCACTATTTTACTTGATCACTACCTCTCACACAAGAAAAATAAGCATCATGGCGATAAACACCACTTATTAGGCATCTTGTGCTTGCTAGTGTCCTGCCTGACTACTTCCTCTTCTTTCACCTTCCAGAGTACCCTTCTCATGATTTTTAGTGCTATGCACTTCTGGAGATATAATTTAGCTCAGGAGATAACTGCTCTGCATGTTCTGAAGTCTGAAAAACTTTTATGAGTTTATGAGTTTAAAAGTTTTTCCTTCCACTAGATGGCACTCTCACTTAATTGACAAAAGACTGACATAGTCAAATTGGCCCTCTTCCTCAAACTGCAAAAACTGTCAAATAAGCAAGTCTATATATAGGAAGTCTATTTAAGGAAAAAGTGAATCATCTCAAAATCTTTCCAAAGGCATAGGTGGGCTTTATTCCAGACCTACAGAATCAGTTTCCAAATAGAAGAGCAAAAAATGCGTGTGTAATTCTGAAACAATATTCCCAATCCCCTACAATGGCTGAAAAAATTCATTAATTATAACCACACATACTATTCTTCAAAGCACAACTGAAGTATTAGCAATTTTAAGAAGAGAAATGTATTACAGTATACTAACATGTAGTAACAGTGTTATGGTCTGAATGTGTTCCCCCAAATTCATGTTGAGACAATGATGAATGTGACAGTACTGGGGGTGGGGGAAGCTTAGGAGGTGATTAAGTCACCAGTGGAGCCCTTGTGGATGGGACTAGGGTCCTTCAAATAAACCTACTTGGAGGAAGTAGGTTTATTTTCTTCTGTCCCGCCATGTACCAACCCAGCAATAAGGTACATCCTGGAAGTAGAGACCAGGACCCCAACAGACACTGAATCTGCTGCAACCTTCATCTTGGACTAGCCTCAGAATCATGAGAAATTTCTGCTGTTCATAAATTACTCAGTCTTGGGTATTTTATTATAGCAGCACAAATGCCACCACTGACCCTCTACAATAAATATCAGAAAAAAAAAAAAAAAAAAGAAAAGAAAAAGAACATCCATCCCTCCGTTAGCTCCACCTGTAAGCTGGCTTTCTCCTTGAGAACATGTGCTAAACATGGTGGACAAACAGGAGGAAAAGGAGAGCCAAAGTGAGGAAAGTTCAAAGGCCAGTTATGTTCTTAACCTTAAACTGGGTATCACCAGTAAATATTCTAATATTAAAAAGAAATAAAAAGCAGAAATGAGACAAAGCATTACTATTGGAAAATTTACTTGCAAAATTTAATATACTGAAACTGAATCAACAAAGTCATTGATTAGAATTTCTCAACATTTAATTTTACTAACTCCTGCCCTGTAATATGCATTTCACCTAAATAATGACTAGAGTTCTGCCATCTAAATTTTTCCAATTTGGAGAATCTACTGAAGAAAATATATGAAAGATCTGTACTCAAAGGGAAGAAAAAATAAAGAGGATAATTCTCTTTATCTGTCTTTTAAGGCTTCTTGAACTTGTCCCTTGAAGTACATCTAATGGCAAAAGAGAATGAATTAGAACTTTTAAGGAATTAAGCAGCGTCTTACTAAATGCTTAATTCTGTGAAGGTTCAAAAGGGATGTTTTATCTTAAAAATTTGTGAGAATTTTACATTCCACTCTATAAAAACATAAATAACACCTTTCCCCACCCAAATTTTTATACTATATATAATTTGTTATTTCTCAAACACATGCTTCAGGGTTTCTCTAAATCCAGGCTGGGAATTGTAGTAGCAAGTTTTTTTTTGTTTGTTTTAGCGACAGAGTCTTACTTTATCACCCTCAGTAGAGTGCAGTAGCATCATAGCTCACAGCAACCTCCATCTCCTGGGCTTAGACGATTCTCTTGCCTCAGCCTCCTGAGTAGCTGGGACTACAGGTGCCTGCCACAATGCCCAGCTATTTTTTTGTTGCAGTTTGGCCGGGGCTGGGTTTGAACCCACCACCCTCGTTATATGGGGCAGGCGCCCTACTCATTGAGCCACAGGCACCGTAGCAGCAAGTTTTATTATACTTCGATGGAATTTCTATGTTTAATCAAGGCTTGTGAATCAAATATCTGGCCACAGATAATCTTATGCAGAAATACTTTATTATTTTATTATTTACTTATTTATAAATACTTTATTTATTATTTATTAGGTAAACTGTTAACAAATGTTTATCTATCTACAAATACAAGCTGTGTATTTCAGCTTACTTTTAGTCCCAGATAGAAGTAAACGAGATTACCAACAACATATTTATAAACAGTTACACAATTTTAGAGTTTGAAATAAAAATCAATAAATAGTTCATGTTCCATAAAGGCTCAAATGACAAATTTTTGTAAGGGCAGTTGATTCATGCTCCTGAGTAACTTACCATTTTATCTTAATTACAATAATTTATAACTTATTGAACAAAATGATTTTTTAACAGGGCGATTCAAACAGGACTTTACAGTAAAGCACAACTAAAATGTAGTATGGTAAATGGGAATCATGGCAGGCCAAAAGACAAATCTTATCACACAATGCACTGAAACTCTTGATAAAAACACTTCCAGAAATTTGAAGGAAGAGATAAACACCTCAAGTATTATATTTCAAAAGCCAAAATTTACCCGTAACACATCATTTTCAATGCAAACAACTTTCTGTAAAGTACTAAATATTTTCATTTTGATTTGGTTTCAGGTATAAAAGAAAAGACAGAGTACATTTACCTAAGATACATTTTACTATACCTTTTACTGTATCTGCCAGACCAAACTAAAAATAAGAAAATCATTTCAACATCTAATGGCTTAAAAGGTGACCTACGAAAGGCTTTGTGGCCAGTTTTTGTAATGCTGATAAGCCAAACCACAAGATGTATTTTCTAAGGAATACAGCTATAAAATCCTGAGAATCTATTTATAACAACACAGAATATCAAATCTGAGTAAACCGTACTCTCCCATTGTGAGTGTAGGTAATTGTGTGCATGCTCTTGCACATACAGATATACCTGTTCTGGTAAGGACTGGATAAAAAAATTCTTAAATTTCAAGGACAAATTCAAGAATATTTGAGTAAAGAGAAAATTTTAGGCCTATTCTGTAAAAAACCACAAGATGTATTTTCTAAGGAATACAGCTATAAAATCCTGAGAATCTATTTATAACAACACAGAATATCAAATCTGAGTAAACCGTACTCTCCCATTGTGAGTGTAGGTAATTGTGTGCATGCTCTTGCACATACAGATATACCTGTTCTGGTAAGGACTGGATAAAAAAAATTCTTAAATTTCAAGGACAAATTCAAGAATATTTGAGTAAAGAGAAAATTTTAGGCCTATTCTGTAAAAAACAAAATTAGACAGAAAAATAATTTGAATGTATATTATGCATGATCATAAAAATGAAGTTTACTTAATGTATAATTTTGCTTATGGTTCTGATAACAGAAAATAACACAGGTGCAAACAACATGAATCATCTCTGGCAGTTGTATCACATATTATCAGGATTTTGTGTATGTGCTTAGAAAGTCATGCCGAAAACAGACGGAACACAGCAACAACCAATGAGAGTCAATCTGGCTTGCTGGGTCAGAATTAGGGACGTTGTTTTGAACAGTTTTATTAGTCAATAAGAAATAACAAGTCACAAAGAACAGCTCTCATAACAAGATCTTCTATTGATGTAGTAAAATATAAAAATGAGAACACATACACAAAAGCACAAATATTAATGTCTTCCAAGGATTAAACTGCTTATATTTAACTGAAACAATTTTGTCAAAGAGACAAAATGAAAATGTACAGCGTGAAGACTATAGTTAGGCTATATCCTGAGACTCTGCGAAGAGCACATTTTAGGTGCTCTTACTACATACACAAAAGTAACTACACGAGATGACAGACATGCTAACTTGTTTGATACTAGTAATCATTTCCCACTGTGTGTAGCAAAATACCTTCTTGTACACCTTACATACATATAATAAAAACAGCAATTCTCTTAAATAAAAAGAAAAATGAAAAGGCAAAATTAAAGGAAAGCCTAAATCTGGAAATTCATTAATCTAAAAGGCAAGTGACGGTTTATTATTATTATTATTTTTTAATTTGGCCGGGGCTGGGTTTGAACCTGCCACCTCAGGCATATGGGACCGGCGCCCTACCCGCTGAGCCACAGGCGCTGCCCCCAAGTGACAGTTTATTAAATAACATGCTAACAGCAATGATTCAGCTTTCAAAAATACATTCTTATCTAGGACAATCTTCCAAAATAAAGGCAAAATTCATGAACAGCTGCAGACAAAAACCATTTAGGTTCAGCCATGGGATAGTCAGTGGACCATACGAGAGGAACACAGATGCGTGCCCCTGCATTATATGATGTCTACATTGCTATACTGGATTACAAGTCCATTAAACATCTGTGGCAAATTCTGGAGGGTATATTCTGTTTTTGTCTTTCCTTGTTGAAAACAGTTATAAAGAGCAATAAAAACGTATCTTTAAAAATAGTTCATTCTAGATTTTTTTCATCCTTACCACATTGTATATGTTTAAAAAAAATCATTAAACACAGAGGACTCTATGCAATATATTTTAAGTTTAAAAATATGGTTCATGAAAATGCAGGAAGATTTAAAATAGTTATTTATAACTTGTCTACTATTAAGCCAGAGCAAGAAAGTCTGAGAAGTGTTAGATAAATTTTAGAAAGCACGCCTGCCCTTTGTTCAATTATGATATCAGTATTTTCCAGTTTCTCAGGTCAGAAATTCTAATGCAAGGACAAAAGTTAGGGATTTATAGGATTTAGAAAATACTATAAATTTGGTGTATGGCATACCTCTTGGGGGCAGGACACAATTACTAGAGGGACTTTACCTAACAACCCCAATCAGTGTAACCTAATTCTTTGTACCCTCAATAAATCCCAAACAATAAAAATAAATAAGACAAAAAGATACCATCAATTATGTTTTCAGTTCACAAAGATGATTCAAAATATTTTAGCACAAATCTTCTTAAAGCCTTAAACACAAAACCTCATTAGAAAAATAAAGCCATCCAGAGTTTATTGCCACAGAGTAACTGCCATAAATTATAGTGTCCAAAGCCCAACCTAGAGCATTTAGTATAATCACTACACTTCAACCCCACTTAACCCTTACAAAGAAAGGCAGACCATAAGATAATGCAAATGTTTAAGTTACACCTTTGTGGTGAGGAAAAAGGAAAAGTCTTAGTTATCACTGCCTGGACACATTGATTTGTGTTCCTTGTTCAGGGCTTCCAAGTACCTTGGCTCCCAAACAACTGGATCTTTTCAACTCAGCCTTCAGAGACTCAGTATTGTCTGTATCACAAAGTTTCCTGATAAAGGCAGCCATATTTGACCAACTTTCCGACATGAAAGATGTCCTTTATTTCAGTCAGTTTTAAGTAGGAAAAGAGAAATCATAGGCTATTTAAAATAGAGGAAATTAATGTAAAAAGGCAGTTATACAAAAGATTAAAGATATGTAAGAAGTCACCAAGAGGAGAGGGAGACAACCAGACATTAGTCACACTCAAAGCAGCTATCACCCCCAGGCTACAGAGACAAAACAAAATGGAACCACTAGGAGGATCACAGGGGACCAGGGTAGGGGGAACTAGGCAGGCCTGGCCCGGGGTGGGGGTGGGGGGAACTAGAGCCACAAAAGAAACAGCTTTGCCAGTAATACCCTAGTGATAAAATGAGATAAAAGAAATATCCTGGCCTCTCCCTCCCTAAAATCTCACACTGGTGTTTCCCATTGGGTTCCCCAAACCTAGCAGAGCTCAGCTGTCAATGGAGCCTGAGAAAGACAGCCTGCAGAGTTAGCCCTCCCTCAGTATAGAAGAAAGCTGGAGCAGAGGACAAAACAGACCTAAGGGCAAACAAGCTGAGAACAGCACAACTTTAATTAAGTTCATATCATAAAGGCAATCTCAGAAATTCACTCAATCTAATTTCTCATTTACTGTAATACTTGGCTCTAAGACTTCAAGAAGCATATTAATACTTCTAGATCATCTTTCAGATTTTGAAATAAAACTAAAACACCAATATCCAGAAGTATAATTCTGCTAGGCAGAGCAAGAACTACCCAACTAGTTATTATAATGAGATACATCATAATGTTCAATGGGAAGTTGGGTTGTCTGTCTTTTGGTTTGCCCATAACATCCAATTGGGAGTAATTTAAAAGAAGCATTTTCTTTTTCTTTTCTTTTATTTTTCTTGAGACAGAGTCTCATTATGTCACCCTTGGTAGAGTGCCATGGCGTCACAGCTCACAGCAACCTCCAACTGTTGCGCTTAAGCGATTCTCTTGCCTCAGCCTCCCAAGTAGCTGGGACTACAGGTGCCCACCACAACGCCTGGCTATTTTTTGGCTGTAGTCGTCATTGTTGTTTGGCAGGCCCGGGCTGGATTCAAACCCACCAGCTCCGGTATATGTGGCTGGCATTCTAGCCACTGAGCTACAGGAACCGAGCCAAAGATGCAATTTCTAAGAAAAATAAAATAGTCTCTGTATAAACGAAGATGTCAGCCAACAGTTATTAGAAGCTACTTAAAATTGTTGCCAAGTAAATGGCTCAAATGTGCTTTCTCCAAAGCATCTTCTCAAAGTCTTTAAAGAGATGCTGAGTTTTTATTATAGATGATTGAATTCATACCTACTTACTCAATTCCTAAGAGAAATCAGAGTGCTGATTCAAATTTTTTAGTATGAGAAGAATATTGATATTGTGATTACAGAATTGTTAAAAGCCAACCTTAGCATTAAAAAAATTCAACATACTGTTTCACATATCACACAATGACTGCTATTATGTATGAATTGGAACTCACTACACTACTACATTAAATCTGAATATTCCAAGAGCTCGCTAAAACTTCTATTTTGTTAACATTGTTACTACGTTTAGTCATCATTTATAGAAAACACTAAAATAAAACTCAATGTTTTACAAAATTTCTTGATAAATCCATTTAATGACAGACTATTTATCAAATAGAACTTAAAAAAAAAAAAAACTTTTTCCAAATGGTTAAAAAACTTTGCCTATTAGAAATATTATCTAGCTTATTTTCACCAAATTGATATATCAATAAATCAAACCAGTTGTCAAATATTATTAATTTTACTTTACATACATTTAAAAAATATTCTGGCTGGACACAGAAGTGGCTCATGCTTGTAATCCTGGCACTCTGGAAGGCTGAAGCAGGTAAAGTGCTTGAACTCAGATCAGTTTGACTAAGAGCAAGACCTTGTCTCTACTAAAATTAAAAAAACTAGCTAGGCTGGCGATGGGCACCTGTAGTGCCAGCTACTCGAAAGGCTGAGGCCAGAGGATCTCGCGAACTCAAGAGTTTGAGCTTGTTGCGAGCTATGATGACACAGGCACTCCAACCAGGGGAACAGAGTGAAACTCTGTCTCAAGAAAGTAAATAAATAAAAGTAAATATTCTGCCTTGACAGAAGATTTTAACAGCAAACTATAATGCAATGTAATACGCCATAACTGTTTTGAGACAGTCTGTGTTGCCCGCAGTGGAGTGCCGTAGCATCACAGCTCACAGCAACCTCAAACTCTTGGTCTTAAGTGATTCTCATGCCTCGGCCTCCCAAGTAGCTAGGACTACAGGCACCTGTTAAAACGCCCCGTAATTTTTTTGTTGCAGTTGTCATTGCTGTTTAGATGGCTTGGGCTGGGTTTGACCCTGCCAGCCTGGGTGTACGAGGTTGGCACCCTACCCACTGAGCTATGGGTGCTGCTCTTTAACTGTATTATTTTAATAACAGCAATAAATTCCATATTTATGTGATAAAAAACATGGATCACATGGCCCAAAAGATAAGAAAAGGCACTGAGTATGATAACAGTGATAATACCATGTTAACTTTGATGAAATAGCCCTAATAAGTGCTGGTTTGTCCATGGAGGCCTTCAGACAAACATCTAGGTCTCTACAAATTTAGAAAGCAGAATAATAATTCTTTAGAATATTAAAGGTAAAAAAAATTTATCTTTCTTAAAAGAGCATGAATAGCCAATTAATAAGTGCCATTTCAGAACTATAGCTATTTTAATAGTAATAATGCCACCATTTTGCCATTTATCAAATAAAACACAGAAAAAGTGCTACCTTATTCATTACTTTAATTTTTTTTTTTTTATTTTAGCAGTGAAAGTAGTTTTTTCTGTAACACTCACCATCCACTCAGATATAATAACATCCACTTTTTCTACAGGGAGGCGAACTTCTTCAATCTTTCCTTTAATTAGTATAATAGTCTCTTCAAGTTTATTTAGTCTGAAAGTCATCATAATGAATTAAATTAGTATGTGAATCAATAACACATGTCCCTGAAGTTACCATGTCTTTTAAAAAAGGGGAGGGGAAGCGGGTGGGAGGATAGACAGACCAGGTACACAGACAATAAATGTACGGTGTAAAGGGAAGTAGTCTGTCACAGGGGTGAGAGAATTTGAAGCCACCAGCCCTTACTTTGAACACTAGCTCCACCAGCACTTGTCAGCCATGTGATCTTCACCAAATTTTTTAATAATTTTACTGAGCCTATGTGCTCATGATATAATACCTGCCCTATTCACTTCACAGGCTACTGTAAGGATCACGTATTTGTGAATGTTGTATATACATCTCAAACAACAGATAATGGTAATGACATTATCATCAATAACAAACTATTACATGTTATATAGACCCGAAATCTCACCCCAATAAAAAATTTAACCTTGACCTAAGGCATTCATTAGGTATTTTTATGTAGTTATATCTATATAATCATAAGATTGGCACATATTTTGAACCTCTTCTGCAGTTTGGAACAACAGCATTAAAGAGATAATTTCAGAAAGGTGAAAACAAGCTGCTGGTTAAGCTGTATCTAATTAGTAATAAATTCTCGATCCTCAGAGAATGTACCTTTTAATTAATTACACCGGATTTTTTTCTGTGTAGGGAGAAATTAAGGGAGAAATCCCCCTCCCCCGACTTCATCAAAGTATTACTTATATACAATTAAGTGTTATCATTTTAAAGGTAAACTTTGTTGCACTTTAAAAAACAGATACTTTGGTGACCACCACCATTAAATATATATAGAATATTTCCATCTCCCCCAAAAGATTAGTCAGTGCCCGTTCCCAGAAAATCTTCCCATCTATAGACAACTATTGATTTTCTTTCTTTCACTACAGAGTAGATTTGTATTTTATAGTTTCATACTAACAGAATCATTAAACGCAACCTTTTGTGCCTGGTATCATTCAATAAACATGATACTTTTTAGATTTGTGTACTTTTGGTATGTATCTATGGTTCATTCCTTGTTATTGCTAAGTAGTATTTCACTATATGATAAACCACAATTTGGTTTATCTACTCACCTGTGGACGGGATGCTAGATTGCTTCTAGCCTTGGGGTATAATGAATAAAGTTGCTATGAAACACCTGTGTATAAGCAGCACTGCTCAATCAAAAGGTAGTGTATAGCTACTTTTTAAAAAAAGAAACTGCAAATTTGTTTTACAAAGTGAAAATACAATTTTACATTTCTGCTAGTAATGTATACATGCATTCCTATTGCTTCACATCCTTCTAAATACTTAGTGTAGTGTATAATTATTTAATTGAAAGGGCTGTGTACTTACTCTGAATAAAAGCCCTATCAGACTTACGTACAGTAAATGTTTACCACATTGTGAGTTGGTTTTCATATTTTTTAATGGTGTGTTTTTGTTTTCACAAAGACCAATTCATCACTTTTATCTTTTATAGTTCATGCCTTTGGTGACATATCTAAGAAATCTTTGCCTACATCAAATATTTTCACCTATCTTTCCTTTTAAAATACAAGTTCTGACAAATAAGGTCTCGAACTCATCCTAGAGAAAGTGCTACTTAGCTCATTGTTGAATGTCAGCAGTCACCTTTGAAGTTCTCCCTTTGGGAAGCTATGCACCACTGCCAGCACATAGTCTATATCCTTCAAAGCACTTTTTCTAGGATGAGCTCTCAAACTTAATTGCCAGGACTGGTACAATGCCAGTTCTGAATGCTAGTCCAGAAAAAGAGCTCCAAAATAGCTTTGAAGAGCGAACTAGGCACTTCCTAAGGAGAGTACTTTGAAGGTGACCGTAGCGATATTCAACAATGAGGTACGTAGCACTTTTTCTAGAATCAGTTCAAGATCTTAATTGTCCAACTTTGTATTTTTAGTTTCCATTTTCAGTTGTGGGTTTATTTCTGGATTTCCAATTCTGCCCCAAGATTTAGATGTGTATTTTTTTTGCCAATATACTTTCTCAATCACTACAGTTTTAAATTAAGTCATAAAACATGTCTTTCAAATTTATTCTCCCTTTGAAAAATCCAGTTGGCAATTCTAGGTCATTTGTATTCCCACATCCATTTTAGAATCAGCTCCTAATAGTGTTTTGCACTTTTCAGTGCTCCTCTCTTATACAGAATAGGGATAATTTGTAAAATTTATCCCTAATATGTGATGGCTTTGTGTGTATTGCTATATATTTTAAAATTTATAATTGTACATATTTATGGGGTACAATATGTTTCAATGTATGTACCTAGTGATACTTTTTTTAGTGATGCTTTCTTTTAAAGTTTCAATTTCTAGTTATTTGTAGCTACTTACAGAAATATAATTGGTTTTCATATTTTGACCTTGAAGCCAATGATTGTGATCAAGGTTTTAGTTTTAGCTGTTTTAATGGCTATCTTATAGATTTTAGGATTTTACATGTACATGATGACATCATCTAGGAGGTACGAGTCTTAATTCTTCCTTCAAATCTGTTTACCTTTTATTTCGTTTCCCTGGTTTGCTGAACTTGTTAGATCTTCTAGTACAATATTAAATAGAAGTAGTGAGATTAAACATCCTGGTTTGTTCCCAATTTTAAGGGGAGGAAAGCATTTGTCACTTATTAAACGTGACGCTACCTATAGGGTTTTTTTAATAGGTATTCTTTATCAGGAGAGAAAGTTTCCTTCTTTCCTCCAGAAAGTTTATGAACGAGTTTTCAATTTTAGCAAAAAGTTGATTAAAAGTTTTCTTTTTTTAGTTCTGTCTATATAAATCATATTGATTTTTTTTTTTTTTTTTTTGAGACAGAGTCTCATTATGTCACCCTTGGTGGAGTGCCATGGCGTTACAGCTCATAGCAACCTCAAATTCTTGGGCTGATGCAATTCTCTTGCTCAGGCTCCCAAGCAGCTGGGGCTACAGATGCCAACCACAACACCTGGCTATTTTTTTGGTACAGTTGTCATTGTTGTTTAGTTGGCCCAGGCTGGGTTCAAACCCACCACCCTCGGTGTATGTCGTAGTGCCATAACCACTGTTCTATGGGCGCCTAGCCAATCATACTGATTTTTTTAATGTTAAGCCTATCTTGCCTTCCTAAAATAAACCCCACTTAGTAACAGTGTTATTATCTTTTTTACATACTGTTGGAATCAAGTTGCCCATGTTTTCTTAATGTTTCCATCCATGTTCATGAGGTACCTTGGTCTATAGTCTACTTTTCCTGGAATATCTTTGTTTGGTTTTAGTATCATTGGTCTTACAAAATATGTTGGAAAGGGTTCTGTTCTATTTAATATTTTCTGTAATAGGAATACGATTTCTTCATTAAATGTTGGAAACAGTTTATTATGTGAGCCCCAGCTTAATTTGTGGGAAGGTTTATATATAACAAATTATTTTCTTCACTAGATCTAAGTATTCAGATTTTCTAGTTCTTCCTAAATCAGTTTTGATAACTTCTGCTTTTCAGGACATTTTTCCATTTCAACTAAATTGTCATATTAATTAGAATAAATGTGTTCATAATATTCCCTTATTATTCTTTTTGTCTGTATGGTCTGCAGTGATGTCCCCTTTTACTTCTAATACTGATTATATCTACTTTCTTCTTAGTAAGTCTATTTCAAGGTTTATCAATTTCATTGTTTTTTACAAGAATCAACTGTTTTCATTAATTTTCTGTATTGTTTTTGTTTTGTATTTCATTGATTTCCACTATTACCTTTCCTTATGTTCTTCTACTTAGTTGGATGTACTTTGCTTTCCTTTCTCTAGCATCTGAAGATGACAGCTTAGATCACAGATTTTAAATCTTTGTTATTTTCAAATAAAATCATTTACAACTTTTTATTTCCTTCTAACTACAGTTTCACTGCATGGCACAATTTTGATATACTGTAGAGCTGTTTAAATTTAGTTCAAAATCTTGTGATTTCTCCTCTGACCCACCGGCTATTTAGAAGTGTTCTGTGTAACTGCCAATTGTTCAGAGATATACTAGGTATCTTTGTGTTATTGACTTATAACCTAATTTCAGTGCGGTCCTAAAGCTTAGGATATAAGATTTAAATCCTTGTAAAATTATTGAGATGTCTTTTATTGCCCTATATATAATCTATCTTAATGACTCTATGAGTACTTAGAATGGTTCTATGTGTACTTAAACAGAACATGATCCTGATGTCTTTGGGTGGAGTGTCATATAAATATCAAATTGGTCAAGCTGATAGTGTATTTATGCCTTCTACACTCCTATTCATTTTATAGCTACTGGTTATGTCACTTATTGAGGAAGGTGTATTAATATTTCCTACCAGGATTATAAACGTATTTATTCCCCCTGACAGTTTTTGCTTGATATATTTTGAAAGTTTTAACAAATATAGGTTTGGCATTGTATATTCTTGGTTATTTGACAACTTTATAATTATGAAATATTCTTTATTCCTAATAGTTTTTATAGTTTTCTTTGTAGGATATCAATATAGTCCCTCTAGCTGTTTAAATAATCCATGTTTCCATGATATATTTTTCCCCATTCTTTTACTTTTACTCTATGGTGTTTTTATAAGTAAACTGGATTTCTTGAATATAGAAAATTGCTAAGTCTTACTTTTTATCCAGCCTGAAAATCTGGTCTTTTAGCTGGGTGCTTAGATGAGGAATTGAAAAATATGACCCACCAACCTATAATTCATTTTTTGTACTGTCATAAGCTGAAGAGTTAAGAAAGAAGAAGAAAAAGCAGGAGCAGCAGCAGCGACAGAGACCATCGTTGACCCTCAAAGCTTAAAATCTCTACTATCTGACCATTTACAGAAAAAGACTGCCAACCTTGCTTTGGACCACCGCAGAAGCACAGCTAAGAGAAAAAAATAATGCAGTGAGAAGATCTAATACAGAATTAAATGGAGTCCCAGAGAAAAAAGAAACGAAAGGGACAGAGGAAATATTGAAAGAGATAAAGGAAGATAATTTTCTGAAACTGATAAAAAGCTTTAAAACACACACAAAAATAATGCAATGAATCTCAAGACGGAATTAAAAAAAGAACTACACATTACAATAAAACTTCTGAAAGTCAAAGACATATAATCTTCGAGAAAAACAGACTACCTTCAATGGAATAATAGGTGTTCTAACAGGTGACTTCTCAAAAGCAACAATGAAAGCCTTAAGACAACAGAATTACATTACAAAGAACCAGAATGGGAGTGGGCCACTTTTTCTTAAATTACCGAATTATAAATATCTTAGACTTGCAGGACACATGGTCTCTGCGGCAACCATTCAACTTTTATTGTATGAAAGCAGCAATACACAAGATGCAAACAAAAATATATTGTACCCAACTTTTATTTACAAAAACAGGTATCTAGTCCACAGGCTACTTCTACTGAGGTTTACTAGACAGATTATCACAGCCACCTCAGAATTCTATATGCAGAGAAAAATACCTCTAAGAATACAGGCAAAATGTATTTTCAAACTAACAAACACCATTTTGCTTGGCTACAGCCACATACGTACAATGAAGGAAACGTTAAATAACTACTTTAGGAAGAAGGAAAATGATGATAGATGGTCAGGGAACTAGGAAGGAATGAGAAAAGAGAATGGACGAATGCTGGTGAGTGAGCCCAGGAGTTTGAGGTTGCAGTGAGCTATGATGAATGATACCACTGTACCCTAACCTGGGTAGCAGAGTAAGACCTTGTCTCTAAATAAATAAATAAATAAATAAAAATAAATAAATAAATAAAATAAATGGTAATCAATGGGAGGAAAGAAAAGACAAGGTGAGAAAACAATAACCAGTTCAGTGAGAGGGGCTTCTAAGAAGGAACTATTTACAAGGTTTTCACAGGTGTATTCTTTGCATAAATGATTGCAGAAAACAATACAATCAGAAATATGTGAGAAATATATACTGAGGAGATAATGATCAAGGTCAGAAGGTAAAATGAAGAGGAAGAAATTTCAAAAGCTAACCCATGATTCACTGGAGGACACTGGGGGGATGTTCATCTCCAGGGTAAATTTTCCATTTAAAGTGACTTAATGTTCTTGCATTGTCTGAAAGGAGGTTAAAACTATTAATAAACTTTGATATATCTGAATTTTCAATGTCTAAATGTTTTGTGTTCTTTATAGAAATACAATTGATTTTTGTGTATTATTTAACACCTTGATACTTTTATTATTGTAGTAACAATTGTAGTTTCTAATGTATTTATAAACATACATAAACATCCTAAAAACAGTTTTGTTTCTTCATTTCTAATTCTTACACATTTCTTTTTCTGACTTTGAGCCACTAGCAAGGATCTCTTTTATAGTGATGGATGAAAGAGGTGATGAGTGGTATACTTGTCCCATTCCTGACTTTAAAAGAAAATGTTGTTAATGCTTCCTCAAGATGTTGGCTGCAGGTTTTATTTTCAATATGTCATGTTAGAACATTACTATCTATACCTAGTTTGATAAGAGTTTTAAATACATAGATGTATCAAATGGATACTGAATTTTATCAAACTTTTTTTCTTATATCTCTTGAGATGATTTCAATATATTTTCTGATTGATTTTCTCATATTTAACCAACTTTGCATTCCTGAGATAAACTTTACCTTCCATTATATGCTCAATTAGTTTTCTAATATTTTGATTAGGATTCTTGCACATGTTCATAAATGAGTGACTTGTGATTTTCTGTTCTTCTGTCATGGGGGGGTTTGGTTTAAAGGTTATACTAGCCTCGTGTACTGATGCTTGATTCTTGACAAAAATGACAAATGTAAGCAGAAAGGAAAGAATGATCTTTACAATAGATGGAACCAGGAGAACTATCCAAACACACACACAAAGAAACTAAACTGTACCACTACTTTATATCACATATAAAAATATGTACGAAAGCTAATGCCCAGGGGATTACAGACCCAAATATAAACAGCACAATCATAAAGCATTTCCAAGAGAATGTATACTCCATAACCTCAGGGAACATAAAGATTTCTTACTCAACTGACAAATAGTGGCAACTATAAGTAAGAATGCTGCTACATGAAAACTGAGAATTTGAGTTCATCAAAAGACTTAGAGTAAAAAGTCAAGCCAGAGTGAGAAGACTTCTCTGTTACATAAAGCCTACAAATAGCTCAAATCTGAAATATATAAAGCTTGCCTACAAATACATAAGAAAAAGGCACAACTCCAAAGAAACCTGAGCAAAAGAAGTAAACAAAAAGGAAAACCCAAATGGCGAACAATCACAGAACAAAAATTAAAATCGTAATAGGAGACAGACGCAGTGGCTCACATCTGTAATTCCAGAGACCTGGGAGGCTGAAGTGGCAGGATTACTTAAGTTCAAGAGTTCAAGACCACCTTGGGCAGCATAGTAAGACCCGATCTCGAAAATCCAAAAATTAGCCAGGCATGGTAGTGTACATTTGTAGTCGCAGTTACTCAGGAGGGTGAGGCAGGTGGATTATCTGAGCCCACAAGTTCCAGGTTGCAAGGAGCTATGGTCATGCCACTGCACTCCAGCCTGGGTGACAGAATGAGACACCATCTCTAAAATAATAATAAAAAAAAAATTGAAATACTGCAAAAAGAATGATTGTAAAAAAATTCCAAAGTGCAGACAATACCAACCATAACGGTTATATACTATTGGTGTTAAGTATAAACTGGTATGGCCACTTCAGAAATTAGTCTGGCAATATCTAGGAAATGTGAAGGTATGTGTATCCTAAAGAAGGCAAAACTACTTGGAAGCAAATTCCCCAAATATGAGTTTACCAGGGCATATGTACAAAATAACAGAATTTTTCATAAAAGCCGATCTGACTGAGAAGGAGCAGTGGATATGGGTAGAATTCTGAAGTGGTGGCAATGTTTTTATCTCTTCTCCTGGATAATGGTTACTACATGTTTAATTTCATTTGTTATTTATGCTTATTAAATATGCTCATGTTTGATGTACTTGTTTTGTTTATATGTTGTATTGCACACAAAAAGTTAAAGAAATGCTTATGTCATATTTGGGTTTTTACGAAGGGTTATTTAATAAAATTCTTAATGATGAAATAGCTATAGCTACTTGCTATTTACTGAAATGCTTATTAAGGCCTTAACAATTACAAACACTTCAAAGAAAACAAAAGTTTTTCTCTTAAAAGAGAAATATTCCCATTGCCTAGAAATATCTCTAGTATGATCATGCTGAAACAAGATCCGTGTTCCATAATAGGCCATCTGCTCAGGCTGTTTATGGTCTGCTACAAGTCATAATCCTATTTGCATCAGTAATTACTTGTTGTTCAAATATGAACACAACAGGAAAGATTATGATTTCAGGGAATACATAGGAAATAGACAAAGCCCCACAATTCCCAGCAATTTTGTATTAAGACAGCAAAGATTCGTCCACACAGATAACCTCCTTCAACAGATTGCTAATCTTAATCACCACCTGATGTTCTATTCATGAAAAAAACTACAGATTTTACTCAGTTTTCTCAAGTAAACTGAGAAAATTCTCATTAAACCTTCTCATTTAGGCCTTTAAAAGGCCTTCTCATTAAACCTTACTTTAGCATAAATCAAATGAATCTTAGCTTTGAAAATACCTGCTGAAAAAAATAGCTTTGTTTTAATGTAAAAAAAAGTGACACTAATTTCAAATAATCCAAAAAATCCCTGCCTAATCTTAGGGAGCCAATATTCTAGTAAAGCTTACATTTCTATGGATTGCATCTTCTGTGACCTAAGGTTTTTAGAACTGAAAAACATACTGAAGTGTTGATAATGATCTCTGACAGCAGGGTCATAAGTAATATTTACTTTGTTCTTTATCTTCTGTCTTCCCAACACAAAAATATCTTTCTCCCACCTTTTCTTCCTTTTTTATTTAAATGGGTAAAGAACTGGGCAGAGAAACCATGGCTGCAGTATAGAGAAAGGATGACAGACAGTGGAGGGAGACAAAGCACAAACATTGGCCAGTTAAATGCAGATTCATTAATGCTAGTACAAGGGTAAGTGAAGGATATAAGAATGTGAATTAAGGCATAAGAAAAATCAAGAATGAAAGAGACTGGAGAAACATCAAGGATATTCAATTAACAGGGTTCTGTCTCCAACAGCTATGTTGGGTAAAGGAAAAAGAGAAAGATCAAGTGTGAATCCCAGGTTTACCATCTGGACCTGTTGAGACAGTCAAGCAGCAGGTCTGTTCTATTCTATTCAGTTTCCACTTATCTCTATAGTCATGGCAATGACTCCTAGAACATTCACATAGTTACTGGGTAATGAGGTTATTCTATTTCCCTAAAACAGTAGGTGAAGATAAACCATACTGACAGCATGTTTATAGAAACCATGGGGATTCACAAAGCGTATGTGTTAACCTGATCTGGGGGTATTCCATGGCAGGAACATGACAAGTGTACACCTACAGGACCAGTTTGCAAATATCCCTGGGTGAAGATATCTCACACGTGCCTCTAAGGCTCAAAGCTGAGAAGAAAACATGTGTTATGTGATTCTTGTGGAGAAAGAGGGATGACTTGGAAGTCTACATGTGACCTCTTCACCTACAGGTGATATAATCTCAGTCTTGACTACAGCCAGGAGTTGTGTGTGCTTTTCCAGGAAACCACTGATCTAGGGGGTGGTCGTGAGACACCCAAGATATAAACTTGAGAAGAGGGGAAATTATGGTGTCTTGGGGTATAGTAGGGGAGGAAATAAATTTCATCTATTTAAGATATCTTGATCACTTGTTATGACCTTCCTCCAAGTTCTATGGCTTTTCAGCAGCAAAATATTTAATCATTTCAGCCTCATCAGTAGTTCAAAATTCTTTTCAGCTTTAACTCCCACTTCTATGCTGTTATTTCCATTTAGAACAAAATATAAAGTATCCCTAATTGCAAGAATTTCTGCTGGTATATTTTATAATCCTGTTCCAAATCTTACAGTGAATATATAACTACTATCTTGAAAATCATTACCTTAAGATACTTTAGTTCTACTCAAAAAACCTTTACTAAGCATTTATCAAGAATCAGACACTTGGCTAGGTGTTGGGGATAAAAAAATAAACCTCTTGTCCTAGAGTCTAGAGGACACTTTCATAAACATAACAACAAGTCAAAATATTCTCTAGCCTTCCTTTACGTTTCCTTTCTAATGGTATTCTAGACACAGGCAATATAGAAGATTGCATCTTTAATGTCAGACTGAGATTGAAAGTACTGCGTTGTGGCCACATGATGGATCAACCTTCTCATGAAAATGCCTCTGCAATAATATCCAAAAGTCTGACTAATGAGCTATTCTACGGCTGAGTCAATGAGAAACCAAAGGCAACCACAGTAACGGTAAAAATATTACCAGAATCTACCTCTGTTTCCTGAGGGTAAAGAGTATACACTTGGCTGACAACCGAATAGCTTTGCTATCCTTACGTAAGTTTATGTTTCTGAAATAATCATTTACTGCAGAGTATAAAGTATTCTGCAAGAATATATATCAAACAACTTCCCATTCCCTTCTATATATCACTTTAAATTATATTTGCTTCTACTAATACTACACATTATGTCTTAGAGAATCTATATTCTAATTTACTCACATCTATAACATCAGAACAGCTGGTCTACCCTTCTTAAACCCTAATATACTACTAGTTTGCATTAACAACTAAAACTTATCTCATTCTAAACTTATTTCTTTAAAAATGTTAAATTACTTTAAATAGAAAAGATAAAAATTATTTTAGCATTATTATGAACCTGATTTAAATACTATTAAGTTGCATACATTTAAAAGAATAAAGGATCATATCAAAAAATAAACCTTTTAGAATTTAAAGTATCTTTTACAGATGTAAGCTTATCCAATTCAACAAAAAAAATTCTGCTATATATAGACTTCTGACGGAGAAAGAGGCCTCAGAAAACCTAAAACCAACCGATAGCCCACAAACTGGAAGAACTGCTTTCACTAACTGATGATAGTTCTAGAAAGCTCCAGTAGGTAATAGACAAGTGTGAGAAAAGTTGAGAGGAGACTTCAAGAGAGGTGAGGGAGTATAGAATAAGACTGACTAAAGCTTGAAGTTTTTTATGGTGTAAGACAATAGAGATTATGAAATAGAATATAAAAAAGGAGTCATTTTGATAGGCTAGCTGCAATAACATTTTAGAAAAATCACCACCGAAACATGCAGTATTATATAAGGCATTGATGTCAAGCCAGACATACCACCACTACTAATAATTAACATAATTACCACTAACATTTAGTATATGCCAGTCACTTGCAAAGCACTGTAAATGGAAAATGGATTTAATTCCTATAATAATCGTATGAGATAGATACTATCAACCTCATTTTATAAATGAAGCAATAAAGGCTTAAATAAGTAATCTGCCAACTATTATAAAGGTAATTGTGAAAGTATCAAGTATTAGAACACAAGTCACATGACTCTAGATCCGTGATTTTCAACCCGAACCTGTGGGTTGCGACCCCTTTGTAACGATGAAAATATATCACGGCATTAGGAAGGTTGAGAACCACTGCTCTAGATGGTGAGATGGGTGTGCTATATTGCTTCTCAACTGATTAGATGATGAGTCAGTAAATTGTGGGGCTGTTAACAATGTGCTGTTTCTTATACATTCTTTTTTTTTTTTTAATTGTTTGGGATTTATTGAGGGTACCAAGAATTAGGTGTGATTCGAGGTACTGGTTCATTTCCTCCACATTGTCAAATTTCTGGATATAGAGTTTCTTGTAGTACTCAGAGATGATCTCTTGTATCTCTGTGGCATCGGTTGTTATCCTGCACATTCTTTTAGCGGTACATTCACATAAGAACAGAAGTTGTTATACTTCGCTGTATACATTTCAAAATTTCAAATGGAAGACAAAGTATATGGACACTACAAAAACAGCTATCTTTTCACAATATAAAAAAGGCAAAGGGGAGCATTTCTGAAAAAACGGTACAATGTTGGGCGGTGCCTGTCAAAGGAGTAGGGCACCAGCCCCACAGGCCAAAGGTGGCAGGTTCAAACCCAGCCCTAACCAAAAACTGCAAAAACAAACAAACAAACAAATAAAAACCCAACAAAAAACAAAAAAGCATTGAAACAGTACAATGTTGACTTATCTAAAACAAAAAGGTCTACTTTTCCAACTCTCTATAGCAGTGTTTTTCAACCTTTTATTATTTTCTTTTTTTTATCTGACTGCACTGTTGAAAATATCAACTTCCATGGCACACTTAAATTATGTTGACCAAAAAAAAAAAAAGAGTAAAAAAAAAAAAAGAATATACTTTTGTGGCTTAATGTCTTTTGAAAATATTTAATTAATGATCTTTAAAAATTTGTGGCACAACTAAGATCCCCACTGGTTGAAAATCACTGCTCTATAGATTCTAGGTGAAGTTAACTATTGAACGCAACCAATATATACCCTGTAAGTAGTTATGTGAAGATAAAGAATAGCAAATTAGCTATGAGAATAGGCTACAGAAGGTGGCGCCTGTGGCTCAGTGAGTAGGGAGCCCACCTCGTATACCGAGGGTGGCAGGTTCAAACCTGGCCCTGGCCAAACTGCAACAAAAAAATTGCTGGGCGTTGTGGCAGGTGCTTGTAGTCCCAGCTACTCAGAAGGCTGAGGCAAGAGAATCACCTAAGCCCAAGAGCTGGAGGTTGCTGTGAGCTGTGATGCCACAGCACTCTACCAAGGGCGACAAAGTGAGACTCTTGTCTCTTAAAAAACAAAAAAAATAGGCTACAGATATAAGAGTTAAGCTGCCTGGGATATAATTCTGGCTCCATTACAAAGAAGTAGTTACCTGCCTCAATTTCTTTTTCTTTTCTTTTTTTTAAAGAGATATTGTCTATGTTCCCCAGGCCAGATGCAGTGGCTATGTATAGGTGCAATCCTAGTACATTACATCTCGTAGGTGTGTGGTGTCCAACCTCTAATAGATGTACAAGCGTAGTCATCAGTACAAAAAACTGAGATAACAAATTCGCATACTTAGACTTTTAAGTACATCTACTTGTTCAGTTTCTACTCTGTATAAAGGAGTGAGAGGAACACACATTAAGGTGTTATAAGTGATTAGAAAACAAGTCTTATGTGTATATCATTTGTTTTGTTATGTAAAATCGATTACCACAAAGTTACAGTATATGGCTATTCTCTCTGAATCAATAGTAAAGCTGCTATGTAATAAACTTTTCCTCATTAAACTTCTAGATACATACTTTCATGTGTAATCTCTTAAAATTATAAAATATGCTATTATGTTTAAGTGTATTTATAATAGACATACTCCATACAGAATGTTCACTTAGCTAAATTTTATTAAATATAAATTTTAGGCATTTAGTTACATTCACCACATTCAGTAGTAATTGTTACATATGCAACTTCTCTGACGGCTAATGTTAAAGAAAATAATTATGTGCAGTAGTGGAAGTTAGTTCTTTTTTTTTTGTATGATTCACTATCACAAGTACTTACTACCTGATAAGCAAAAGTTCCAGAAATATTTTGTACATAGCAGAGAATCTTATAAAAATGACACTCTACAAGACTAAAAGGACAAACACTGGTAAAAATGAAAGAATATTTAGAATAGCAAAGAATAGTTTGAAATATCTGCTTCATATATCACCACTACATTAAAATTAGTGTTCAAAAGTTAAATTTGATTGAGAATGACCAAACTTTCTGTTCAAAAATACACACAGAGAAGTTTAAAGACAAGTGCTTTGGTTTCTGTTTAAAAATACACACAGAGAAGTTTAAAGACAAGTGCTTTGGCTTAACAGTGACTAGAGGCAGATGATCCCCATCCAAAGAAATCACGTATCTCTATTCTATCCTGAAGGCTGTCAGAGTTTTAGGTCCCAGGTATCTTATACCTTAATAATTTTAATGAAAAGCTATTATGGTAGATTGCTGGGTTTCAAACCTCATTATCACTGTGAAAATCTCTTTGGTGAATGTGCTCATTTAGCTAACGTAACTGCAGTTCTACCAGAAACATGTTTATGTGGAATCCTATAAGTGTCATTCTCTGTAGTTCTGGATTTACAAATGAAAAGCTGAAGATGACTTGAAAGAAGCAATTTATTGTCTCTGAGTAGATGGAAAAGCATTCCTTTATGACTATAGCTGCCATTTGCTGAATCAAGAATGTGCATTTGTTCACATTTCTGCTTCTGCCCATTGGTGCAGAAGCGAGATGCTATTTTAATGGAAATAATTACCAATAAACACAAATAGGTGTCTACCCTTTGATTAAATATACATAGGTAGCGTTCTTGAAGAGTTAAAAAGAATAAGAAATAATTAAATCCCTGACTATTCTGGGCTCTGCACCAGTCATAAATATACCTTAGAAAGTCTTCTCATCCTAATAAAAACATTTAAGATCACATGGGGAGAAAAAAATTCTTAAATCTGGATAAAATTACAGTGATTATCTTTAAATAATATTTTAAAATATTTTTAAGGCTTTTAGTACAGGTGTTAAATTATAAGATTTACATAGATTGAGTGGACCAATTTAGTACTGATTTTGCCAGGAGATCACAGATATATCACAAATATACTTAATTCCACTGTCTTGTTCCTCCAAAATAGTAAACCCAAATCAAAAGTAATATAATATGTTAAAGCATTTAGATGACCACAAAGAAACAGGCACTGGGGATTAATTTCTCTTAATAGCAATTTCTATCATTTTTTCATTTTTTAAGTAATCAAAAATTAAATGTACATTTCAGAAACATTTTAAATGTTTTTCTAAGAAGTTTGGACACTATATAGTTTAACACTAAATTTTATGCCCAATGAATTTGAATGTAATCGTTGTATAAATACTTTTCTACAAAGTCAGTGGAATCAGGGCTTTTGTGAAATAAAACAGTATGAGTGTTATCACGATCCTTTTCCACCTCTTCTGCAGAGTAAGAAGTGGAAATGAGAGTACATCTAGTCCTGTTCTGTAGAAACAAAACATGACAAATTTATAAACTTTCATAGTACTAAAACTTGTAATAGAAATATTTTACCATAATCTTACTATCAATAATAAATTTTTAAAATTGTCCTAAATGTCTCCTTTGGAATACCGTTTTCAAGTTTGGATGGCAATGCACAAGCCATTTAGGGTGTTATGGAACCCCAAATAATGATGATGTACTTAATGCTGTCATAAAATTAGAAAATTTTACTAAATTATAGAATTGTGTATAGATATAGATATAAATACACAATTCTGGAATACACACTGTGTATGTATATATATAGTATATGCGTATACATATTTTCCAATATAAAAACCACACCCACAAACCAATACCTATGAAAGAATCTATAATAAGATCAATATAACTTTTTTTTTTGAAAAGTGTTGACTTTCCTAGGGGCCATTATGGCCTCTATATATAAATCAGCACTTTACCAGGATGTTGCCTTGCTATAGTTCCTGGTTTCTTTTATTATTATTATTATTAAGTCATTTGTACATAGATCATGAATACATTTATGCCACTGTGGGATTCAATGTGTTGAAAATTTGTACAAATTGGAGTGTTTACATCCTACTAATTAACATAGCTTCACCTCATTTACCTAATTACAGTGTTAAGACATTTGTGTTCTATACCTGATAGCTCCAACTTGTACTTACAATATGCTCCATAGGTGTGGTCTCTCTATTGACCCTCCCTCTATCGACCAACCCCAATATAACTTTTAACACTGATTTGGTACCTGTTAATAATAACTACAGCTAACACCTGAATACTTACATGTGCCAGACAATATGCCAAGATGATGTATATCTTACTTATAACTTATTTATTTTTTTAAACTTATTTATCTTAATTAATAGCATGAGGTTATTTTCACGTGACAGTGAAACAACTTAAGTTTCTAACATGTTATAGGTAATTTAATCCAGGTTCGGCATACTGGTTCAGTGGTAGAGTGAGGATTTCAACACAAGCCTGACTCAAATCTATGATCTTAGCCACAGCACTATCCCTCTACACAGAATAAAATCTAAAACTAATTAAACATTTCATATAATCATTTTTAAACTTTCGTACTAATCAGAAAAGATCAACACTGATCACTTTTAAGTAAGAAACATAAGTATAATTGGAAGGAGCACTTAAAAATTGCTATGAGAAGTCTCTTATTACTTACTTATTCTGGTTAATTATTCCTAAATTCCAAACATAAGGTGCTTTTGTTATGTACATAGCTAAAGTCTAGCTGTATAAACCAGAGTTCAAATAATGGCCTGCTTACTAGAATATGAGTCAAATGTAAAAATCAATCATTGATCAATTAACCTAGCTAACTTAAGTATTCAAAAGAAAGGAGATACTTTTAGAGAATAAAATTAAGTTTTAGTAGATAAATTAAATCTACTCTTCCTTACTTTTAGCCATTCTGGAATTTACTTAATCTGCAAAGGTACAGGGCTAGTATTGTCACAAAAGAAAAAGACACAAAACCTTTAGTCTGTAGTTTAAGTGCTACTATTTGTGGAAGAAAAAACTAAAAATATAAATATTTAGTTCTGTAGGGAATCCTCTGTCAATATAACCCCTCATATCAATGATTTTTAATTTTGTATTGTTAGAATTAGCACATTCACAGAAAGAAAACTTTCTGGAAAGCCAGAAAACTACATAAAAATATAGGGTACTCCAAAAGTTGCCCCTGAAGTCACTGTACATAGGGAAAATGGGAAATTGTAACTAAATGTACCTTTCTATTCATTATAAAATTTTACAAAGAAGTGGCCAACACACAGAATATTTTGTGTGTATTTTGTAATAAAGGTGTATTTAGCTACTATTTCCTGTTTTCCTTATGTATGGGGACTTTAGAGGCAACTTTTTGGATACCCTGTAATTCTTGTCAATAAGAACTGTGAAAAGATTATTTGGCACCATACCTCGACCATGTCTAGCTCAATTCAACTTAAAACTTTATTATTCTTAAATGAATTTTTACTAAAATACAAATGTCTTTAGTCTGCATTAGACAGTTACTAAAGTAAGAAAACCTGTTAATCATCAAACTTTAAAATACTTTTAAATGAAGACTTAAGATGCATCTACCTTACAATATCCATTGCCTGGTAAAGTATTTCGGATTGATCAACTCCAAGAACCTTCTTTGCTCCAGCTTTAGCAGCAAACATAGAGAGGATTCCAGTTCCACACCCAACATCCAGAACTACCTGGTATAATAAAAAAACAGATGTTATCAAAAAAGTCTTTTATTTTAAATTCATTTCTAGATTGTGATGTTTCTGGCTAGGAAAAGATCAAAATAAAAATTTTAAACTTTAGTAATAAAATATGGTAAGTTCTATTTGAGGAAACTGAAGATATTATTACTAGGGGCTGTTTTAAACTGGTAATAGGACAGCCCTAGTCTGCTGCAGATAGGCCCTAGAATGCTAAATAAGAGACTTACATAAAACACGCAATTTCAATAGACATCTTAATAGAGAATTAATGTTTTTAATTTCCTTATTACACATACGTTCTAATTTAAGCTCAGTAATTCTAAATTTCAACAGAAATACACTTCTTTAAATTGGAGTGGCAGGAAGGAACTTAAACAGGATAGCATGAACCAGTACAACTGAAAAATGTTTATAAAGGAATCAATGATATAGAATATCACCATATCCTCTCCACCCCAAATATTGAATATTCAATTCATTTTAACAAGTATAATAAAAAGTCAGTGCCCCCAAATTCAATAAGCTAAGAATTTAAGTTATAAAAATGATAATTATTGGTGAAAGAAAAGTATTCAGAAGACTCATGTTTAAGATGCTATCAGGGACAGGTAGGGAGTAATAATCTCTTAAATCAAGAATTTATGGTTTTTTTGGAAAGGTATAGTGGAACCTGCTCTGTTCAAAGTAAAAACAAAAACAAGTCCCCAAAGAAACACAATAGGCAACATATTTGTATGTATACTACTCTGCGAAGTTACTAAAAACTGTAGCACTTTAAATCTTTCAATTATCAATGGCCTAAAAGCCTATATATTTGTCCCAAAATATGAAATTATTTCAGTGCCCTCATACCTTAAGTACTTACTGAGCATTACTAAGTGTCAGGCACTGGTCTCAGTGGTGGGGCCCAGCAACGAACGAGACCAGGTCCATGTTCTAGGGGTACATGCAATCTTGTGGGGGACACAGACAATGAATAAACAGAATATAAAATAATATTGGGTAATACTATTATAAAGAAAAATCAAGCAGAACAGAGGTTGGAGTAGAGGATAAAGGGTCTACCCTTTTAGAATTTTAGATAAATCTGAGAATACTTCTCTGATAGACGTAAGCAGAGAACTGTATGCAGTACAGAAGTATTACCACGTACAGATCTGGGGGAAGTACATACTAGTCATCGAGGATGCTAAATGCAAGGCACAAGATTCCTGGCAAAGCAAGATGATCACAATGGCTAAGCTGGATGAGAAGGAGATCACATGAAGATGAGTCAGGGGCCAAATTAGTAGAGCCCTGAATTTTATTCTGAGTCACAGAAAACTACTGTAAGAAAAATGAAACTAGGATTAAGAATCGATTATTCTGTTTACCAATTATTTTATAATTTTTTTCACTAGGCAATATATTCATATAGTTTAAATATCAAAAGATACATTTCTTATTTATACTTCAAGAAAATTTTTATGCATACAATCTAATACATGCATTCTTTCCCATTTTATACAAATGAGAGAATATTATACCCACTGTGCTACATACTTTTTTTTACTAAACAATGTAACTTAGAGATCTTTCCATATCATTCTATAGAGAGCTCCTTCCTCTTATATAGCTATACAAGATGCCATATTATGGCTGTGCCATACTTTAGTGCTCCAGTTCTCTACTGATTAATGTTTAGGTAGTTTCTGCAGAATGTATTCCCAGAAGTGGAAATGCCAGATTATTTGTAATTATTTATAACCAAATGGATCTCCATAGGGCAATGCTGCCCAGTAGTTTTGATCATAATTGTTTGGCCTTTCCCATAGTCTGTCCCATTTCATCCTAATACACTTCCTTTTAGGACATCTATGATTTCATTAATACTCTGATTTTTAATTGTGGCGTACAAAGGCATGGTTCCAACTTTGCTTTTGTACAAACTGTTAACCAGTTGCCTCAACATCGGTTATTAGTTTGTCTCCTCCACTGATTTGATATGTGACTTCTAACATTCACTGAAATTTCTGTGCGTATTTGGGTCTATTTATGGACTTTACTTTTATTTTGTTAATCTATAAACTTATATTCATGTGTCAGGAATTATTTTATTAGGTGATTATCAAAGTTTTGAGACAGACTACGATATTGTCCATTATTACATTTCCAAGAAACACAGTCAACAGCGTCTTTCTGATTCACTCATACAACTTGCTCAGCTTACTGGTTTAGTACAGTGTTTACTGGTGCTGCTGGGAGGGTTTCATTTGTTTCCACCCACATGGATTTACATTTCTTGATTTTTGTGTCTATCAAAACTTTCATAATGTCCCATGTATAGAAGCTTTGAAGGTTGTAACATCCAGTAAGGCTGTTCTACCCTCACTATGAATATTTTTCCAAAGTGTTTCTAGATAATTTTCTATGTTTCTTTTTTGACATGAAAAAGAGAATCCGCTTGTTTAGACTTAAAAAGTCTTAGCACTACAGGTGGGCACAGTGGCTTATGCCTGTAACCCTAGCACTCAGGGAGGCCAGGCGGGTAGGTAGCTTGAGTTCATGAGTTCAAGACCAGCCTGAGCAAAAGCAAGACCCTGTCTCTACTAAAAATAGAAAAAATGAGGCAAGAAGATCACTTGAGCCCATGATTTGGAGGTTGGAGGTTGCTGTGAGCTATGATGCCACAGCACTCTACCCAGGGCAACAGCTTGAGACTGTCTCAAAAAAGTCTTAGCACTTTTACGGGAACTGAACTAAAATTAATTTAAGGAAATGAGTTTTCCCATTCAAGAATATGGCGCAACTTATTTAAACTTGTCTCAAGTATGTTTTACGTCCTTTAGCTGTTTAAATTTTTTACACACAAGTCCTACACATTACTAGTTATTTATTCCTGCATTTTTTATCTTCTGTATTATTTACTTTTTTTTTGAGACAGAATCTCTCTTTGTTGCCTTTGGTAGAGTGCTGTGGCATCACAGTTCACAGCAACCTCAAACTTTTGAGGCTCAAGCAATCCTCTTGCCTCAGTATTTGTTTATGTTTTTTTTTTAGTACAGACAGGGCCTAAACTCTTGTTCAGGTTGGTCTCGAACTCCTGAGCCCAAGGGATTACCCCGCCTCAGCCTCCCAGAGTGTTAGGATTACAGGTGTGAGCCACTGCACCCAGCCAGCAGACTGGATTTCACTGAAGATAAATAGTTATGCTGCCTATCCTTCACCCAGCTGGTTTTATAGAGGGAAAGTGACTATTCTTACACATGTAGCCTGCCTGGGAAGTCAGTATGTATTTTAACATGATTACTTTTATAAACAGTAAGAATTTTCTTTTATGATGCAATCTAAATTGCAAACAAAAAAATTTAAATTCCAAATATACTAATGAAATCAGCCAGAAACCAGTGTAATATATAGCACACATATATATGCATGGGTTACAGTGCATCAGCTTGAAATACTGTATGGCAGAAATAGAACAGAACATAGTAAAATAGAAATAGAATAGAATAGGGAAATAAAATGGACAAATACATATAACACAACCATATGTGATACACAAATTGAAATAAAATATTTATAAAATTAAAAAATTTAAAGTGAAAGGTCAGTGTTCAATCTAGAAGTCTGATAACAGTACGTTGGCAATGGTGTTTGGGAAGATCAGCACTCAAATACGTGTACAGAAATATAAACTGGTAGAAACACTGGTAACACTACACAGGGTGTACCCTTTTGAACTAGGGAGTTCACTGCTAGATAATCTTATAATTGCACATTCATATAAAGATTTTTAATATTTTATATTTTCATATGAAACATTATTCCTAATATGAAAAATTGAAACTGATAAACATTCTTATACTAGATATATGAACAATTAAAAGAATATTAATGAAAAGATATTCAACGTCACTAATCACTAGGGAAATGCACATCAGAACTATAATGAAATAACATTTCACACCAATTAGAATGGCTACCATCAAAAAACCAGAAAATAGTAAGCATTGGTGAGGATGCAGAGAAAATCAACTCTTGTGGGAATGTAAAAAGGTGTATCTTCTGTACATAACAGAGCAGCAGTTCTTCAAGGAATTAAAAATGGGATTACTGTATAATTCAGCAATTCCATTTCTGGGTATATACCAAAAAAACTTAAAAGCAGGGTCTTGAAGAGATTTTTGTACAGCTATGTTAACAGCAGCAAAATTAGTATTAGCTAAAATGTATAGTAACCTAAAGTGCCCACAGACAGATTAACGGATAAGCAAAATGTGGCACATACATATATATGACTATTATTCAGCCTTAAAAATGAATGAAATTCTCATATTTGCTAAGAGATGGATTAACTTTGAGGACCTTAAGCTAAGTGCCATAAACCAGTCACCAAAAGACAAATACGATTGGCCCCTCCATATCCCTGGGTTCCACATCCATGGATTCAAACAACTGCTGTTCAAACAATTCAGAAAAAAGAAAATGTATCTATACAAAACATGTACAAATTTCTTTTTCTTGTCATTATTTCCTAAATAATATAGTAACTCCTTATGTAGCATTTACATTATATTAGGTATTGTAAATAATCTGGAGATGATTTAAAGTATATAGGAGGATGTACACAGGATACACACAAATACTACATAATTTTATATAAGGGACTTGAGGGTCCTTGGGTTTGGTATCCACAGGGGGTCTTAGAACCAACCCCCTCTCCCCACAGACACTAAGTGATGACTGTACTGTATGATTCCACTTATGAGTAGTCAAAATCACAAGGATACAAAGTAGAACAGTGACTGTCAGGCCTGAGGAAGGGAACAATGGGGACTTACAGTTTAATAGGCTTAGTTTGAGTTTTGTAAGATGAAAAAAGCTCCAGAGAGGCGGCACCTGTAGCTCAGTGGGTAGGGCATCGGCCACATACACTGAGGCTGGTGGGTTCGAACGCAGTCCAGGCCAGGTAAAATCAACAATGACAACTACAACCAAAAAACAGCTGGGCATTGTGGTGGGTGCCTGTAGTCCCAGGTATCTGGGAGGCTGAGGCAAGAGAATCACTTAAGCCCAAGAGTTTGAGCTTGAGGTTGCTGCGAGCTGTGATACCATAGTACTCTACTGAGGGTAACATGGTGAGACTGTCTCAAAAAAAAAAGCTCTAGAGACAGAAGGTACTGATGGTTTCAAGACATTATGAACCACTGATCTGTACACTTAAAAATGGTTAAGATGGAAAATTTTATGTCATGTGTATTTTACAAAATAAAAAAAAAGAATATTCTCCAGGAAAAACTGCTGAGTGAAAAAGGTTGAGTACAGAAGGACTTAATATACTACAATCAGAGTGTTTTTCAGTAAGACAGCATATATATACACACAATGTACATACAAATGCATGTATGTGTGTATACGTAAGTATATACATACACCTATTTATGTAATCCTTATTTAATCCTCATTTGGCAAATGAGGAAAGCAAACTTCAAAGAGGGAAAGCAATAGGTTCAGCCAGGGCCATACACATGGTAAATTTTATAGCCAGCATTCAAACCTAAGTTGATCTGCTTCTAAAGCCCATATATTAATTATATTTAATAGTATGTTAAGTCTTTATTTGATCTAGCTCAGAATTAAGTGGATCAGACAGGCAGATAAACTAAACCTGACAGAATCAAAATCAAAGAGAAACAAAGAGGAAGAAATAGAATAAGCTAGCATTTTATAAAATAATGAAGAAATTTACTTTCCTTTTTAAGAAAAAGGTAAATTAACTGTAACTGTAAATAATAACCAGAAACATAAATAAGGCACCTAACTGGGAATTTCTTCAATGAACTACAAATAGAAATTAATTATGAGTGGGTGATAACACGATGAAAATCACCCAAAGTTAAATTAATCTGAGAAACCATATGGCCTCCACAGGAGTTTTGTGAATTAAAACAATATTAAAAACAGAAAGAAGAAAAAGAGGCAGAGAAGGCGGGATATAAAGACAAGGGAAGGAACACATTTTTCATCACAACCACTCATTCGAAAAATACATTTCTTTTATGCACACTACGTAATGTGATGTAGAAGCAACTATGTGATATGAACTTTATCTCATGGAAATAAAAGCAAACAAAAAATGGTGATAATATTTAGCGAAGATTACAATATTTCATATATTTTTAAAAGAATTATATTTAAATAATTTCCTGTTCATATCCTGCCATGACACAAATAACATGACATTTACAGAGGGTACTAAAAAATGTATGCACATGTTAAGGACGGAATAGACTATATTAAAATTGTAATACATCTGACTTCTGCAATTACAAGAGGTGCTCAACGTGACTTGTATTCATCTCTTGTTATCAGTATACATTGTGATATATTGAGCATCATAATTTTTTTTTTTTTTTTTTGGAGACAGAGTCTGTCATCCTGGGTACAGTGCCATGGCATCATAGCTCACAGCAATCTCAAACTCTGGAGTTCACGAGATCCTCTTGCCTCAGTTTTTCTATTTTTAGTAGAGACAAGGTCTCACTCTTGCTCAGGTTGGTCTTGAACTCTGAACTCAAGGGATCCACCTGCCTTGGTCTCCCAGAGAGTATCACAATTTCAATAGTTTTTTTCCTTTCTTAGAATGTGCATACATTTTTGGCACCCACTGTATATGAAAAATTGTATGAATGAATATGTTATTGATGAAGCTCATCCTAATTACCTACTCATTCTGTATTAAAGCTCAATGTGCAGTGGCACAGACTTAAGGGCACTTGGAGTAAAAAGACTCATTTTTTTTTTTTTTTTATTTGAATGTTTGGGGCAAGTCAATTATCCTGCTGAAGTTGCCCTAGTATTCATATTATAAAGTTCTAAGAGAAGATGGCTCAAAGAAAGACAATGATGGTGCTTTTATAAACAAAAATCATAACATTCTAGGAGGGATTAAAAAAATACTTTATAGGTGAAGCCTGAAGACATTCACCACTTCTTCAAAATTATTATATATAGTTGGTTCCTCACTAGTTATGATTAGTGATTCCCATGCATAATTTCTATAAACATATTAAAGAAAAAATAAAATTAAAATTGGGGTATAATCCAACTGGAAATATAAAGCAACACTATTAATAGTAACATAATTTGCTTCACTGGAAACAGTGGTTCTTAAAACAAATTATTTCTAGCACTTGAGAACAAATACAAGAAGTATAAAAAAATTCTTAAGTCTCCACTGCAATTAACACGCAAAAAGCATACAAAAAAGCTACAAAGCTTACAAAGCACTGACAGCTGCAATCTTGAAAACAAAATAATTCATCTATGGTGGGAATCAGCAAAAACGAACCTATACACAATTATAAATCTTTCATGACAAGCAATGCTTTGGCCGAAAGATATCAGAGCACCATATGAACTTCAGCCTGTTTCTGTTTAATTCAGTTAACTCACAAGCAGAACACTGCTCTCAGGAAAGAGGTAGAAAATGAAAAGCCATTCAAGATTATGTTCCAGACAAAGTAAAAACCAAGAACAGGAATTTTCAAAATATATATGTTGTTACTACTGTACTATCATGTAAAGCCCATGAAATAACCTCAGAGAAGTACCTTTCAAAACGGAGGTGAAAGGGAAATTTAAAAACCTGGTATGTTGTCAATACATGTTCTTAAAGTAAAAAGAGTAAAAGCCCCAAGCAAAAATGGCAGAATCCTGATCTTCTTTACTAAATTAGTAGACTAACCCCAATAAGGAGGAACAATCAGAAAACCTGAACTTTTAAATAATCATGCCAATGTAGAGAGGGAAGAAAAGAAGGAGTGAAGAAGAAAAAAGAAAAAAATTCATAAGTAAAGGGAGACAAAACAACTGACCCAAATTTCAAACACACAATGAGGTATACACACACAGGGTAGATGATCATTTTCTAATATTAAGCATGTTTAATATTAAAATGTAAAGTATCTCTTAAAAGGAAAATCAATACAATATTATAAGCATATAAAATAAATTCTACCTTACATTTAACCTTACTCTAAGTCTTCTTAAAATTATTTTTATTTGTTCAACACAAACTAGCGTGATAATTAAAAGTATGCTTTGATAAAAGGCTTATGTGATGCATACCAAATTCTCGGGAATAATTGTAAATCAAAAACATGGTATAAGCGAAATTATTTGAACAAGCAAAATTGAACTAAGGTATGTCACTGTAATTAGTGGCTTTCAATTTTAAAAAAGAACAGACTGAATGACAGCAATAGTCAGCATTTCTGTTATCAGTATGCTGCACCACAGAGCAGCATCATAAAAGTCCTCCATGAAATAAAGCCAGAATATGTTAAATCAATTGTTATCACCGCGATGACCCTACAGAGGATTTTTACTACCCCCAAACAAGAAATGTACGATTCTGTAGCCTATGCTACTCACCTTATCTTTAAAAATATGTGGATTTTGGTATATAAAATCTCGGTAGCTTTCTGTTCGTACTTTGTCCTAGGGTAGAAAGAGGAAAATATTGCGTTTATAGGACAGTCTGACCAAATAAATATTTTTTGGAAGATATTTGCTATTTTATCATACATTGCTAGTTTCCACAGCTACTTTTTTACCTGGAAAATCAAGGGTTTTTTTTTCCCTAAAAGAAAAACAATAAAGAATCAAAATAGCAATAACAAACAAAGAAAATCTTTAAGAACATCACTGAAAATCAAATTAAGGTCTAAGTTCTCAAAAATATATACATTTTCCTCTTTATATGCATTACCAACATAAGACTTCAAGTGATAATTAAAGTGACTAGAAGACAAACGTCATGTTTTCTTTTTTAAATAGGGCATGGAATCTAGAGCCTGACTCCCTGGTACCTTAAAATAAGAAAAAGAAAAAAATCAGATAAATATAGAAGTTGCAGTTGCAGTTACATATAAGAAATTAAGCTAAACTGAGTGTTTTCTAAGAAAGCCAATGATCAACACCATCTGATTTATAATTCCGCTGTTTCCAAAAATTTCTGTAGTAGGAAATGATGCTTAAAAACCTGCAAGCCTAAAAGTAAATCAATTCAGCCCTGCAGCCCACATCGTGAGACTCCTACATGCTGGAGGCTCACGTGACCTGTCACCAAGGCAGGAATTCAACTCTAGCATTTATGTTGGTTCATGAACAAAGCTGATTCCTTAAGTTGAGACACATACTGACTGCAAATTAAGCAGTGAACAGCTCTGCTGCCAAGTAAGTAAAGTATGATTATGATTAAAAAAAAGACACAGAATGAGAATCCTTGTTTTGGAATTCACAGTAGGTACAAAGGAACATAGTTAAACACCAAATGCTATAACATACAAACCATATGCCCTAAAACATTTTTATACCAATATTGGGATTTTTTTTTAAAAGCCTATAAAGGAGATCTTACATTAAAAAGCAAGTCATTTTACTTAATTAATGGACCTACAAAGGCTACTATCCACAATCATGTTTTCTGATTATTATTTCTAACTGCTTTACAATTTTAAAAATCAGGTGTATTAAATCTTCCCCTGAAAATTATTTTAAGAATTACTAAAAAAGATAAATTTTTCATGTCCTAATTTTAAAACTGTCTTTTTGAAAAATCATGCTATTTCATACACTTTTACCTTTTATACTCCTCTTACGCTACAACCAGAGATTTTTTGCTGAAACAACAAACCTACAAAGGGTGAATATCAGTCAGGGAGGCAGTCACTAGAAAGCTCTCACCAATCACACTGTCTCACCACTGCTTCCGCTTAAATCAATGGAATCCCTACTGATGTCCTAACTCCATGCACTGCTGCTCAAGTGCACTACCATTGTTCATTCTGGTTCTTTCTATATACTCATCCATTTTTGTTCATATGCTAGCCCTGATGTAATGAAACCCAAAGTATACCATACATAGTAGCTTGTGTCTAAGGAGAGCTTCCATACACTAACTGAATTTTTGAAAGAAAAATCCAGTAAGCATGAAAATGCAAGCAAATAGGAGACCAGCCTTCATAACCATTTTTAAAAATTTATTCTAACAGACGGTAACACTTCAATACAAATCAACAAGGTAATAAACAGAAATTATCTTTCATACCACCCATTATTAAAACTAAGAAATGCAAAAATAACAGAATATTTTTAATTCATAGACTCGTGAAAGTGACAGAAAGCATGAACTGGCTGCAGATACACTGAGGAAAATATGGTAAAGAAAAATTACTGAAATTTCAATTTATTAAATGGTACAACGATTTGTGACATATGCACAGCAGAGTGAATAATGTTTCTCTTGAAAATAAACAGAGAGTGATTCATTTCAGATACATAATATTAATCAACAAACTGACTCTTCTATGAAAAGATAAAGTGGTAAGAACCTTGAAGTCATGTAATCTAGTCCTCTATCAATCATATCTCTGAAATTCAGAAAAGGCTGGCTCGGCGCCTATGGCTCAAGCGGCTAAGGCGCTAGCCACATACACCTGACCTGGCAGGTTCAAATCCAGCCCGGGCCTGCCAAACAACAATGATGGCTGCAACCAAAAAATAGCCAGGCATTGTGGCGGGCGCCTATAGTCCCAGCCACTTGGGAGGCAGAGGCAGGAGACTCGCTTGAGCCCAGGAGTTGGAGGTTGCTGTGAGCTGTGATGCCACACCACTCTACCCAGGGTGACAGTTTGAGGTTGTCTCAAAAAAAAAAAAAGAAATTCAGAAAAGGCATCTTCATCTTATCTCCAGAAATAAGATCACAAACTACTTTTATTTAAAAGTACAATCAGCCAGGCACCATGGCTCATGCCTGTAATCCTAGCACTCTGGGAGGCCACGGTGGGTAGACTGCCTGAGCTCATGAAATCAAGACCAGCCTGAGCCAGAGCAAGACCCTGTCTCTAAAAATAGCCAGGTGTTATGGCAGGCACCTGTAGTCCCAGCTACTTGTGAGGGTGAGGCAAGAGAATCACTTGAGCCCAAGAGTTTGATGTTGCTGTGAGCTATGATGCTACAGCACTCTATTATATAGGGTGACAAGGTAAGACTCTGTCTCAAAATAAAATAAGATAAAATAAAATAAAATGTGGTACATGTGAAGGGTACATGTGAAACTTACTAAATATAGAATATAAATGTTTTAACACAATTAACTAAGAAAAAGCCAGAAAGGCTATGTTAACCAGAGCAATGAAAATATTTTAAATTGTATATAAAATATTTTTATATATGGTTGCATTAATGTACACAGCTTATGATTTAATTAAAAAACCCATAATAATAAAAAAATAAATAAAATAAAATAAAAGTACAATTAAGCTGGGTGTGGTCGCTTGGGCCTGTAATCCTAGCACTCTGGGAGGTAAAGACAGAAGAGAAGATCCCTTGAGGTCAGGAATTTGAGACCAGCCTGAGCAAAGCGAGACCCCTCATTTCTATTAAAAATAGAAAAATTAGCCAGGCTTGGCAGTGTACACCTAGTCCAAGCTACTTGGGAGCCTGAGGCAAGGGGATTATTTGAACCTAAGAGTTTGAGGTTGCTGCAAGCTAGACTGAAGCCATGGGACTCTAGCCTGGGCAACACAGCAAGACTGTCTCAAAAAATAAACAATCAAAACTTAACAAAATAATGTCACTAAAATATATGAAACTAAACAACAAAAAATTTAAATCATACTGTGTGAAAGGTAGGACAATTCCAAGCATAAAAATAAGTACCACAAATATAAGACTTATTTTTATGCTTAGAATTGTCCTACCTTTCAAACAATATGTTTGAAAGTTCTCAACTTTATTTCACACATAATTGTTCTCAACTTTATTTATAAAAATTAGGTAAGATTCTGACAGTAGCATACCTCAAACAATTTATATTTAAGAATTGTTTTAATAAAAACCAAGAAATAAAGCTCAAGACACGCTTTCACATTCCTCCATAGCACAATACAAAATAAACACACAGTTCTTTTTGAATCAAATGTATCACCTTTCCTAAAAATACTTAAGTCATCTCCAAGAGGAAGAAATTATACTGCACACCAACAAGGGGAAACTAAGGTGCAGAGAATGATGTTAATAAGGACAGTACATGAATCTCTAAAAGGAAAAAGAGGGTCCTGGAAACTTTGAGCTGGAACTTCCTAAATCTGTATGTATAGCACAAGGAGTTAAAGATAGAAGATCAGGTATGAAATCCTTTAATTACTGACATACAGCTATGAGTGTCCGCAACAGAGACTAGTAAATAATAAGCATTCAAACCAAATTTCTCTGATGACTGTACTGGCAACACTCGTATTTACTGGGAGTCTCAATAAGATTTAACCTGTCTGAACAAAGTCTATCACAATTTCTATACCAAGAGTATTAAAAGTTCACAGCATTTAAATTGATGGGTGATTTAAAATGACAAATATGAAATTGTATTAACTTCTTTAAAGAAAATATTCCAGACATCATAATAAAATTAGTTTAACAAAAAAAATGAAGTCAATTTTGGGCAGTGCCTGTGGCTCAAAGGAGTAGGGTGCTGGCCCGGTATGCCACAGGTGGTGGGTTCAAACCTAGCTCTGGCCAAAAACCAAAAAAAAAAAAAAAAAAAAAAAAAAAAAAATGAAGTCAATTTTTTAAGACAAATTCACTCTGGACTTAAAGATAATTTATTACTTATAAGAAGATATATTTTATTTATAACACTATGCTATTACCCAAGTGACAAGAAAAAGCACAACTATGACATGTCGTTATGACATGACACTGCTTTAAAAGATCCCACGTAAGTACAATTATTATCCATCAGCAAACTTCCACTCTGTGATCTTGCAAAACTGACTCAACAAAATATACACATGTTATTAATTATCCTTAGTTAATTTGTTTCAGGGAAAATAAACAGGGGTTCTATAAAATAAATCAATCTTTGGAGAACAGATTTAGGAAGGGATTTGTTTGTTTTAAAAAAAGTAATGGTGGCATCAAAAATTCACAGGGATAAACACCTAAATTTCTCAATTTTTATATTCCAACATTTATTTTACTTTAGGTACCTTTAGTTTCACTGAATTAAAAACTGTACCTTGTGTATTTTATTATCTATAATATGTAATATAATACTCGATGAAATATACCACATATTATTTCCAGGTACAGTTACAAACTGACTTCTATTTTATCTGGACATTACCATTACAAAAATTAAATCCAGCCTGATTTAAACACAGTCAAAAGTCACTTAATGACAGGGACAATGAGAAATTTGTCAGGTAATTCTGTCACTGCGTGAACATTACAGTATACTTACGCAAATCTATATAGTACAGCCTACTATTCACCTAAACTATATGGTACAGCCTGTTGTTCCTAGGCTACAAACGGGTAGAACATGTTATGGTACTGAATACTGTAAGCAGCTATACTACAATAATAAATATTTGTGTATCTAAACAAACCAAAACAGAGAAAAGGCACAGTAAAAATATGGTATTATAACCTTATGGGACCACCATCATATATACAGCCCACAGATGACCAAAACATTATGTGGTATATGACTATACCTAATCTGACCAATTTAGGAAATACTCGTATACAGCAATGATTTCAAATGTAAAAAAGTTACATCATAACAATTGTGGGAATAATTTGTAACTAAACTTACGTCAAAGAATTGTTTGCCCAAACAGAAATCAGTATTGCTATTTAAACACTAAAATTAAATTTCTTCTGCACACTAAAAGGCAAATGTATAATTGATTTAATTCTTAGTATTTAATATAATAGCTATTCTGAGAAGACTAAAGTTGTCAACAATTGATTTTTCTAACTGTCTAAATAAAGTGATTTCATAATATTAATAATGATCTTGAATAGAATTTACAAAGACTTGAATGCCTCTGTAATCTTTTCAACCCAAGGTGAGCTATGAAGCACCAACAAGTTTAGAAGGCAGTTCAACCCAAGGTGAGCTATCAAGCACCAAACAAATTTAGAAGGCAGTTCTCCCATAGGATATGTATTAAGAAAGAAACTATTTTATTCTATTTTTCCTTTACTTTGGGTTTAGCACATTTGTGCTCTTTGCTAACCTTTAGCATTTCTTCATGTATACCATAATGCCCGTATGAGCCGAAATAAACACCATCCTCATCCTCCTGGAGGTCTGCAATGGCACTCGTGGATGACGAGCAGGTTCTGACATCTGCGTTCATCACAAAATCTTGAGCAAATTGTCTGTAATCAATTTGAAATACACCCTTGAGACAGTTTTATTGGACCATGAAAAAAGGGAAGGCTAGAGGTTGAGAAAGGAAAAGGGAGGGAGTGGAGTGTGATGAACCCTTTAAATCACATTCGATCTTGAACAACTCCCTCTGCTGGATCTTAAGCAATGGCATATTCATACTCAAGTTAAGCATTCCTACAAACCACAAAAGCAATGCCAACTGCAGATTATAGTTCTTTATCATGTCAAAATAAACACAATGCCTTTATTAAACTTTTACTATTTCTATTGTTCTAAAATCTTTTTTTGGAGCTAAATCAATGTACTTTATTTCAATTCCATTAATATTCGTTAAAACCATACTATCTTTTGGGAGGGTTAAATAAGAAGAAAATAGACTCAAATTGTGTATTTACCTACACCACCACCACCCACTCCTGCTCTAAAACTCAGCTCCCTCTCTGATCATGACACATTTAGAATTCATAAGTATGCAAAAAGGAGATGTGCAAAGGGACAGAGGGGACAGTTGGTGTTAGTTGCTAGGTTACCTAACATAGGAGCTCTACTACCTTTCCTCCTGGGCATTTTGGCAAACCAGCAAGTTGGTACTCAGGCAATAGCAGTCAGCTTACAAATCTAACAGGTAAATTTCTATCTAAGGTATACTTGTTAGAGATGCAGACTCTTAGGATCTACTTCAGATCTCCTGAATCACAATCTACATTTTTAACAAGATCTCCAGGTGATTCGTATACACATTAAACATTGGAAAGTACTATACAAGAAGAATGCTATTACAATCTACTCACTGCACTAAAATGTTTTCTCAAGTATCTGGTTTTCTGGTTAAATACTACACCATAATTATATTTTGATTCCTTAAGAATAAAAATTTCTACCCTATACTTTCTCTGAACCTAAAAAATATTAATCCTTCTGCTTTAAAAACCTAGGAAAATAAAAGTAAAATGGAGAAATCAACGAAATAGAAAAATTAAAAGGAAGGCAATATGAAAGAACAAAAACATTCCAGAGGACACTATTTGTCAGAAGAATTATCATTAGCATGAAAGTAATTATGAAGAAGTTTAATAGGTAAAACCATAAAACTTTTATCAACCAACTATCTATAATGTGTAAAAATGCTACATGTCTTTAATACTACTAAAATGTCTCCATTGTGCTTTCCAGTATATGAAATGCCCTACTTCTATATTCTGCCTCATCACTAGCTGTGTTATTTTAGGGACCTAAACAGTAACTTTTCCATGAGACTGATAAATTACTTCATTCTTTGAAGATCCTCACGTGCTCTAGCTAATGCAGCTTCAGCAGACAGTGCCCTGGCTTCTGTATGTTTCAATTTTTCAACAACAGATGTATTTTCACTGAGTCCATTGGGGTATGAAAATGGAATTGATGCTGGTTCATAAAGATCTTCTACATCTAAAGAAATAAAATGGACATTATCATTAGGCTATTTTATAACAATAAAGCAAGTACAACTATATTAGAACTAAATAAATTCTAAGTGCCTATTATGTGGCCAATTGAGAAGAATTAGTAGAAGTACTTTTAATTAAATATTTATCAGCCAAACTGTTTCAATTTGAATTCAGAGAACATGGCAGCTTTTCAGCTACTTTTCAACTAATAGCTTTTCGGTAGTTGGCTACATTGAACATGTAAGTACTAATTATACTGAACCAAACCCACAAGAAAGAAAAAAGAAGGAAAAAACTACTTATTGATCAACAGGTATCTGTCAAGCACATGCATTACACTTCATGTTATCTTAAAAAATTAAACTAAACTAAGATGTAAATACTTATCCCTATTACAGGCATGGAAAAAAATAAGTGAAAAATTAAGTGACTAATCTAAAATCACAAAGCTACTTACGGAGAAGCTAAGATTCAAACCCACACTGGCCTTCCCGCCCATGTTCCCACCACTATTCATAGCTACTTCTCAGCCTATGTCTTTCTGTAGAACAGCAAGTATTACAGTTAGACAGTCCTTAAAGAACACGCTACCATGTTTGACAATGTGGATGAACCTGGAGGACATTATGCTAATTGAAATAAGCCAGACACAAGACAAATACTATGTGATCTCAATTATATGTGGAATCTAAAAAAAACTCAGAGTAGACTGGTGGCTTCTAGGGGCTGAGGGTTGCAGGAAATGGGGAGATATTGGCGAAAGGTTAAACTTACATATTTGAAAAGGAGAGGATTCAGAAACAGTAAGATTCGTAACTACAATTTGCCAAAATAGTCTAATTCAAAGTCCTAAACTATATTCAGGAAGAAGGATTTCCATATCTACATTCTATCTCATGATGTTCAAATCACATGGATACTTCATTTAGGCAGATAACTCCTACAAAAGGTGGTCAATTTTTCAGGAAAAATATAACAACTACAAATGTGTATAAACCTCAAACAAGACCTCCAAAATACATTAAACAATTAAAGGCAAAAACAGACAATTCTTTAACCACAGATTTAAATATACCTCTCTCAACAACTGAAAACTACATCAAAAGAAAATTCGAAAAGACATTAAAAAACTAAATAAAATTATTCAGGATTTATACAAAAATGGAGAATACATTTTTTCAAATGCAAATCAGTTAATAACAAGATGTTTAGGAAAAAAACAAATATTTAAAACTTAAACTCATTTGGTGTCTGCTGGCTTTCTGCACTAAAAAGTTGCCAACTCCTGTGTAGTTTATGTATTTTGGGGGAAAAAAGACTTTAAACTATGCAAGTCTTGTTTCACCTTACATTTTTGCCCACTAATCTGAGCAGCAATTGCTGGATCTTTTCTGCAAGTAATTATTGTGGTGTTTATTTAATAGTGATTTTCTACTTCTCTTTCCTTCTATTAATAAGAATTCTGGTCTAAAGTTGAACTGCAAAAAAAAAAAAATAAAATAAAGTTGAACTGCTACTTTTCTATTTTATTTATGTAATTATTAATGTCAATATGGACACGTGGATATTTTATCCTATGAGCAGAAATCTAATACTATTATTATTTTCTACATTGCTCAAATCATTCTATGTTGGCTCTCAGAAGCCCCTTTCGGTTGGCTCCTGTGCTCTTTTTTAAGAACTTCCTTATTTTCTGCCATAAGATGTCTCAGATGCATCTTGTATTTTCCCTGCCCCACTGCTAGAATCAATTCTCTCTAAACGGCTTTGGTGCCTTTTACTGGAGAAAGGTGTTTGAAATTAAGATCTGGGCATTAGGTAAGCTCTTTGCTACTGGGGTTTTTCTAGGGCCTCAGCAGACAGAGCTAAGAAATGTATGTATATATGTTAACCCACACCAGCACACACATCTATATTTCTGTGCCTTTCTATCAATAAATACATATATTTGAGTTTATACTGATACCTCTAATGCCAATCTATAACCATAGGATTTCCTTTCACTCTTTTCCTTATTTTAAACCTCTTTCTCCAGCAATGAGAAAGCTGGTTCTTATTATCCCGAACGTACTTATTTACAATTCTAGTACATACAAAAGGGGGCTGCCACAGTGTGGAAGGAGAGTGATGACACAAAATGAAATACAAACACAAACTTGTGTTTCAAAATGTATTCTCCATTTTTGTATAAATGCTGAATAATTTTATTTAGTTTTTTAATGTCTTTTCGGATTTTCTTTTGATGTCAGAATTGTTGATCCATCCCCCATGAGAAACACCTTTACTCCCTAGATTACAGCATTCATGTAGATCTATCTCTGGCCTCACTACAATATCCAATCAAGACTCCAATTACTAGTTCATTTCATCCCCACTCCCTTCAGTGTGGTTGTTAATTCATTTGAAATACAGAAAAGTTTGTGTTTGTATTTCATTTTGTGTCATCACCCTCCTTCCACACTGTGGCAGCCCCCTCACTGCCACATCTTGGTTTTTTCAATGTTATTTTTTTGATATGAACACTATGAGGAACATTACTATAATCCTAGGAGCAGGAGCTACACAAAAGTGCACTTCCTCCTTACCCTGTTACCCCATTCTCAACGCACTCTGCTTTCCTAACATTTGTAAGTAATCCATCTCTTTAGTTTCAGATTTATCCTTCCTGTATTTCTTTCGCACAAATGAGCAACACATTCATTTTCTCAAACCCCTTTCTTTCTTATATGAAGAGCAACATGCTACAGATACTCTTCTTGGCTTTGCTTTTTTTCATTTAACACTATGTCTTAGACATCGCTCTGCATCAGTTCACAGATCCCTTCTTAATAGGTCTATACTACTTCAGTGTGGATACATCATACATAGCTCAGTGGACCACTCTCCTAAGTATGAACATTCAAGTTGTTTCCTATATTCTGAAATTACAACGCTGCAATGAACAACCCTGTGTATACGTATTTTCAGAATGTAGGCAGTATTATCTTCAAGATAGAGCCTTATAAATAAGACTGCTGTGTTAAAAAGTGCTTCTATATTTTTGTTACATACTGCCAAGTTTGCATTCTACTAGCAACATAGGAGAGTGCCAATCTGTCCACAGCCTTACCAAGAGAATGAGTTGTCATTTTAAAAAGTTTTCCCGCCAGTCTGGCAAGAAAGAAATGGTCCCTCAGTGTTGTTTTAAGTCATGTGCCTCTGGGTGACTTTGAACATTTTTATGAACACTTATTCTTCACGTTTCTGGACTACTTTTATACCTTTTTTGGGACTTGCCTAATCGTGTATTTTTTTTTCCCATTGCTCTGTGAAGTGTTTGGTTCTTCGTCCCCCAATTTTTAAGAGTTCTTTTTAAAACAATTTTTTTTCAGTGTAACGAAGAGAAATTTTATTTAAGAAGAACAAAGAGAAAATTTAGAGCACTTCCAAAAAGAGTTGAAGCTGGTCCCTCTCCCGAAGGACAGGGGTGAGAGATGAAGGCACAGAGGCCACGCAGAAGCACAAATACCCTTTCCCTCCTTTTGAAACTGGTTGCAAGTCTTTCTTTGGCTATTAACTCTTTGTGGAGTATGTTCCAAATATTAAGATATACTTTTTTAAAAAATTAACTAAACTCCATCTTACTCATTCAGATTTCCTTCATTTTTCTCTAACTTCCTGCCGCACCCCCGGCATCTGGCCGTGGTGGGATGGCTCTGTCCGCGTTGTAAAGCACGTGGTTAGGCGGTCTGTGCTCCCCGGAGCGTTACCCCCAGTCCCCCTGGCTTGCGACAGCAGCGCATAAGTTGCCTAGCATGCCTTTTAGTGAACGTAAGAAGTCATGAGGTGCGGCATAAAAGCCTAAGAAACCTTTACCCTGAAACCTGTCTGTTCAGTTAAATGACTGATTATTGCCTGATTGTTTTGAGAAACTAAGAATAAACACAGTGACTTACTGATCCACAATTAAACACAGCAAGAATAGCTGTGCCGAACTCAGTGGCTCCAAGTAAGCCTGGTCAACAGCACGTCCCTATCATAAATGTCAGTGACTTGAGACAATGCAGACACGGCAAACAAAATGTTCCATCACGATATGCACACCCACCATCCACGGTGCCTCTCACAGAAAAACTTTTCTCTAACACAACATGCATTATCACCATCTGCAATAAAACTTTACTTAGAAAAACATCTTACTTCACTAATTTTCATATGTAACACAAATCAATAGAATAGTTTAATGTTTAATAAACAATTAACTATGAATCAAAATATAATTACTAATTAAAGTAAAAATATATAAAAGTAGTCAAGCATTATACATAAAAGAATATGTTCAGCTGTTTTTAAAAGAGATCATAAGAAACTGAGAACAATTACAGAACTAAGAGAAGTTACAAGCCTTGACATTCCTAGATAAGGGGAAGCAACCAGGTGTTACTAATGAAACCACTTCCCTAGAACAAAAACCTTGAAAAAATAAACCACCTCCCTCCAAAGAACAAAACCTTGAAAACATATAATGCATGATAAACCACATATGGAGACACAAAGATAATTGAAGGCACAAAGATAATTTACAAACATAAGCAAAATAATGATTACATTGTTTTAACCCTGGAAAGAAAATGTATAAATACCAAACTTAAAAATCAATAAAGTGCAGCTACTTTCTTCATCACCCGTGGTGTGTAGTAGTCTGTCAATTCACCCTGCGTCGACCTTTCAATCCACCTGTAACGTTCACCCTGAACACCCTCGGACTGAGGCCCAACGACTGGCGGTCCACGACAGCTGGCGCCCGAACAGGGACCTGAAGGACAGGTGATCTTTCTTTTTCTTTCTTTCTCTCTTTTCAAATTGAAGGCGACTCTCACCAGGGAGCTGCAGTCCCGCCGGTAAAGGCTGACCGGTTAAGTGTGAGTAATCAACAGGTACCATGAGGCACGCATTGATCAAAGAGGAACGTATATTCAGTGTCATGTTACAGCATTTGTTAGTTAAAAATGGGTTCAATGTGTCCCTCAAACGGTTGGAGGAGCTTATACATTTTCTTATTAAGCAAGGTGCGGAGGAGCCGTACCAAGACTTTATTTCAAGGCTGGAAGAAGCCATTAACAGAATGCTCCCCCCGTCTGAGGGCACATCACTGTTGCTCAAACAGTTAGAAGCATGCATGGATGCCTCACCAGCAATCGTACAGGGAATAGCGTTTGCTGCAGCAATGCAAGGTCAGAAATTCAGCGCCTATGTTAAAAATACCTTCAATAAAGAAGGTAAGGGGCCAACAGCTCCTACCAACACTTGCTACAATTGTGGCAAGCCAGGACGCATGCAGAAGAACTGTAAACAGTCCCATGCCAATAAGCCGAGGGGGGACCCACCCGGCTTATGCCCTCGCTGTAAGAAGGGCAGACACTGGAAAAATGAATGTAAATCAAAATTTCATAAGGATGGAACCCCCTTGAATGACAAGGGTGACACTGATCCTGAGGATCAGGACGTACGGAGATCAAAAAACTAGTAAAAGGGGCATTCTCCCAGCCCAGGCCCCAAGGGAGAGCAGGCTGTAGCTTGTAAAACACAGCCCTCATCTACTTTAAATCCTCAAGCCCCTGAATTTACTATTCATAACCTTTCACAAGGCACTCCTGGGAGTGCAGGTTTAAATTTAGCAAGTGAAAAGAATGTCTTATTATCCAAATGGGACGGTGTTACTTTAATCCCCACTGCAGTAAAAGGGCAACTCTTGCCGGGGACAGTTGAAATTATAATTGGTAAAAGTTCAAATTATACTAAAAACTTTGAAGTTATTCCAGGAGTAGTTAACTCAGATTCAAAAAAGACAACGCAGAAGAAGACGCCAGCGGCTGCTGCAAGATCTCACCCGCCGCTTAGAGAAAATGAAAGTACACTTGCCGATAGCAAACAAAACCACCGGCACCGGGCACATTTCCACTGACTCCAAGACGGCTGAAAAGACCCAGCGGGGAAGGAAGCTGAGGGCCCCCCTGCCCTTCGTGGGGCGGGCCTACCTCCCAAGTGTTACAGCCCCCAGACAGCAGCACTGACGAAATCCCAAGGGTGAGGTTTAGAACCTTTATTATTGGCTCTTTGCCACTAGTAATTTATATAAATAAGAAAAATATTTTTACAAACTGAATCTTTGTCAACGGATAAAATTCTTGTCTTTTAAACCTTCTAATTATCAGTTTGGCTGAGTGAATAAGTAACTTCATGGTAAACTGGAATCCTGTTTGATGGAAAGTGAGTTTTTGAGAGTAAGAGAAATTAAGCAGAAAAGAGAATGACATTGTATAAAGAAAAAATCTTGTGTGATAAATTTTGTCCTAAAACAGAATAGTTATGTAAGAAAGTAAAAGGCAGAACAAAAGTTCAAGAAAGTCTAGAATGTTTGTAGATGGTCTGTACAAGTTAAATGAAACTCATAAAAGAGAATTTGTGAAAGAATTTACATGTGATCCAGTTGACTATGTATTTCCTTTAAAATCTTTTAACTTGTAAAAATAACCAATTGTATTACTTCTTCTGATATATTTCATGTAAATAATAGATTGCTGAATGTTATGTTAATTGTAAAAAAACCTTCATATGTAATGTTACCTGTAGATCTGTAAGACAATCCATAGTATGATAATTCTGCCTTACAAGTTTTGCATACTGTTAATCAATTAATTCGACCTAAAAGATTTATAGCAGCATTAATTTTAGGTATTTTAGCTTTAATTTCTATAGTTACTACTTTTGCAGTGGCTACTACCGCCCTAGTTCAAGAAGTTCATACAGCTCACTTTGTTAACTCTTTAAGTAACAACATTACTCTAACTTTAATGACTCAGGCTAATATAAATAATAAACTTGAAGCTAAACTCAACATCCTGGAAGAAGTAGTGTTAGCTCTAGGACAAGATATAAAGTTCATACAACATAAACTTCAAACTAAATGTCACTCTGCCTTTCCAGCTATCTGTGTTACTCCTTTACCTTACAATCTTTCTACTCCTTGGGACAAAACAAAGGCACATTTGCAAGGTGTGTGGAAGGATAATGACATTACACATGACTTACATACCCTTCAAAAGGATATCACTGCCATCAGTGAAGCCCATCTACCTGATACGTCTCTCGATGCACTGGCTCAGTCACCCTCTGACAATCTTAAATCTTTAAGTCCTTTATCCTGGGTTCAGTACATTGTGTTTATTGTCATTATTGGATGCCTGATATTCTGTGTTGTCTTACTGTTACCATGTCTCCTTCGTTGTGTCTTTTCCTCCTTAAAGGCTGTTCGCCAAAACCTCTTTGAACTACGTTTCATTAACAAAAAAGGGGGAAATGCCGCACCCCCGGCATCTGGCCGTGGTGGGATGGCTCTGTCCGCGTTGTAAAGCACGTGGTTAGGCGGTCTGTGCTCCCCGGAGCGTTACCCCCAGTCCCCCTGGCTTGCGACAGCAGCGCATAAGTTGCCTAGCATGCCTTTTAGTGAACGTAAGAAGTCATGAGGTGCGGCATAAAAGCCTAAGAAACCTTTACCCTGAAACCTGTCTGTTCAGTTAAATGACTGATTATTGCCTGATTGTTTTGAGAAACTAAGAATAAACACAGTGACTTACTGATCCACAATTAAACACAGCAAGAATAGCTGTGCCGAACTCAGTGGCTCCAAGTAAGCCTGGTCAACAGCACGTCCCTACCATAAATGTCAGTGACTTGAGACAATGCAGACACGGCAAACAAAATGTTCCATCACGATATGCACACCCACCATCCACGGTGCCTCTCACAGAAAAACTTTTCTCTAACACAACATGCATTATCACCATCTGCAATAAAACTTTACTTAGAAAAACATCTTACTTCACTAATTTTCATATGTAACACAAATCAATAGAATAGTTTAATGTTTAATAAACAATTAACTATGAATCAAAATATAATTACTAATTAAAGTAAAAATATATAAAAGTAGTCAAGCATTATACATAAAAGAATATGTTCAGCTGTTTTTAAAAGAGATCATAAGAAACTGAGAACAATTACAAAACTAAAAAAAGTTACAAGCCTTGACATTCCTAGATAAGGGGAAGCAACCAGGTGTTACTAATGAAACCACTTCCCTAGAACAAAAACCTTGAAAAAATAAACCACCTCCCTCCAAAGAACAAAACCTTGAAAACATATAATGCATGATAAACCACATATGGAGACACAAAGATAATTGAAGGCACAAAGATAATTTACAAACATAAGCAAAATAATGATTACATTGTTTTAACCCTGGAAAGAAAATGTATAAATACCAAACTTAAAAATCAATAAAGTGCAGCTACTTTCTTCATCACCCGTGGTGTGTAGTAGTCTGTCAATTCACCCTGCGTCGACCTTTCAATCCACCTGTAACGTTCACCCTGAACACCCTCAGACTGAGGCCCAACGACTGGCGGTCCGCGACAACTTCCCTTTTCCATTTAAGGGAAAGGATACCCCTTCCAGGATACCAAAATACATTTAGTCGTCATATCTCCTCAAATCCCTAGGGTCTGTATCAATTTCTCAGGTTTTCCTTAGTTTTCCAAGTTATGAGGAGAACTGGTCAGACAGTGTATAGAATGGCTCTCAATTTGTAGTTTTCTGATTTTTTTTTTTCATAATTAAACTTGGGTTATTAATTTTGGGGTAGAAGACCACAGAGGTAAAGTGCCATTCTTGTCACACTATCACATCACACATCACATCAAGGGTCTAACCTACTCAACGTGACTTATCACCGGCGACATTAACCTTGATTACTTCACTAAGATAGTCTCTGCCAGATTTCTCCACCACAAAGTTACCTTTCCCCTTTATGCTGTACACTCCATTCACTGCCCAGTTTCTCAGTCTTGTTACTAACTTAGTCATCTTTATATTCTCAAAGCCAAACACTTAGGAGATACTTGATAAATATTTATTGAAAGTGGAGATGAAATGGTCAGGAATCAAGACTGGAGCCAGGAGAATGACAATTTTCCCTTCCACCTCTCTCCACCAATGGCCAGTAGCACAGACTGTTACAGAATGTAGGCAATGCACGTAAGATCACGTCCAGATCAAGTTCCACTTCCTTTAACAGGTCTCTTTAATTATTCCATCTTTTAGTCCTGACTTCTTCATGAAAATTCTGTAGACATTTATTTACTAACAATAAAGTCTCCTTTAATAAGCATTTACCCTGTGGCAGGTACTGTGCTGACATGCATTATCTTTGTGCACTGTCTTAACAACAATCTTATAAGATGTCATTACCACCTTTTTACAAATCAAAATTAAGATTAAAGGAAATTAAGTTTATATACCTTTTAGAATCAAGGGTTCGATACTGATCTTTATCCATAGTGTCCAGGACAGGAGCTCAATATCTGTCATTGATCTGAGTAACCTTTTCCTCTTCTAAACTGTATCTATCACCTTTTCTACTGTTCATAAAATTTTTCATAGTCTACCTTATATTAAAATACAGGATAGACATTTAAAAGAAAACCACACCCACTATTAGAGTGGAGGCTCCCTATGGGAAGAATTGGGACATTCACTTCTTCATACTCCTAAAGCATTTAACATACTACTTTCATCCTGCGAGTGTTTAATAGATGATTTTGAATTTATAAAGCCATAAAGAACACTTACTGGGCAATTTTTCATTTATCAAACAGACCACTTACGTCACTATGAGAAGTGAGATCAAAGAGAAGTCGTAAAAGAAGGAAAGAATCAAGCTGTGAATCACCAAATTTTAGAGCTACAAAGAATTTCAGAAATCTGGCCCTAATTCCTCACTTTACAGATGAAAAGACTTAAACTAGTAAGTTCAAGAGCTTCTCCAAGGTCACACAGTTCTTAAATATCACAATAAGGGTCGTACAACAACATCACACCATCACACAACTTAATGATGGTACTTCTAAAGGAAACGAGTAATAATCAAAGAACTCAAATACACACTGTCAAACTATCACCTGTCAAGGTGTGTGTCTATTTAGAATGATCTTACTCATGTGAGGAGAGCAAACCCTCTATCTCACCCAAGTGGCATAAGAAGCATGAAATAAAGTATAAATATGAGAAGAAAGCATAACTCCTATTGATCAGATCTATAAATCAACTACAAGACCGACAAAATTTTTATTAAGACTCTAGTTCAGTAAGGAATAGAGCCAAAGCGCAGTACAAGTAACTAAAGAACAAAGCTACAGCCAACAAGTGAGAGTGATTCTGCCACAGGAGACAAGGAAGAGTCAGTGTATGAGCGCAAACCCATGGAAATTTTGAGTGAAATCTGTTCTACAGCAAAACAAAATCTCAGGAAATTAGATGTCTTAAGAAAAGCCAATCAGGAGGGGACTGGGCAAGATGGCCACTGCAAGCAGCTTCCGAAAGAGGCTCCTCTCCAAAAGGGAAGATAATGTCCAAAAACAGCTCAATTAAGCTGAAGACTGGGAGCCCATCAAAGAGAGAAATGATAACCGCAGGTCACCTCTACTGAGGCAAGCTGCGACTTCAAGAAACCAAGCTTTAGGTACAAAATTCATCTGAAAGGAAAAGGGTCCATCCCCTCCCCCATGAAAGCTGTGGTCTTTTTGTTTTTCTGTCTCCTTTCTTTTTCTCTTCATTTGCTTCTGCGGGTTTTCTATAGACAAATGGTGAACTGTGGACCTCGTCTCACCCCACGGTGAGTGCACTGGGAAGTGGGGACTACTTCCTCAGAGGGCCCCTGCTGTAACTCTGAACACTCTCTCACTAGGCAGAAAAACTGAACTAAAGTCTTCCCTGCCAATCTGAACTTCCAGTACACCCTTTCCCCCTTACCCAATAAACCAGAAGCCTAACCCCTGCTGAGACTGAGGGAGGAGGTTCTTGAGCAGTGCCCACCCTCCATGTCTGCCGTACCAAGTGCTCCCCTAGCAGGAGACTCTGGGGGCACGCACAGTTGCCCACCCCCAACAGGGACTCAGCTGGCCTCTGCACAAGCCACCTACCGCACCCACCGCAGCCAAGAGATTCCGCCAGCACCGCACGACTCAGCCCGCGCATGACCCAGCGACCCACCTCCGCTGCCACCAGGGGACTGCCAGCGCTCACGTGAGCCAGGGACCTGTGCTCGCCGCGGCCAGGGGACTCCACCGGCTCCCACACGAGCAAGTGACCCACAGTAGCCATGGCCAGGGGACTCTGCCGGTGCCCACACGAGCCAGAGACCCGCGCCCGCTGCAGCCAGGGCACTCTGCCAGTGCCTGCGTGACCAAGCGACACATGCCAGCGCAGTCAGGGGAGTCCGCTGGTGCCTGCCATAGCCAGTGACCTGCGCCTGCCGGGCCAGGGGACTCCCCCTGCACCCATGGGAGCCAGTGACCTGCGTAGGTGCCTGGTGCCCACCGGGCCACGTGCCACCTGGCCAGAGACTCCTGGAGCAGCACAACCCACAGCCTCCCTCCTGTACCCTCCCTGCTTCTGCACCAGCTACCCATCTAGCCAGGGAGTCTGGTAGCCGTGCGAATGGTGCCCTCCTTCCGGAGCCCTCCCTCCCTATGCGCTGAGTCCTCCTCCTGGCCAGAGACTGCAGGAATCTTGAGCTCTCTGTGCCAAAGTCACGGGGCACCAGACACTCCCAGAACCCTGTGAACCATCCCCCGCCCTGTTACTGGATCCAGGTGTGCCACACTGGGGAGCTGCTCCCACAGCTAGAACTCCCTGGCTGGGGAAGTCCCAGAGGAGCTACACAGGGTCACTCCCTAAAAAGATCCATCAATAATAGAGTGATCCCATTTGGGTCTAATCTCGGAGAGAAATCACCCCAACTGAGGACGGCCTGAGGCAACCGTGAAAAACAATGGTGAGGCAGAATCAACAGAAAAACTCTGGCAATGTAAATAATCAGAGTAGATCAACTCCCCCAAGGATCAAGGGGGCAGACACAGCACAAGATCCCAGGCATAAACAAATGGCTGAGATGTCAGAAACCAAATTCAGGATCTGGATAGCAAATAAGATGGAATTAGAATTCCAAGTGGCAATCCAAAAGATGTCTCAAGAATTCAACGAATTCAAAGACCAAATGACCAAATTTTGACACACTGAGACAAGAAGTTGCAGCCCTCAAAGATCTGAGAAATACAGTAGAATCCCCCAGTAACAGAATGGAGCAAGTAGAAGAAAGGATTTCTGACATTGAAGACAAAGCTTTCGAACGCTCCCAAACTTTCAAAGAGGAAGAGAAATGGAGGGCAAAAACAGATCATTCTCACAGAGAGCTCTGGGATAATTCAAAGAAAACCAATATTCGCCTTATAGGGATCCCTGAAAACGACGAAGTAGCTTCACAAGGCATAGAGTCTCTTCTTCATAAGATTCTTTCCAGAGAAAGTTCTTCAAGAGAACTTTCCAGACATGCCAAGAGATTCTGAAATTCAGATAGCAGTTTCAGAACTCCAACACATCTCAACCCAAATAAGACATCCCCCAGACATATCATAATCAATTTCACTAAAGTTAATGTGAAGGAGAAAATTCTGAAAGCAGCAAGACGTAAGAAAACCATAACCTACAAGGGGAAGAGTATTAGAGTAACTGCAGATCTCTCTACTGAAACCTTTCAAGCTAGAAGAGGATGCTCATTGACTTTTAACCTCCTAAAACAAAATAACTTTCAACCTCAGATCCTGTATTCAGCTAAACTGAGTTTCATTTATGATGGAGAAATTAAATACTTTAATGACATTCACATGTTCAAGAAATTTGCCCTAACTAAACCACCTCCCCAGGATATTCTAAGACCTATCCTCCATGAAGACCAGCATAATCCTCCACCACAAATGTAAACTCACCCAAAAACTTTTGATCAAATTCCAACTTCCACAGTCACAAAAGGATTAAAAATGTCCACCAGACTTTCAAAACGCTTATCAATATTCTCAATTACTGTGACTGATTTAAAATGTCCTCTAAAGAGGCACAGGTTGGCTGACTGGATACAAAAACTCAAGCCAGATATCTGCTGCATACAAGAATCTCATCTTACCTTAAAAGATAAATATAGACTCAAGGTGAGGGGATGGTCATCTATATTCTAGGCAAATGGAAAGCAGAAAAAAGCAGGTGTTGCAATCCTATTCGCAGATACAATAGGCTTTAAACCAATTAACATGAGGAAGGGTAAGGATGGACACTTCATATTTGTTCAGGGTAATACTCAATATGATGAGATTTCAATTATTAACATTTCTGCACCCAACCACAATACGGCTCAATTTATAAGAGAAACTCTAACAGACATGAACAACTTGATTTCCTCTAGTTCCATAGTAGTCAGAGATTTTTAACACCCTGTTAGAAGTGTTGGATAGATACTCCAAAAAGAAGCTAAGCAAAGAAATTTTAGATTTAAACTCAACCATTCAACATCTGGATTTAACAGAAATCTACAGAACATTTCATCCCAACAAAACTGAATACACATTCTTCTCATCAGCCCATGGAACATACTCCAAAATCGATCACATCCTAGGCCACAAGTTTAACCTCAGCAAATTAAAAAAACAGAAATTATTCCTTGCATCTTCTCAGACCACCATGGAATAAAAGTTGAACTCAATAACAACAGGAATCTGCATACTCATACAAAAACATGGAAGCTAAATAACCTTGTGCTGGGTCATAGACAAGATTAAGAAAAAAATTACCAAATTTCTGGAACAAAACAACAATGAAGACATGAATTATCAGAACCTCTGGGATACTGCAAAGGCAGTCCTAAGAGGGAAATTTATAGCACTTTAAGCCTTCCTCAAGAAAACGGAAAGAGAGTAAGTTAACAACTTAATGGGACATCTCAAGCAACTGAAAAAGGAAGAACATTCCAACCCCAAACCCAGCAGAAGAAAAGAAATAACCAAAATTAGAGCAGAATTAAATGAAATTGAAAACAAAAGAATAATACAACAGATCAATAAATCCAAAAGTTGGTCTTTTGAAAAGATCAATAAAATAGATAAACCTTTGGCTAACCTAACCAGGAAAAAAAGAGTAAAATCTCTAATTTCATCAATCAGAAATGGTAAAGACGAAATAACTACAGACCCCTCAGAAATTCAAAAAATCCTTAACGGATATTACAAGAAACTTTACTCTCAGAAATACGAAAATCTGAAGGAAACTGATGAATATTTGGAAGCACGCCACCTACCAAGACTTAGCCAGAACGAAGTGGAAATGTTGAACAAGCCATATCAAGTTCTGAAATAGCATCAACTATACAAAATCCCCTAAAAAGAAAAGCCCGGGACCAGATGGCTTTAGGTCAGAATTTTACCAAACTTTTAAAAAAGAACTAGTACCTATATTACTAAACCTCTTCCAAAATATAGTAAAAGAAGGAATACTACCCAACACATTCTACGAAGCAAACATCACCTTGATCCCTAAACCAGGGAAAGACCCAACAAAAAAGGAAAAGTATAGACCAATATCACTAATGAATATTGATGCAAAAATATTCAATAAGATCCTAACAAACAGAATCCAACAACACATCAAACAAAATATACACCATGACCAAGTGGGCTTTATCCCAGGGTCTCAAGGCTGGTTCAATATACGTAAATGTATAAATGTAATTCAGCACATAAACAAAAAAAAAATAAAGACCACATGATTCTCTCAATTGATGCAGAAAAAGCTTTTGATAATATCCAGCATCCCTTCATGATCAGAACACTTAAGAAAATTGGTATAGAAGGGACATTTCTTAAACTGATAGAGGCCATCTACAGCAAACCCACAGCCAATATCGTATTGAATGGAGTTAAATTGAAATCATTTCCACTTAGATCAGGAACTAGGCAAGGTTGCTCATTGTCTCCATTGCTCTCTAACATTGTAATGGAAGTTTTAGTCATCGCAATTAGGGAAGAAAAGGCCATCAAGGGTATTCACATAAAGTCAGAAAAGACAAACTTTCACTCTTCGCAGATGATATGATCGTATATCTGGAAAACACTAGGGATTCTACTACAAAACTTTTAGAAGTGATCAAGGAATACAGCAATGTCTCAGGCTACAAAATCAACACCCATAAATCTCTAGCCTTTATACATACCAACAATAGCCAAGCCGAAAAAACAGTCAAGGACTCTATTCCTTTCACAGTAGTGACAAAGAAGATGAAATATTTGGGATTTTATCTAACAAAGGACGTGAAAGATCTCTACAAAGAGAACTATGAAACTCTAAGAAAAGAAATAGCTGAAGATGTTAACAAATGGAAAAACATACCATGCTCATGGCTGGGAAGAATCAACATTATTAAAATGTCTATACTACTCAAAGCAGTATGTAATGCAATTCCTATTAAAGCTCCACTGTCATATTTTAAACATCTGGAAAAAATAATAGTTCGTTTTACACGGAATCAGAAAAAACCTCGAATAGCCAAGACATTACTCAGAAACAAAAACAAAGCAGGAGGAATCACGCTACCAGACCTGAGACTGTACTATAAATTGATAGTGATCAAAACAGCATGGTACTGGCACAAAAATAGAGAGATACATGTCTGGAACAGAATAGAGAACCAAGAGATGAACCCAGCTACTTACCGTTATTTGATCTTTGACAAGCCAATTAAAAACATTCAATGGGTAAAAGATTCCCTATTTAACAAATGGTGCTGGGTGAACTGGCTGGCGACCTGCAGAAGACTGAAACTGGACCCACACCTTTCACCATTAACTAAGATAGACTCTCACTGGATTAAAGATTTAAACTTAAGACATAAAACTATAAAAATACTAGAAGAAAGTGCAGGTAAAACTCTTGAAGGTATCAGCCTGGGTAAATATTTTGTGAGGAGGACTCCCCAGGCAATTGAAGCAGTATCAAAAATACACTACTGGGACCTGATCAAACTAAAGGCTTCTACACAGCCAAGAACACAGTAAGTAAAATAAGCAGACAATCCTCTGAATAGTAGAAAATATTTGCGGGTTATACCTCCGATCAAGGTTTAATAACCAGAATCCACAGAGCACTCAAACGTTATTAGCAAGAAAAGAACAAGTGATCCCATCTCAGGGTGGGCAAAGTACTTGAAGAGAAACTTCTGTGAAGAAGACAGGTGCACGGCCTACAGACACATGAAAAAAATGCCATTATCCTTAATCATCAGAGAAATGCAAATCAAAACTACTTTGAGGTATCACCTAACTCCAGTAAGATTAGCCCACATAACAAAATCCCAAAACCAGAGATTTTGGCGTGGATGTGGAGAAAAGGGAACACTTCTACACTGCTGGTGGGAATGCACACTAATACCTTCCTTTTGGAAGGATGTTTGGAGAGCACTTAAGAGATCTAAAAATAGACCTGCCATTCGATCCTATAACTCCTTTACTAGGTTTATACCCAGAAGACCAAAAATCACAATATAACAGACATCTGTAACAGAATGTTTATTGTAGCCCCATTCATAATTGCTAAGTCATGGAAGAAGCCCAACTGCCCATTGATCCACGAATGGACTAGCAAATTGTGGTACATGTATACCATGGAATATTATGCAGCTTTAAAAAAAGATGGAGACTTCACCTCTTTCATGTTTACATGGATGGAGCTGGAACACATTCTTCTTGGCAAAGTATCTCAAGAATGGAAGAAAAAGTATCCAATGTACTCAGCCCTACTACGAAGCTAATTTATAGCTTTCATATGAAGGCTATAACCCAACTATAGCACAAGAATATGGGGAAAGGGCCAAGGGAGGGGAGGGAAGGAGGGAGAGTGGGGTGGAGGGAGGGTAATGGGTGGGACCACACCTACGGTGCATCCTAGAATGGGTTACAGGCGAAACTTACAGAATACAAATGTCTTCATACAATACTAAGAAAATGCCAAGAAGGCTATATTGAACAGTTTGATGAAAATATTTCAGATTGTATATGAAACCAGCACACTGTACCCCTTGATTGCACTAATGTACACAACTATGATTTAATAAAAAAAAAAAGAAAAGCCAATCACCTGCTCTGCATATATGAGCAAAAAAAGCAACAAATATTATTAAATCCACTGTGAAGTTTTTTTTTTTTGTTTTTTTTTGTAGAGACAGAGTCTCACTTTATGGCCCTCAGTAGAGTGCCATGGCCTCACACAGCTCACAGCAACCTCCAACTCCTGGGCTTAAGCGATTCTCTTGCCTCAGCCTCCTGAGTAGCTGGGACTACAGGCACCCGCCACAACGCCCGGCTATTTTTTGGTTGCAGTTTGGCCGGGGCCGGGTTTGAACCCGCCACCCTCGGTATATGGGGCCGGCGCCTTACCGACTGAGCCACAGGCGCCGCCCCACTGTGAAGTTTTTTTAAAGAATCAGTGCCTAACAACTAAAAATTACTATCTTAAGTCAAAACATCCTTTATAAAATATTCAAACATTCTATAATTCTAATTCTAACTTCCTCTCTGGTAATGTTAGTGTGACAATCAGGTTTTTTTTTTTTGTTTTTGTTTTTTTTGGCCAGGGCTGGGTTTGAACCCGCCACCTCTGGCATATGGGACCGGCGCCCTACTCCTTGAGCCACAGGTGCTGCCCAACAATCAGTTTTAAGTGACTTACCTTTTCTTTCAAAACCAACTACTTAAGTAAGATCTTTAGAGAATTAAAAAGATAATATATATTTTTAAAAGACTTTACCTGCAATTTGCCATAAGAAATGGCCCTACATTAATAAAAGCAGAGAAAGTACATTCATCTTACCAAACTGAAGTAAAAGGTCATCTTCTAATACTGGTTTCAAATACTCTTCTTTCTCCCAAGGCACAGGGTTGTATATGGAATTCATATACTCAACTGTAGGATTCTGGATGTAAAATTAATTGCATGTTTTTCATTGCATAGAACCAGAAAAGTCTCCCTAATAAAAACTAGGGAAATAAAACAAAAAAGAAGTCCCTAATAAAAACTAGGGAAATTAAACAACAAAAAAAGAAATCATGTCTGCATTATACAAAACCAGTATGTTTCTATTTAAGAAGTTTACATTGTTGCCCAAAAAATATGTACACATTTTAATAAAAGAAAAACTATGGGCAGTGCCTGTGGCTCAGTGGGTAGGGTGCTGGCCCCATATACTGAGGGTAGAGGGTTCGAACCCGGCCCTGGCTAAACTGCAACAAAAAATAGCTGAGCATTACGGCAGGCACCTGTAGTCCAAGCTACTCAGGAGGCTGAGGCAAAAGAATCACCTAAGCCCAGGAGTTGGAGGTTGCTGTGAGCTAAGATGCCACAGCACTCTACTGAGGGTGATGAAGCGAAACTGTCTCAAAGAAAAAAAAAAGGAAAAGAAAAACTGTATAAAAATTATAATACTCAAGTCATGTTCGACTTCTGCAATTATGAGATATAAGATATAATATATGACAAAAGTTATCTGTACATACTGAGTATTACAATTTTAATATTTATACAGTTTTATATTGGATTTGCAGAGATTGACAATACAAACATTTATTTAAACAAAACTAAAAAATGTTTGAAAAAATCTTTAAAAAAGCAAAATAATTGAAATTATACTAGAAATTATGTCTGATTTTATAGAAATATTGTCTCAGTATTTCTCTTTAATACTGAATTACATTTTCACCTAACACTATTCATCTCTTAGATGCAGTTAAAAAATAATACTTATGGTGTGTTAGGTTGTGCCAGTTCCTAATGTGTGATTCCCCAAAATGATGAATACCAAATTTAAAACAGTTCGTCATATTAGTTCCTCATATTCTTTTAAACAACCAGGGCATCAACAGTCACAGTGGCATTTATTTCTCAACAAAATTATAATTAAGGTGTCAACTTACCTTAAGTCTAATGAAATTTATTAGCTTAATGTACCCATAAAACTCAAGTCCTAAAAAGAGAAAAAAAATCACCTATTTTAATACAAGTTCTGCTTAATTGACCTGTTCTATAAGTTTCTCCAATTAGACACTAAAATAGTTCTGATGTCTCAACTACTACTTATGTTTGAATTTTTTATTAAAAATAAAAAATAATATTTATACTTCTGAATATTCTGAGAAATAGCGATAGATAACAAATTTTTAAGTGTTTCTTGTATTTCCTTTTTATTTTATTTTTTAAGACAGAGTCTCATTCTGATACACAAGGTACAGAGAGAGCCCTGGCATTAGCCTAGCTCACAGCAAATTCAAACTCCTGGGTTCAAGAAATCCTCCTGCTTCAGCCTCCTAAGTGGCTGGGACTACAAGCACCTGCCACAATGCCTGGCTAATTTTTCTATTTTTAGTAGGATGAGGTCTCACTCTTGCTCAGGGTGGCCTAGAACTCTTAAGTTCCAGGGATCCTCCCTCCTCACCCTCTCAGAGTGCTAGGATTACATGTATGAGCCATCACACCTGGCCTATTATAGTTCTTAAAAAATGGGAAATTATTAGAATTCTCATTTTTCAGAATAACAATACAATACAATCTGCAAAATAAGGTCCTAGATTTTACCAATTATTTGGCAGTTAATAGAGCTGAAAGTTTCTAAATCTCTAATTTTTATGGTGCCTACCAAATTATAATTTTGCTAGCACATGAGGTATACTAGGTTCTACATGATGTTAAATGATGCTAAATAAAAAACAATGAGGCTTGTTATCTGGTTCTCATTATCTTTCCAGAAATGAAGCAGTATTTACATTAAAGGAAAGCAATAACATATCCAAGCAAATGGTTATTATCTGTCCATGAGAATACTGTTATAAAGAAGCTTTGAGAGCATGCAAAACCCCCACATAGGCAAGTGAAGAAAATACAAAATTATACCTGAAGTGTGACTCCAATTCAGGAGTTGTTTAAAAATGCGACATCAGAAACATTAGGGAAAAAAATGAGGCTGTCATACCGAAGACATTGAAGTTGAATATGATTTATAAACATGTTGTATCAGATGTTTCCATGAGACCTAAAAATCTGTCTAGTGATGGCTATTTTTTAACAATGTCCCTTCTAGACAATAATTACAGGGACAAGCATAATTCTTATATATCCACTTAAAGGGGAAAACTTTCAATGTAATGTACATTTAAATACAAGTTGTAATAGAAACATAACCTGAATAGTCTGCATATCTTCACTATCGCTCTTTCTGTACTTTCTACCAAACTTAACAAAACTCAGTGTTATAGTCCCTCAAGTTTATTTTATGCTTTGACCTATTTAAGTTGTCTACTTTTAAATGACCTGCCTCCTTTTCTAAAGTCTACCTCTACCTTTACTCTCCCTAATTCTAATATGACAAAAATGTAATCACATCCCCCTTTAGTTGTAAAGCTAATTTAAGCTTAAATACAGTGAATATCATGTAGAAGAGTGACTTATTAATCTTTCCCCAAAGACCACTCGTCAAAAAATAGTTCATTTCCATAAGATAAGCTTTTGTTATATGCTTCATTCTACTAGACTTATATAGAAGAGGTGTCTGGAAAATCATAAAATTTGAACTTAAATTTCATAACTCGGTTCATTCTGAACATTACTCACCATGTTTATGAACCATGTTATCAATATTAAATTGATGCTCAGACTTACAGTGTGAAAATGTTTCTTCAGCAGATGTGAATAACCTGAAAAAGCAAATAATAGCTACATGAATAGTCCCCCAAGAAGTCTAAATATTGATTTCATGTTAAATATACACTTTTGTTTCTGTTTGATTTCGAATTAAGAAAAAACAAACACACACGTGGATGAAAGAAATGGAGCCCAGCACTACTAAAAATTAGTATTTGAGTCCCATTTTACACCTAAAACAAATTACTATTTGTCAAAACTAATTTATTTGCCAAATACAGCACTGATTTTATCAAAAAGTTACTATGAAAGAATTTCCTTTGATAAATTGTTTCTCTCAAGTCATAAAAATTCCCTACTTGAGAGTCAAGTGTCAACTCCACTTTTTGAGGCTTTGAACTGACACAGCTCATACTGCTTTTTTTTTGGAAAAAAAGCATAAAAAGTAATTTTACAGCTGGCACATTTCCAAACTGCCACATTTCAAAAGTGATCCTGAAGTATTCGCAAAGTATTTGCATTAACAGACACTGTAAGGATGAAGCCTGTTTATGTGACCCGTCAACCTGAAGACCATATAAGATGCGGTACACAGCAAGTCTATAACCTTACCACATTAGCAGCATAAGTTTTCAACAAATGTTTACTGAGATACGTTATTTGCAGTATTTATGGAGCCTATCACAAGCACTGTACCCCTGATGCTCAATAAATATTATTTCATGACAACTACAGAACAAGCTTTCTACCTACCAAACATGCATTTGGTGAGGCGATACACTAAAACACAAGTATACCGCCAATCAGCACCATGCCCAGACATAGGGAACACTAGAAAATGTTTATGAAATTAACACTGGCCAGTGCCAACCAGGTCTCTTTCATGCCCACTTGCCCAAAGTCAAAGCTGCTTGAGACCAAGAGGCAGACTTTTTAAGTAGAAAGAATGTGAGTCTGGGAATAGGCCGAACCACAGCTTTGTGACCTTGAGCAAGTTATTGATATTGCTGTCTCTTTTCCCTAAATGAAAAAGGTATCAATACCTTCCTCTTCAACAGGTGGGATCCCCTAATTAAGAGAGGTGAGCTAAGACTTAACTGGCTCAAATAGAAATGTTACACTTGAGAAGTTATATTGATCAAAGAATAAATATATCTGAAAAGGTCTTTAGGGATTATCTAGTTCAGAATGGCTCCCAAACTTGTACAGAATCATCTCAGCTAGTGTCTTTATGAAAACAGAAACTTCCTAAGCCCCATCCCTAATTTATTAGGACTAAGGTTCAGAGTTCAGCATCTGTACTTTTTTTTTAAGTGTCTCAGGTGATAAGGGTGCACGACCTGACTTGGAAACCAGTTTCAATTCAAGACCACTTTACACGCGAGAAAACTGAGGCCCACTGAAGAACAGTAGTACAACCTGGCTTCCGGTTCGTGGCTCCTCCCTGTATAGCACTGTGAGTCTTCCTTCTGAACAAGCCCTCACCCCAAACTAGCGGTTCAAGAATCCAAGGACTGGCCAGTCTGGCTCAACTCCTGACCAGTTGTTCCTGGACAGACCGGACAGACCACACAGACCCCACGCGGCCCGGGCACCCAGGGTCTGGGGCCAGGCGCTGAGGCAGACGAACCTGTTACAGAACAGGCAGGGGGTCTGCGGCTTGTCGTGGGGACTATCAGCATCGTCCTCATCCTCCCAGGCGGCCTCGTCACCGCTGTCCGACAGTTCTGGCATGTCCTCCTCATCCTCCACAGCGCTCCGGCCGCCTAACAAACGCACAACAATCACATGTGCCTCAGACACCAGAGCTACGCGGGGTACGAGGAGCAGGGTGGGAAGTCTGCTGCCCCCGCCCCCCTGGCTCGGGGCCCTCACCCAGTTCTTCCTCCATCTGCCCTGCAAAGCCCCGCCGCCCGGGCCCGCGTCCCGCACGGCGCCGTGGGCACTGGAGGATCTTGCACCCGCCCACAGCAGCGCGGCCTGGGGCTGGACGAGCCCCTGCGGAGGGATCAGGGTACCCACCGATAGCGCCCGACGCTAAGGAGCACATGGCTGCCGTGGCCCGAGAGCCCGGCGCGTCTAGGGGCGGGGACGCGGCAGGCCAGCACGCGCGCGCAGCCACCGCCGCCCAGCTCTCCGGACCGGGACCCCGGGAGCGAGCGCCAGCGCGAGCCCGCCCCCGGGCTCGGGATCCGAGAACCTCGCGGGCGCCCGGAAAAGCAAAGGCGCGCGCGTGCTCGCGAGGTCTTCCGGCCTCCAGGCGCTGCGTTGGTCACGTGAGGCGGGCGGGCCGAGAGCCTGGGCCCGCCTCTCCTCTCCGCCGAGCTGACGCAGCGCGCGCTGAAGGTCCGCGTAAAGGCTGGGCGTCGCAACTGGGTGGGGAACTTTGGTTTCTCCCTTGGGCTGCTGCAGGAGGTCCTGAGCCTTGAGGCGGCGAGACGACGCAGCAGCTTTGCCGTGGGCATTATGTTCTCCGTGCGTCCCTTTTCCCACGGCTGAGCAGTTAGTGGAAGCGCGGCCAGCCCGCTCCTGCGGCGCCCTCTGGTGGCGGAGGAGGCCTGCTCTGGTGCCTGGGTTCCGGGGTGCAGCTGTGGGGAGGGAACCCAGGGCATGAGCCAGGGTGTGTGTGTGCTGCAAAGACATGTTAGGGCCAGATCTCAGAGGATTTTAATCTTTAAAATGGGTAAGAGAAATCACATTATAACAAAGATATTTGTACCAGAATGTTTATTGCAGCCAAATTCATAATTGCTAAGTCATGGAAAAAGCCCAAGTGCCCATCCATCCACGAATGGATTAATAAATTGTGGTATATGTACACCATGGAATATTATGCAGCCTTAAAAAAAGACGGAGACTTTACCTCTTTCATGTTTACATGGATGGAACTGGAACATATTCTTCTTAGTAAAGTATCTCAAGAATGGAAGAAAAAGTATCCAATGTACTCAGCCCTACTATGAAACTAATTTATGGCTTTCACATGAAAGCTATAATCCAGTTATAACCTAAGAAAAGGGGGAAAGGGAGTGGAGGGAGGGGGGAGGGGGTTGGAGGGAGGGTGATTGGTGAGTTAACACCTGCCATGCATCTTACAAGGGTATATGTGAAACAGTAAATATAGAATGTAAATGTCTTAACACAGTAACTAAGAAAATGCCAGGAAGGCTATGCTAACCAGTGTGATGAAAATGTGTCAAACGGTCTATAAAACCAGTGTATGGTGCCCCATGATCACATTAATGTACACAGCTATGATTTAATAATAAAAATAAATAAATAATAAAAATAAAATGGGTAAGAGAGCGCATGGACTTAGAGCTGGTATACTAGCCTTGAATCCTACTTAGGTGACTTCATAATTCTATTCTTGAGCAAGTTACCTGACCTTCTGCCTCAATTCCCTCAATTACGAAACAAGAATGACTACACTAACTTCACAACTACAGAAAGGATAAAATGAGTTAGTCCATGTAAAGTGCTAAGACCTAAGTGTTAACTTTATCCTACCAGAGGTGTTCAATCAGCCTATGGGTGGCGTGCTGATTTTGTGAGAACTTTTTTGGCCTACCTGTGCTGTTGGATGTTGTGAAAAATATATGCCAAAGGACCTTTTTTTTTGCTAATCAACTTTAATTAGTGTTTATGTATTTACTGTGTGACCCAAGACAATTTATGCTTCCAGTGTGTGACAGAAAATAAAAAAGGTTGCACAACCCTGGAAGGGAAACAGTTGAACTCTGGTTTCAGCAAGGGAGTGATGCTGTCAGATGTATTTAGAAAGCGACACTCTGGTTGCTGTGTGGGGAAGAATACCAACATTCCTTGCCTCGTGCCACTTTCTTACTTTCCTGATACAAAACCACAGAATTCTTTCTTAGGTGGGAGTGGATAGCAGTCGTTTCAGTAGGTAGTGTCTGGAACTCTCATCCGGAGGCCAGCACTGTGCATGGCACATGTTTCCCTAATTGACTACCCCTGCCTTCCTACCTAATCCTAACTTCCTAATTCAACCTTTCACCTTGGGTCCTGCCCTCAGGCCTATTTATATGCTTCTAATCATCAGATACTCTACAAATGGGTAGGTCTTTTGGTCTCAACCAGAAAAGCTTTTGTCAGACCATTTCTAAAATAGGTTCCACGGCTATTCCAGGAAAAGGACCCTGTCAGTGTCTTTCTTTCATAGCACCTACCATTTGCTTGCTTTATTTTTAGTCTTATCCCACAACACTGCACCATATACAGGTAAGTAAGGGTCATGACTCTTTACTTTTTTTAAACAAAGGGCTATCACTATGCTTCTCAGGCACATCTCAAACTCACGGGCTTATATGATGTTTCTATCTCATCCTCTAGAGTGGTGGGGGGGACTATAGATGGTGCCCACCTTCTTTACATTCGTTTCTCTGGCACAATATGTGGCCCATAATAGCTACTCAGTGTATTTACTGAATGAAATTAATGCCTGTATTACTGCTAAGTTCTTCTGAACGTACTCCTCTCCCTTAACTGTAAACTCCTGGAGGACAGAACCCATCAAATATTAGTGTTGAAGCCTCCTCACATCCTAGGACATTGCCAGAATACCCACTTGCTCCCTTGAGTTAGACTTGTTCACTGATGTATTCCCCAGTGCCTGGTGCCCAGTAGCACACAGGAGACACTCAATATGCATCTGCTGAGTGAATGAATGAATTCAAGGTTTTTCCATTACCTGGCCCATCTAACTTACTCCTTTCATCCTTCCAACATAAACTCTTTCTCTCTGTGTAACATTGGGAGGGAAACTTGCTGAATCCCTTAGTCCTCCCAGTCATTCAGTGTTTACCATGAAAAAACTAACCCCAGTCTGGAGGTGTGCTTGGGCCACGCTCTGGTCCCCTGAAGTTTATACCTTCCTACAATGCAGGGCTTAGGAGGGAGCTGCTTTTCTCTCTCCTCCAAAGATGAATACAGACTCTTCCCTATCATACCACCTCACTACCGAGGCCACAGTCAAATGCTGAAGAATATCCACCTTAAGGTTTCTGGGAGAGGAAAGAATACAGAAGAGAGTAACTTCAAACTGACCACTAGGTTGGGCTAGCTTCAGAGCCCATGGGCCTTAGCATATCCTCATGGGGCAATCCCCCCCCCCCCAACCCAAGGATTCCCTCACTTTTTGGCTCACACCTTTTACCACTGAAACACCCTTAGGCTCTTCAAAGAACCAAATAAACCTACCTGGATGAAAGAAGATACTTCCTCTCCTTCCCTACAGCTCACATTTCAAGATCCCACCCTGCCCTAAAGTATGCATCTTTTCTGGGTGACTAACACCAGGAATCTCCTCTCCCTTCTAATGACAGGCACCCTCCATTAAATGGCCTTTATCCACCAGTGTACACTGAAGACTGGAAATGTACTTGACATACTGTAGACCTTATAAAAATTGACTGAATCTTTGAAATCCCTTCGCTTCCCTGGCCTGATGTTAATGTAAGTTTCAGCATCCTTTGCTCCACAATGGAAATCAGCATTATGTGCTCCCCCTGCTTTGGACTTTACTGCTGCATCTTCCTTTCCGTGCCATAGAGTTTAAGTGCAGCACCTTAGGCCTTTAAGGTGCAGTGCCACGGGATTTTACTGGCTATGTGCATATTTTGTGGTTAATCGTTATAAGCATCCTAGATGAAAGGAAAAACCCAAATCTTCCCATTGTATTCACCCACAACATGTACTAACAAGTAACTGTAACTGTCTGGAAATATACAGCACCCAGGGTGCTCCTACAGGGTTCTTCAAAAATACAAGTTATGCAATCAGGCTGCCCTAACTCTGCCATTTCTTAGCTGCAGGTCTTCAGCTTTAGACCTTTGGGCAATGCACTTAACCAGTGAGTCTCAGTTTTCCCACCTAAAATATGAAGATAATGACAAGTATCACTCTGCAAGGGTGGTTTGGAGGGTTAAAGCACAGTTAACATATAAACATGGACATTAGCAAACACTTAATATAGCTGCTATTTTATCATCCCAATGGCCAAAATGCTGCATATCATTCCTAATATGTGGGCCTTTTCAAACAATCTAAGAGGCACCAAGGATTTATTGTTATTCCTTTACTTAATTTTCCCCATGAATTATATAAGCTTAGTTATATAACTTTTATTATATATTCTAAAGAAGTAGCAAAGGCATAATGTTCACTGACACAATAACATGTAGTTCATTAGCACCTGTATAGCCCAGACGTGAATGTCAACCATTTTATTAATTTTTTTAAATTTTTTATTGTCTTTTGTACATAGATCATAAATACATTCATGCCCATTTCAGTGTGTTGATTATTTGTACAAATTGGAGTGTTTACATCATACTAATCAGCATACCTTTCATCTCATTTACCCAATTATAGCATTCAGACATTTATGTTCTACACACCATAGAACCAACTTGTACTTGCAATGCGCTCCATAGTGGTGGAATGTCAACCATTTTAGAACAGAGCTCATTTGCATGGTACATAAGGTTTGTGCTGCTGCTGTGACTCTGCAGACAAGCAATTCAAAGCTGGCCTCCCAATTAGTAGCATCAGAATCACCAGGGGAAGTTTAAACGAAAGAAAACTACAGATTCCTGTGCCCATACCTCAAAAATTCTGATTCAGAAGGTTTGAGGTAGGGCCTACGAATCTGTATTTTTCACAAGTTCCCTGGGCCATCTGTATGTATAACCAGGCTCTGAACCTCTGATGCAGGGCAGGGCACAGTCCTTTCTTGAATGGATCTGAGTGGCTGAGAAGAGTGAAACAACAAAGTTAAAATATGCTAAATTTTTTTAGACCCTGAAATTACCAAGTTGGTGGTGGGTGTTAAAGTTTATAATAACAGCATTTCTCCAGTGTGTTCATGGCTTGAGAGAGGTATCAATTTTCCCCAAGTCATGAATGGCCTTGTTATCCAGAAGTTCCATCTTCTGGTTGCTTGCCCTCATGGCATTGTTGAGCATTGCTCTAGCCACAGTCTCCACAGGCACAGAGTGACCCCTGGCCCAAGATTCTGGTAAGCAGCCAAAGAACTTTCTAACCAACCATTCACCTGGGCGAAATTCTTGTCTCTCACATAATAGAACCCTAAAGGGAAAAAGAAAAGCGGAGGAAGAGATGGTGAACTGCATTCAAACCACAGTGGGCACCATTGAATGAATCATGTCCCCTCAAAATTCATATGTGGAAGCCCTAACCCCAAGCATATCTCTCCTTGGAGATAAGGCCTTTATGGAAGTAAATAAGGTTAACTGAGGTGTTGAGGAAAGGACAGGACTAACCCAACAGAACTGGTATCATTATAAAAGGAAGAGACATCAGAGATCAGTCTCTCTGTACACGCACAGAAGACAGGCCATTGAGGGCACAGCAAGAAGGCGGCCATATGCCAGTCAGGAAAAGAGGCCTCAGCAGCCCCCAACCCTGCTGGTACCTTGATCTTAGACTTCCAACTTCCAGACTATGAGAAAATACATTTCTGTTGTTTAAGCCCACTAGTCTGTGATATCTGATCATGGATAGCAGCTTGAATAGACTAACACAGTGGATATAAAGTTTTATTTGGTGCATAAACGTGGGAGTCAGGTTTGTAGTGTAGTTTAGGCCAGGCATTTCTGGAGGGCTTGTTGACCAGAGTCCAAGTTCCTCGAACCCCTCAGCAAACGCCTAATGGTCTATACAGGATCTCTGGAGCCTGCTCAGGGCCAGGATTCTAGAGTCTTGTTGACCACCTTCCAAGATCCTGTGGCCTCCTTTTTACTGGGCTGAAGATGGCCCTATTGTTACCCGGTGGCAGAGAACAGAGGGCCTTGCAACCAAAGATTACTATCGCCCGAGTCCTGCCCAGGCATAGATAGAAATCACTGAAGCCAGTTAGGAAAGTTTATCCCCAATTTGCAAAATTTATGTTGTAATCACATGGTGTGCCTACATGATTTTCCCTTCATTTCTCTTTTTGTGATTGTTCATGATCATTTGAGGCACCTTGCTTTGAATAACTCAAGTTTAGGCATTATATTGTCAAACTTGATTTATGATTTGTGATTGAATAAAGAGACCTGTGGGAGAATGGCCTGGTGCTGCACTTGCTGGCTGCACTTGAGATGCTGCTGGCTTAGTGTACACCTCTCACAGGCTCCCATCAATTATTTCACCTGAGATCACTGAGTCTGAGTTTTTCCTCATGTCAACTGCCCTCAGTACAGATCCCAGCAAAGGCTGTGGGGACCCAGACACCGCCTCCCTCCCACCCCAAGACAGTTTAAAAAAATAAGGCGGCAAATGCTACCCAGGAAGTTCTAGGCCAGGCATCCTCAAACTTTTTAAACGGGGCCAATTCACTGTCCCTCAGACCGTTGGAGGGTTGGACTATAGTTAAAAAAAAAAACAAAACTATGAACAAATTCCTATGCACACTGCACATATCTTATTTTGAAGTAAAAAAACAAAACGGGAACAAATACAATCACACTGCCTCATGTGACCCGCGGGCCGCAGTTTGAGAACCCCTGTTCTAGGCTATTCTGAAGCTGGCACCACCATCTACTCTTTCTAAGTCAGAAGATGTGTGCATCAGAGAAGCAGTCTACCTCCAGCCAACCTCTATTTACCTTAGATATCTTAGCTGTCAGCTTCTCCAAATGAAAAATTAGTTGAGGTACTGCTAACAGTGATACTCTCAGGCAGCATGAGGACACTACTTACCCAGGCCTAAATATTGAGTAACGGTCAAATTTTAATTCTTCAACCCTGGCTTCCACTTCTCCCTATTAAGAAAAAGACAGACAAACCACATGTTCAGTATGTAATCAAGACTAACCCACTCACAGAAAGCTTAAGAGAGAATAATTGGCAGTTTTGAAGCTAATCTGCCCTTGCAGGGTCCAATACTCATGAATACCCTTATCCAGAATTTTAGATTCCAAAGAGTGTGGGAAGTTCAGGAAGAGACCATGTAATCCTGATATACAGTACAGAATTTAAAAAGATCCATGGAATAAGTGAATGGCTATATGGTCAGTTCTCTTATTTTAGTGATATAAAAACATATCCAGAGAGGGTAAAGGATATGTCAGTCCAACCATGAAAGAATATCCTCCCTTTAGTTCAGAATTAGTGTTGCAGGATAGCCAGACCTTAACCTTTATTTTGGGTTTACAGTCACTCCAATGGGTTAGAAAACCCACAGTCCCACTATCTTCCTTACTACTTAGCAAACCCCACAAAATTTCTAGACTGAGATTTAACTGAAGTTTGTCAAAATAAAACATGAATTTTCATGCCAGACATCTCTGGAAACACATGTCAGAAGAACACAAGTCAGAGGCACCTCCCAAAACCTTGTGAACTAAAGGTCACACACGTGCTACTCCTCCCCCCCCTCCATCTGTACTTTACTTTGTCACATCCTGGAATCTCAGACAGCTATTTTTAAATATTTTATTCTTTCTAATTGGTAGTTCGTAGTACATTCACAGAGTTATGCAACTTTCACCATAATCCAAGTGTAAAATATTTTATCACCCTGAAAAGAAATCCTACACCATTAGCAGTAACTCTCTACCCCCTCCTCCGGGGCCCTGGTCAACCACTAGTCTCTTTCTGTCTCTATAGATTTGCCTATCTTATACATTTTTTATAAATGACATTGTACAATTTGTGCCCTATGGCCTTTTGTGACTGGCTCCTCTCGCTTACAAAGTTTTCAAGATTCACCCCTGTTGTTCCCTTTTTTTTTCAATTTGAAAGCAGTCAACTGTTTATTAACTGACCAGATTACAAAAACAATCAGGGCAGATACCTTAGTTCATTCTTCTAATAAGCCTATTGATTTGATCTTCCCTGTTACCCCGCATCTCCACCTTCTACAAAGTGGGTTGTTTTTTTCTTCATTCCCCCCCATGGAGATGATAACTTAAAGGGCCACAAGAAGTTATTTGCTTCTTTGAAGCGTTTTCCAACAGTATAGATCTCGTGAATCAGATGCTCCATGCAGATGATGCCATATTTACCAAGAGATCGCACAATCGAACTGTTATCAGTTAACGCAATTCGTTTCTTATTGATTTTGCCATAACCACGCTTGTGGATTAGCTCATTTACTGACTTCAGATTTGGGTACCCCCATGCAATATATGGTTCTACAATCCTCAGCATGTTAATGGAAGCCTTGTTGAGCTTAACAAAAGTTCCATTGAAGATCTGGTGAAGGCGAAGAAGTTGCAACACTTTTCGGACCTTTGGACTCACACCATTGATACCTCTGATCCTGATGACAAATGCCAATTTTGGTTCTGCAGGTACATAGAAGTTGTCAGCTTTTCTTGCCATCCTAGCCATCTGAATCTCAGATCTGTACATCTGCCTATATTCTTTATGATAATGCTTAGCTTTTTCATAGATAAGCTTCCTCCTTGCCTTTTGAAGCATCTTTTGGGCACACTTCTTTCTCAGACGCTTGATCTTCAGCTCTGCAAAATTCTTTCGCTTTTTCTTAAGGGTTTCTGGCACAGCAGGAACCTTCTTTTTCTTCTCTTCAACAGCTGCCATGCTTCCAGCCAGAAAAAGAGGAACTGTTGTTCCCTTTTTAACTGAATAAATTCCATTGTATGGATATATCTACCATACTTTATTCATCCATTCATCAGGTGATAGATATCTGAGCTGTTTCCACTATGGCTATTAAAAATAATGCTACTATGAACGTTCACACACAAATGTGAACATACACTTCTTAGCTTTTTACAAAAATGTGTTTTTTCCTCTTTAGCAGTGTGCATAAAAAAGTGAACATAGCAGGCTGAGACTGCTATCCTTAGAAGGGCCCGTTTGCAAGGGTGGCCCCTGGCTTGTGCTTCACTTACTGTGCCTAAACTATTTGTACAAACACTGTGGTTTATACTGAACAATTGCTTTTCTTCTGGAGGTCTGCAGTTTTTGCTAGGTTGAGAGTGCCTCAGTGACTGGTTCCCATAAAAATCCTGGACTTCTGGGTTCAGGCGACTTTCTCTTCCAGGCAACATTCATTCCTAGAGAAATAAAGCACATCGTGTGCAAAGTGCACTGGGAGAGAGAGGCCTCTTGGAACTTTGTACCTAGTTTTCTCCAATCATTACTCAAGGCACCTTTTCCCTTTGCTGATTTTCCTTTGTACCCTTTCATTGCTATAAATCATAGTTGTCTATATGCTGGGTCCTGTGAAACCTTCTAGTGAATTAGCAAACTTGGGGGTGTCCTTGGGGATCCCCCAACACCAGCAGACTATAAGTTCCTTGAGGTCAAGGACTATACCCCATAATAAACTATCACATACTCTGGAAAGTACCTTCCCCTGGACAGATGAGGAAACCAAAGCGCACAGACACTGGGAAGAGAAGACACAAGGCCCGGCCAGCGCTCCAGGCTGCTCTCCTACTCTTCCCACAGCGCCAGCAGTGCTCAGAAAAGAATGTGATGGACCCGGTTTGACCTGTCATTGAGTAGAATAAATGTTCCTTAAGAATAGTTTCTAAAGGCTCAGTGGCTATAGCACAGTGGTTACAGCACTGGCCACAGGCACCAAGGGTGGTGGGTTGGAACCCGACCCAGGCCTGCTAAACAATGACAACTGCAACAAAAAAAAATAGCCAGGTGTTGTGGCGGGTGCCTGTAGTCCCAGCTACTTGGGAGGCTGAGGCCAGAGAATCGCTTAAGCCCAAGAGTTTGAGGTTGCTGTGAGCTGTGATGCCATGGCACTTGTACCGAGGGCGACATAGTGAGACTTGGTCTCAAAAAAGAAAAAAATTTCTAAGATTGGGTAGGAGATGGACTATTCAGGAAAAATCATCTTTCACTCTGGGACAGACCATGTGGTCGTCATTTCTGTCTTTTTAATTGATTCATAATCCCATGCTGCAAATAATACAGGTCAACTCAATAAATGCAGGTCTCTTTCCATTTGATCAGCTTTATTAGTATTTGCTGAGGCTCTGTCATGGCCCAGGAGCTGTGCCAGGTGCTTCACATATGTTAGTGACAAAGGCTATTCATTACACAATGGCTTCAGCACAGACCCTGGAATCAGAGTCCCAGCCCAGTCCCTGGTGATCTTACTATCACGATACCTCAGTTTCCACACAAATGCACATAAAAGCCCTCAGAACACTGCCTGGCTCAATTAGTGTTAGCTATTATTTTTTTCAATCTGGATGTTTTAACCCAGTGAGTTGTTATTATAACCCAGTGAGTAGGCAGTAGTGCCTTTAAAGATAAGGAAATATTGTACACACATTTTCTTTCCTAAAAGATGTTTAATTTTGCCAATAAGAGCCACAGTCCTATTTGGTCCTTTCTCAGAACCCACATGTTGTAAGTATTTTGAAAAACAAAAGGCGTTTTTCCTTTTAAGAATTGTTCTACCCTGGGTAGAGTGCCATGACGTCATAGTTCACAGGCACCCACCATAGCACCTGGCTATTTTTTTCTATTTTTAGTAGAGACAGGGGTCTCACTCCTGCTCAGGCTGGTCTCAAACTCCTGAGCTTAAACAATCCACCCACCTCAGCCTACCAGAGTGCTAGGATTACAGGCGTGAGCCACCATGTCTGGCCTCTTCCATTCTTGATTTAACTTCATTGGTGGCTTATTGAACTGCACCTGGCTTAAAATACTATTTAAAGATAGGTGAGAGATGGTTCAGTTGTAAGCCAGGTGAAAAAGATCTGCAAATTTTCATTATCACAAGCTGATTATGAGCAAATAAATGATAAAGATGTTTAGTAAACATTTATATCTCATTTTAAAAAATAACATAGTGCCCAGAGTGTGAAAAGTTCAGTATAATATCAGTGTAAAGTCACCCTTAGCAAAGTGACCGGGCTGAGGAAGGGAAACAGAAACCAATAAAGAATAGAAGGATATTGCATTTACATAACAATAAATTTCATCTCAAGGTGAGAACTTTTACCAAAACAAGAAAGAGTTGGCTAATCAGATGGTAAACTCCCTAGTCCTGAATATATTTAAGCAAAAGCTAGATGAACTTCCCTAAAAGTATTTTACATTGAAAAGTCTTTGGCTGAATGACCTCAAAGTCCCAGCTTCCCAAATTGGGTGCTTCTAGGAGGCTCAGAGGAAAAGCTGTGGCCTCCTGCAGTGTCAAATTAACTTGAAGTACACAGATTTACTTTCAAGTTAACACAGGTAAGTACATACATTTAACTTTTTTTAAAATAAATAAGGCTATATATAGTACTGAGTATAGCAAAATGTGCATAAATTATTCAAACATAAAACACAAGAAAGTTGAGCTTGTGACTAGCAGATGACTTCACACTAGATGTCCCCTAACATCCAGAGAAATAAAAGTTCCTTCCTCTCAGACATTAGGGAAACTGAGAGAAAAGTTTGAGAATCACTGCCTCTGAATCTCTTCCGATGCTAAGTTGCCATGTTGACCATTCAAACCCAGAGCTGCCCCGTCTCAGTCCATTGATTACAGGACAATTAATAATGGGATGGACATTGGCAATTACCTTTCAAATCACTCCTGTTTACTAAATATAGCCTTGCAAAAACAGTTCCTGTGGCTACAAAACCAAGCATAATAAGATGTATTTAATACCTTTTTGTATTACATAGTATTTTGTATTATTTAGTACTACCATTGGACAGGGTTCTCCAAAGTATATGACAGATAGAAACATGCACAAACCTTAACTTGTAGAAATAAAAAATTGCTCGACTTATCAGCTCCTATGGAGGACAGCAAGTTGAAATGTTTACACCCTCCAGCTTTGGCCAGCTCTGCAGATTTCAGCACATAATCTCGGTCAACACGTACAAATCCCTCCTGTGGGGGAAAAGGATATAAGTTATTTCCAAAAAGCTGCAAGTTTATCTTAAGATCATTACTTGGCTTGAGTAGAAGGCTAGGAAGCCTAGGAGAATGGGAATCTAAATAAAATGCATCCAAGCAATACATTGAAAGTCAGGTTCAGACCCTGGGAAAGGCTCCAAATATTGTCCTCAGGACGGATATACCTGCATTAGAAGCAAGGCCAGACTGCAGTGAAAAACCAAGGAAGATGACATTGAAGCACAGACACCAAACAAACCCACAAGGAACAAAGGGAACGACAAGATAAAACTGGGAAACTAGTTTTAGTCACACATTTCTTTGTCTTTTCTTTTTTTTTTTTCTTTTTGAGACAGAGTTTGAATTTGTCACCGGAGTGCAGTGGTGTCATAGCTCACAGCAACCTCAAACTCCTGGGCTCAATGAATCGCTTGCCTCAGCCTCCCAAGTAGGTAGGACTACAATTGCCCAACACAAGACCCAGCTATTTTTTAGAGATGGGGTCTCACTCTTGCTCAGGCTGGTCTTGAACACATGAGCTCAAGCAATCCACTCACCTCAGCGTCCTAGAGTGCTGGGATTATAGGTGTGAGCCACCTCACCCAAACCTTTGTCTTTTCATAACTTTACAACCTTCCACTTCTTGTTTACTCTTCTTTTCTGTGCCAACTCTAACATAGTAGGGTCTCAAAGCATGATTTAGGACACTCCCCAGACACCAAGAAAGCAAAGTCTATTTAATTTCTAATTGTTGTGTATGCTTTGCAACATACCTATTAGTAAGGAATGCATCTTCAAATTTGTTTACTGATGGGTATATAATCAAAATTGTTTGCAAAGACCTGGTCTAGACTCAGTCCAGTGAGGGCAGTGGCTGGTCTTTCTTCTGAACTCTTATCTCAGTATTGGTACATGCCCAGAACATGGTAGGTGCTCCAAAAATATTTGAATGAATGAGTCAAAGTCCAATGGAAGAGAGAAAAGGCAAAGTCATTCAAGGAAAAAAAACAAACAAACAAGGGCAGCGCCTGTAGCTCAAAGGAGTAGGGCACCAGGGCCCCATATGCCGGAGGTGGTGGGTTCAAACCCAGCCCTGGCCAGAAACTGCAAAAAAACAAAAAACAGAACTAAGTGGCAACTGCAATAATCCAGATGCATTTCCAGGGCCTATCTGAAAGACATATGCATTTCCAGGGCCTATCTGAAAGACATGCACCTTCACTCAGAAAAGGTAACTCCACATAGTAAGAGCCTCCAGGACCACCATACATTCTGGCATATTTAAATTTCAGATAGCCGAAAGTCTACTGAAACTGAACATCATAGGTACTGACAATTCTAGAAGGAGGTCTTACAGCAGTGGGAATTCCAAATCGGAAGATGGGATTACTGTCCCAGTGACTTTTTAAATAAAAATTTGCTCTGCAGAAGTTACTGAATCTACATTTTCTATTTGATATGGCAATGCTTATCTTTCCTACACTATTGGAGGAGGACTTATAAATATAACTAGCCCCTTCATTGTATAGGTGTGAAGCAAAAGCCAGTGATCAGGTGAACTACTCAAGTGCAGATCTTGACCTTCTGAGCAGTGCTCTCTCCACTGCACCCAAGTTCCATTTCATCCTACACTGTGTCTAGCTGATGAAAACAAATAATCTCTAATTGTGGCTGGCAGAATAATGGCCCCTCCAAAATGTCCACATCCTAATCCCTACACCTGTGAAATGCTGGTTCATGTAGCAAAGGGGACTTCCATGACAGATGGAATTAAGGGTGTTAATGAGTCCTTGAAATAGGGCAATTAGTCTGGATTATCCAGGTGAAGTCAATGTAATCACAGGATCCTTAAAAGTAGAAGAGGAAAGTGGAAGAGGCCACTGGAGTGATGCAAAGTGAAAAGGGCCCAAAGCTTACACTGCTGACCTTGAAGCTGGGAAGGTGACCCGGTGCCAAGGAACAAGGGCAGCCCCTGGAAGCTGGAAAAAGTAAAGAAATGGATTCTTCCTTCCACACCGCACAAGAGAACTTGGCTCTGTCAACACCTTGATTTAATCTCACTGAAACCTGTGTCAGACTTTTAATGTGTAGAATTCTTTTTTTTTTTTTGTAGAGACAGAGTCTCACTTTATGGCCCTCGGTAGAATGCCATGGCATCACACAGCTCACAGCAACCTCCAACTCCTGGGCTTAAGCAATTCTCTTGCCTCAGCCTCCCAAGTAGCTGGGACCACAGGCGCCCGCCACAATGCCCAGCTATTTTTTGGTTGCAGTTCAGCTGGGGCTGGGTTTGAACCGGCCACCCTCGGCATATGGGGCTGGCGCCTTACCAACTGAGCCACAGGCGCCGCCCTAACGTGTAGAATTCTATGATAATGACTGTGTTGTTTAAAGCTACTAAGTTTGAGGTAATTTGTGAGAGCAACAGTGGAAAACTAATACAGAATTCAATTTTAAAATATCAAGCCCAAGCAAATTTTTAACTATATTGAAGCATATCGTGAAAGAAAAGTAAGCGTAAGTATAGAGCTTAATAAATTTTGATGAACTGAATGCCCTCTACAGCCAGTTCCCCAATCAAGAAATAGAGCAGTGGTTCTCAACCTTCCTAATGCTACAACCCTTCAATACATACAATTCCTTGTGTTGTGGTGACCCCCAACCATAAAATTATTTTTGTTGCTACTTCATAACTGTAATTTTGCTACTGTTATGAATCGTAATGTAAATATCTGATATGCAGGATGGTCTTAGGCGACCCCTGTGAAAGGATCATTCGACCCCCAAAGGGGTCGTGACCCCCAGGTTGAGAACTGCTGAAATAGAACATTACCATTACCCTAAAAACTTCCCTTCACCCTCCTTTCTCATCACTCACTAGTCCATTCTTAACTAAATCCATGACCTGGAGGGCAGTGTTATTTTTTTTGCCTCACTTTATACCATACTGTTTTCTGCCTTATTTTTTCTATCTTTATTTATAAATAGTATAAATCTCTTTACCCAGGGGTCATCACCCTCTCTTTGCAGGAGGATACTTTGACTTTCAATCTTAAATGACAGACTTGCCAATCTGTCCTACATACTGATTCAAATTCGTGTTGTTGCTTTTTAAAATCAGTGTGAAGTGAACTGTTTTAAAACTTATTAAAATACTCTGAGAGAAGTGATTCTTCTCAGAGCCATTCTCCAAATAGAGATTTTTAGATGTGCTAAAAGTATGCCAAGAAAACAACCCAGAACTACATAGGAAATTCTAAAATAACTGAATTTCTCTTCCGTATCTATTTCTTGCCCTCACTCCAGTTCACCAGAACTCTGATTTTAATAAGTATCACTATTCACAATTAAATAACACCAATGACTAGTGAAATGAACTCAGCTCTGTTGTTGTCTGACACAATGGGTTGGAAGGATTGTCATAGTTGTCTCTGTTAAAAAGCTTTTTCTTTCATCAGCTTCTTTAAAAATAAGGGAAAGATTCAACCAATCACAAGTCCCTAGACCGACGCTGTCCCTCTCACTTAATCCAGAGCCAGTAAAGGGATAATTTGATTAAACTGAGACCCTAATTTATTTGGCTTTAGTTGTGGATCAACCTCTCCTTAATAGAGTGCTGTCGTCTCCAATTGTTTGATGAAAATTAAAGTGACATAAATACCATGGGACTTTCTCAATCTGATTAGTCAGTGAAGGCACATCAATACCATCCCAGCCATCAGACGCTGGCGTCCTTCCTTTCACCCGCCTGGCTAACAACTGACAACAGCCCCTTGAAGGACGAGCACCTCGCTGTTGCAGAGACCCCCTCACTCAGCCTGTCATCCCTGCTCAATGGGCCCTGTTGACAAGGTGCCCATACCTTTCTCCATTGCTGTTCTCTGGACAAAGCTAAATATTGTTTTATTAGCAATCAATGGCTGTTAATCCAAAACAATTTCACAAATCCTCTGAGCCCTCAAGCTGATGATAGATACACATTTTTCCAAGCCCACTAAATTTTGAATTTCACTTCCTTCACCCTGATGGCGTGGCCTTTTAGCTGGTGAATGAAACTCAAAGCAAAAGGGTCAATAGCTTTCAAGGACTTCAAAATCAAACTTAAGTATGGGTCCTGGTGACTGACTAGAAGGTATCAACACATACCAATTTTTTTGGAGAGAGGAAGAGGCCATTTGCAGATGGAAGCCGCCATCTTTGAAACCTTATTCACACCTTTTCTTGTTCTCCAACAGCTCAAATTTAAAAAAATGGAAAAACTAAAAGAAGCTACTTCAGATCCCAAAACACCATTTTTGGAAAAATTGTTCTTCCATTTCCCTAATCATATGGCAAGAGAAAAGACAGACTTCTCTTCTGAGAGGATTAAGTCTATTGTTTTTGTGTCTTTATGGTTCCATAGCCAGTGTGCCTTACTCTAAGCTAGGAATAAAGTGTTTCTTCTAGAAAAAAGAATTAAGTTCCCATTATAAATTTCCTTTCTCACCCACTTGAAAGAATAAATACAGCGTCCTATGACTCAGTAGAGAATAGTCTTAAAGGCTCCACTAACACCAGGAGAAACAAATTCCCAAATCATTAATATTATTATTTTTTTTTTTTTTGCAGTTTTTGGCCAGGGCTGGGTTTGAACCCGCTACCTCCGGCATATGGGGTCGGCGCCCTACTCCTTTGAGCCACAGGCGCCACCCCCATTATTTTTTAATTTTTAAAATTCAGAGCTACTTAGTATTTCTTCTAATCTTTTTTACCAATGCCTGAATACTAGGAATGACACTGTGGCGTAAGGACAACTCATCCTAACAAGGTACAGTATTTCAGTGCAGACTGGTAAGACAGGTGAACACACCGGATTAACTCAAGAAGGTCACAGGCTCCAAGAAAAGAGGCTCTATCATTCATAAACGGTCCCACTCAGCCCTACTTTCGCTTCAGGTTCTTTCTTCTTCAACTCCCTTTTCAACTGGACCCTACGCATTGACCCAGAAAACAGATGCTGACTAACTGATAGTGTAATCTGAGGTCTCCTTTGATTGTATCTTGGAGGGCATCTGTACATTTGATGTATGAGGGCTGACAATTAAATTCACAAACCCATCCTAGAAAAAGTGCTGCCTACCTCATTGCTAAGCGTCTCTACAGTCACCTTTGAAGTACTCCCCTCGGGAAGGGATACCCTAATGCCAGCGCCCAGTCTACCCTTCAAAACATTTGGAACTCTCTTTTCTGGAATGACTATCAGAACTATCATCCTACCAGATCTGACAATTAAGTTCACAAACTCGCCACCAGGGGCTTACACTGGCAGTGCTGTATGAATAACTTGGTAAGGTTTCATAACCTTGGTATATCAGTGTCTCACAGCTGTGTTTGGGTTGACATGTGCCGGTGTCTTGCTGAGTAGCATTGTTGTTGCTGGGTGTTATTACGTGCCATACAATGACAGCTCTGATGGTCATTCCAGAAAAAGCATGATAGACTGCTGTGAAAAGTATACTAGACGCTGCTGTCAGTGCACAGCTTGTCAAGGAGAGAACCTCAAAGGTGACGCTGGTGATATTCAGCAACAAGATATATTAGCACTTTTTCTAGGATGAACTTAATTGTCGAACCTTATACAGTGGTGGGAGAAAGACTTTGGTTGAAGAGCTCTGGATAGAGGCAGGTGGATTGCCTCAGCTCAGGAATTCAAAGACAACCTGAACAAGAGCTAGATCCCATCTCTATCCAAAAAAAAAAAAAAATTGAAAAACTAGCTGAGGGTTGTGGAGGGCACCTGTAGTCCCAAGTACTCCAGAGGCTGAGGCAAGGGGATCACTTGAGCCTAAGAGTTTGAGGTTGTTGTGAGCTATGATGCCACAGCACTCTACCCAGGGCAGAGTGAGAGTCCGTCTCAAGAAAAAAAACTGAAAAATAAAAAAAAAATTTTAATTACATTAAACTAGATTAGACAGAAACTGAAGATTCCTGGGTCAGTCTCTATGTTCTCAGACAATCTTCCATTTGAGGCATTCTTTCCTCTATGTTTCATAAAATCAAAGACTTTGCCATTGGAAGGAAGTTCAGCGTCACTTCCAAGCTAACTGGCATACCCACAGCTCCACAGTTACCTGGAAGCCAAACAGGGCCTATGATCTGGGTCCCTTGAACCATAGGGTCTCTCCACTTCACAAGTCTTCTTGTAGACATCAAATAAAACAATAAATTAGAGGTTCAGTGCCTGTAGCACAGTGGTTACAGCACCAGCCACATACAACAAAGGTGGCAGGTTCGAATCCGGCCTGGACCAGCTAACAAACAATGACAACTCCAACAAAAAATAGCCAGGCATGTGGTGGGTGCCTGTAGTCCCAGCTACTTGGAAGGCTGCGGCAAGAGAATCGCTTGAGCCCAAGAGTTTGAGGTTGCTGTGAGCTACGATGCCATGGCATTCTACCAAGGGTGACATAGTGAGACTCGGTCTCAAAAGAAAAAAAAAAACCAATAAATTAGAACAGGGGTGGGCAAACTATATATGTGTGTGTGTATATATATATATACATATTTTTTTTTTTTTTTTGAGAGTCTCACTCTGTTCCCTGAGATAGAGTGCTATGACCTCAGCCTACCTCACAGCAACCTCAAATTCCTAAGTTCAAGTATCGATCATCTTGCCTTGGCTTCCCAAGTAGCTAGGACTACAAGTGCCCACTACAATGTCTAGCTAATTTTTCTATTTTTGGTTGAGATGGGGGTCTTGCTCTTGCTCAGGCTGGTCTCAAATTCCTAAATTCGAGCAATCATTCTACCTCAGAGCCTCCCAGAGAATGAGGATTATAGCCATGAGCCACTGCACCCAGCCAAAATAATAATTTTCAGGTTGCTGGTCTCTGTTGCAACAACACATTGTAACATAAAAGCAGTCATAGGTAATACATAAATTAATAAGCATGGCTGCATTCCAATAAAACTTTATTTATGGATGTGAAAATGTGAATTTCTTATATTTTCCTATTGCATGACTTATTATTCTTTTGAATTTTTTAAACCATTTAAAAACACTTAAATAGTCTTAGTTTGCAAGCTATATAAAAATAGGTAGCGGGTGCTATTTGGCCCACAGGCTGTAGTACTCAAACCCCTGGATTAGAAGAGAATATCATCAGGACCAGAATCCATAAGATAAAAAACACCTAACGACATCATCCATCAATAGAATCTAAGAACCTAGACCGCTGGAGCCGCGAATAGGTGAGGAGACAAACAAAGGTGAAACCACCTCAACCCATCTCAAACTCACTAACCAAATTCTTCTTTTAATACAAATAAGGAGGAATGCACTATTCCCAGTGGCATTTTTGAATTCTGCTCTTTCCAAGCCAATGTAGATATGGTTTTCAAAGGGTATTTCAACTTTGAACTTCACTAGTATAAAAGTTAACCCCAGCACCTCCCAACAGCAGACCCAAGGGGAATGACAGGGTTGGCTGAGTTAGGATCTCCCCAGGAGCCTACTAAAAATACAGAATCCAGGCTTCCAACCTCAGAGAGTCTGATCCCGTAAATCTGGATTAGGGCCAAGTCAGGGGGCCATGCATTGATTAGACAAGTATGGCCCACAAATGTGAAAAGGAAGATTAGCATCTAACCTAACTAGCTACTACTAAAGAAATGGTCTTCCAAACAGCTGAAGAAAGGTAACAGACCTATATCCCGAGCACCAGTTTCAACCGAAATTTAGGTAGACTGAATTTAATGGGTTAAATTGTAGCCTCCCCGTGCATATGCTGAAGTCCTAACCCCAGAATCTCAGAATTGACCTTATTTAGAAATAGGAGCATTGCAGGTGCAATTAGTTAAGATGAGGTCATGAAGAATAGAATGGCCCCTAATCCAACAGGACTAGTGTCCTTATAAAAAAAGAAAATACAGACATGGACACAGGCACTCCAGAGAAACATGATGTGAAGAGACACGGAGAAAAGGCATCAAGGAGAGAGCCCTGAGACTGAGTTGTCCTTCACAGAACTGAGGATCCAACCTCGCTGGGACCTTGATCTCATAATTCTACCCTCCAGAATTAGTTTATTACAGAGACAATAAATTTCTGTTGTTCAAGCCACCCAGGTTACAGTATTGCTAGAAAACTAAAATGCTACAGCTCAAAGGGAAATCATCTGGTTACTCAACAGCGAGACAGAATTTCCTGATGTTTCTCTACTGCAGACTCAGATTGCTAAGGCAAAAGATGGGGTGATCTAGTTATAAAACAGCTACTGAATGACACTAGGTTTGCCACCAGCTTTGCAGTCTCCATCTGATAAACTATCCAGTATGCTCTTCCACAGACAGGGCTTCTGACCCAGAACACCAGCTGGGAAAAGCCTAGAAATCCATGTCCACCACCACCCCTTTCCAACAACTTTTGTTTCCTAGCCACATGTAAACTGTAGTCTCTTCTAAACTGCCAAAGTTATAACAACCTCCAAACTTTATATTGCACCTAATGCAAATTAGTTTTACAAAAAAAAAAAATAAACAAATAAACCTTTTCTGGTGGATGTATCAGCTTACTTTCTGCCACTATCCTCTTAAACCATTTAAGTTCTAATTCATTTCTGAGACTATTTGGCTTAGGAGTTATCCCTTGTTTACTAATGAATTTCATTTATGTTTTTCAAACTGATTTTAAAAGAGAATAAAAGGTAACGAGTAGCCAGAGATCCTGGATAGTGAAGATTTTCTATTCCTCTGCTTAAAACTGCATTACACAATTTGAATGCAACAAAGCAATACAGACTTTTTCCTGGTGCACCCTATTAATGAGATTTGCCTATGTCATGAAAATCAGCTGCTCTATGCCTAATGCAGTGTTTTGTTTTGCTGAGTCACCAATGAAACCAGGTTGGTGCTTGAGACAGTGAAAACTGCAGTGTCCTTGAATAAAAGTTTTTCAATGCTTTTGGAGGACACACTGCCTACAACAGTCCCTGGGACAGAAATGACTGTCAAAGCTGCTGAGCAAGAATATGACCCTTTCCAGAAGAGACAAGGTGCCAATTCTTGGGAAAGTCGAAATTCTCTATAACCTACAGTTCCTAGCCTAGAGATCAAAACCAAGCTGTCTTCCAGGGTGAATATGCAGAATTGCAGAAGATGTGGAAATACATCATGACTGAAAGTGGAAATAAACTTTTTCTTTGGATAACCAGAAGGCTTAGAGAAATTCACCTGAGTGTATAAACCAGGTTGGTATAAACCAATACTTCCTAACCATATGCTCCCCAACGATTCAGATGGATAGGCCTGCTATATAAACCTAAGGTAGGTGGCCCTGGCAGAATCATGTTCCCATATACTTAATAGACTTATTCAGCTCCAGAAAGTAAATTCTGCCAGAGGGACAAACTATAGCCACGGTATAAATTAAGATATACCTATATTAATACATGCCCAGAATCTATGTAGTAAACTACGACTTCTAACTATGTAGTAAACTATGACTTCTGGACAGCAGCTGACTCAATTTAAGACAGCATTAAAAAGAAAATAAAATGTGTGTTAGAAACAGATTTGCGTCAGTGAAGGCTGAATCATTACTGGGAGTGAATCATTGCTGAAGGCTGAGTCATTGCTGGAGGCTGACTGAATCGTGCCTCTGTGTTCTGATATTCTATCCCAAAAGTTTCAAGCTTAGCGTGAAAATAAGTTGAGGTACATCATTTAAGTGAGAGAGAAAGTGTCAAGCTTCAAACATTTATAAGGGGGTGGGGGAGAAGCTTACTGCTAACAGCATGAGTCAATTTTTTTTTACTCAGACATCATAGTTGGCCTTAGGGCAAGTCAGTGATAACAGTATTTGCAATAGGCAAGATCATATAAATATTTATGATGTCTCCAGCACTTAGGCCTGAACTCATGGAATACTCTGAAAGACAAATTTATCAGTGCTATTTAAAGTATTGCAAAGCTTATGGCAGCACATGGAATCTTAAAAAATAAGAGCTTATTTACATTTAAAGATTGAAATAAAAGGCACAAAGAAAAAGAGCAAGAAAGGATTCCTTGACATTACTGGCCTGCAAAAAGAGAATAGGGCATATTGCTTCCTTACCGCTCCGGCTTTTTTTTTGGTGGTCCCCAGGCAACAGAATCCAACATCGTGACCTTGAAAGGCAGAAGCGTAGTCATCCAACTTTTCAAAGTCCACTACTTCTTGATTCTAGACAAGGGCACAGTTGTATATAACCTTATGTTATTTTACACACAAAAAACTCGTCTAAATTTAAAGGCTAAACTATAGAACTTTACTGAAGGGTCTGTTCACTTAACATCAAAATAAGCAAATTCATTTTCTTCCACCAATAAGCAATGAATCTGAATTGAAAATCAATGATGCCCACATATACCCACAGTACAACTAGACTAAGGCAATCCAGATATCTAAAATCAGGTTTTCAATTGTAATTTCTCTCCAGAAAAATAAACCTATAGCTCACCAGGAAGATCACTGAGGTATACTGTGGGATCAGGAGATGGTATTTGGCATCTCAAAGACCTAGGTTCTCATCTTGGGCTTGCTACTTACTGGGCACGTAATTGTGGCCAAGTTATTGATCATACACCTTAAGGTTTTTTTTTTTTAATTTTATTTATTTATTTATTTATTTTTTGTAGAGACAGAGTCTCACTTTATGGCCCTCAGTAGGGTGCTGTGGCGTCACACAGCTCACAGCAACCTCCAACTCCTGGGCTCAAGCGATTCTCTTCCCTCAGCCTCCCGAGTAGCTGGGACTACAGGCGCCCGCCACAACACCCGGCTATTTTTTTTGTTGCAGTTCGGCCGGGGCCGGGTTTGAACCCGCCACCCTCGGTATATGGGGCCGGCGCCTTACCGACTGAGCCACAGGCGCCACCCCACACCTTAAGGTTTTTTCAGCTGTAAAATATAGATGATAATCTTTTCTTCAGTCCAATCTATAAACTACTGGCATTAGAATTAGCAGGAGGTTATATGATAAAAAGGAATATTCCTGGGCCCCACCTGAATACTCTGAATCAGAATCTGCATTTTAAACAAGCATCCACAGTAATTTCCTGAAATGTAAGAATTATCCACCTAGTTTTATAAGTTGACAGTAAAACTTAAAAGAGAAAGCTTGAGGCTGGGTATAGCTCAAGCAGGTAATCCTAGCACTTTGGCAGGCAGAAGCAGGAGCATTGCTTGAGGTCAGGAGTTTGAGACTAGCCTTAGCAACCCCATCTCTACAAAAAATAGAAAAATTGGCTGGGTGTGGTAACTCACACCTGTAATTCCAACTATTTGGGAGGCTGAGGCAGAAGGATCGCTTGAGCCCAGGAGTTTGAGGTTACAGTGAGTTATGATGATGCCACTGCACTCTCGCCTGGGCAATAGAGCCAGATCCTATCTCTAAAAAAAGATGAAAAAGAAAGAAAACAAAAAGTTGAGAAGCTCTCATCATCCAGGAGTTCAATAAAATGTTGGTTTACTCCCATCAATTCTTTCAAAAGAATTTTTCTGGCACTGCACACAACATTGAAGAAAATTAGGTTTTCAGAAAGTGCCTGGTCAAAAGATGTGCCAACAAAACTCAACTCTCTAAACAGGGATCTTAAATTCAGTGTCTAATGACCATGAGTGTCTGACCCAGCCCATGAAACTGTACTGTGAAAACCACATATTACCTGTCTAATATGCAAAGATGTCTAAGCTGCAATGATGTCTGTTTTAAACAGACAAGTCCTGATGGACCAAAGATATTCACAAAATGACCTGAACACAGACCTGAGGGAATCGGGAACATTTATTTTCAAGACCAGGTGTTATTTAGAATGCTCCTCTTATGAACCTGTAAGACCAAATCCTGTAGTTGTGGCGTCTCAGGATCACACGGTCTTGGTTCACAGTTTAAGTGGAGAACAGAACCTCAAGGAAGCTCACACTTCAGATATTTAGGGCAGGTATTTTAGGAGGTTATCGCCAGATCAAAGTCAGGTGTACCATTCACTTAACCATAACAGTATAATTTACAGTGAAGAGAGTATTCCCTTTGCAGACACAAGTTGGAGACGTCAGGCAAGACAAATTCTTTAAAGTGAATAACCCAACTCTTACAGTCATATAGACCTTTCTCGCTCTGGGAAGAATTTTCGAATTCACGGACAACTTTAGTGATAAGTGCACAGAAGACAAAACAAGCAAAGTGACTGAGGAAACTGCCACAGTTACAAGACCATCCCTAGAAACCAGCTTGTATGATCCTGAAAACCGTGTTTTTCTGTCTCACCAGCCCCCATTACAACCTAAGCCCAGCTTGATAGGACGGAAATGGAGAGAAAGGCTTTGCTCCAGGCTACACAATGGCAGGAAAGAGCTTGCTAGACCGGCTCTCACGGACCAAATGTGCCCAAATGTTGATGCCTTCCCTGCCTCCATCCCTGGCAGGGCAGTGTTCTGCCGTTAAGCATGACGTTTGCTCGCCTCGCTGAATCACTGGGGTTACACTTGAAGCCCAGCTCAAATACCCACCACATTTTTATAAGCTTCCTCATCGAACGTGAGTTTCCTCCGGCCAATGAGCGTGACTTTGGAAAACAAGCGCTGTTCCAGAATTTGTTTTAAGAGCACTCTGCCGGTTTCTCCACTGGCGCCCAGAATGAAGACGGATTTATTTTGCATCCTGAAGTCTTCCCGAAGCTTCGGTAGCGCCTCTGTGTCGTCCATGCTGGGGAAATAACATCCACAGGCGCTGGTGTTAGGACGTTAAGGGACTGTGCGTCCTTACCCCGGGGGAGTAGGGCTGTTTATCTGTTCTGGAGAAAGCTGTTATTCTCCGCAGAAGCCGCACGGGGGAAAGCGCCGAGCCACCTGCGAGCGCGGCGCCTCGGCCGCGCCCTCACCTGAGCCAGCAGACACTGGGGAAGGGGCGGGGGCTGCAGGCGCGCCCCGGTGCCACGGACTGCTGCACCACAGGGGCCCCTTCCCCCACCGCATCCCGGCCGGGGGAGGAGGGTGGGCCCCGCTCGGCCCTCTACCCCGGGGGTTACCTGGGTCCAGCCCCCGGCCCGGCGTCTTCACGCCGCAGTAGGAACAGGGCAGCCACTAGCGCAGCCGCCGCCACGCTCAGCGCCACCTGCCCTGGCATCAGGGCATCCCCCTACCCGCAGGTGGCTGGCCCTCCCCGGGGAGGCCAGAGGGGCCAAAGGTGGCCTAGCCGGCGCCTACCCGGCTGCGTCTTCCGGGTGACTTCGCCTGGACGCTGCCTGGCCCCGCCCAAAGGGGCGGGGTCTGCAACGGCCCCGTGGGGCCCCCAGGGCGCCAGGAAGGTGCCCCAAGGGCACGTGCCTGGCGGGTGGGGGGGGGAGGGAGCCCTCTCCTTAAAGGGCAGGACCCTGTGGGACCTTCTCCCGGCGCTGTTCCTCACCCTCTGGACCAGCTCATCCAGGCCCAGGCAGTAGACATCCCAGACTCGACCTTTGCTGGTCCCTCAAACTAATTTCAATTGGGTGTTGAACATCTTCATCTCAAATTCACCCCACCAAAAACAATCCACCTCATCCATCCACCACAAAGAGGACTAAAACTAACCTATTCCTCGCTTCTCTTCAGTGTCATTGTCCCTATATACACACAGTCACGCTCAAGCACCCCCTAGCCCCCTACCCTACCCCCTGACCCCCAAGGCAGAAATGGGGCCATCTCATTTGGCTGCTGCTTCTTTCTTTTCTTTTTTTTTTTTGCAGTTTTTGTGGGGTGTGGGGGGAGAGACGGGCTTGAACCCGCCAAGCCGGGTATATGGGGCCGCTGCCCTACTCCTTGAGCCACAGGCGCCGCCCTCATTTGGCTTCTTTCTCCTGGTCTTTCCACATCCCAAATTAATCACCAAGTTCTGTCATCCCATCTACCTTCCAAATATTTTCCTCATGTAATTAAGCTCTCAGCACGTCTCACCAGTATAACTGGTCTCCCTGCCCAGGTGTTGGCCCACTTTGATCTCCTACGTGGTTGACTAGACTTTCCACACCTGAGTCTTCGGTGCAAGCTCTCCACGGCGCAGATCAGTAGTTTGGATCATAATTATCTACACTAGGCTTGTCCTGGATCTGGGAAGTCCTAGACAGGGTTGGAATGATAAGCAAGAATCTGAACAGTAGATTAAGTTGTGAATATCGGCCATTTGGGGGCCCCACCTCCCAATCTGGATGCCAAATGAAACATTCTCTCTTCCATCTCCTTGGGAGTTATTGTATTAACATGTAGGCTTGACCTAGCCTCAGCCAAGTAGATACTCCCGCACAGGTTTCTCGCTTTTGGAGGTGTGATGAAAAGATGCAGTGAAAGCCTGAGACAGACTTCAGTTGGGTAAGGCAAGGACATTGGATGGTGGCATGAAGTGTTGCTAATTTGTTTCTGAATCGTGAACTGCTAGTGATTGTCTTGCTCCTAAAACATCTTAGCCTGTACTTGTCTTCTATAGCTAATGACTGTCACCTCTATATTGTACCTCACAAAGAAAAAGGACAATTTCAATATGCAAAGTTTATTCTCTTAAACTTTGTTATAAAAGCATTCCAACTTGAATTAGACTTGGAACCCACCCAACTTTGTTGGGGTGTTTTCCTGGGTCTCTCAAATTTGGCTTTCAATAGCTCAATTTATAATCACCAAGATGTGGAAACAACCTAAATGCCCATCAGCCCAGGAATGGATTAATAAACTGTGGTGTATGTATACCACGGAATACTATGTAGCCATAAAAGATGGAGACTTTGTATCTTTTGTATTAACCTGGATGGAGTTGAAACACATTCTCCTTAATAAAGTATCACAAGAATGGAAAAGCAAGTATCCAATGTACTCAATAGTAGTATGAAGCCAGCAAACAATCTAATAACCGCAGGAGAAAAACTCGATTCAATTGAGATGGAAGGACGGGAAGGAGGCGAGAAGGAAAGGGGATGGTGTGCTCCCATTGAATGGGCACAATGTAAAATCATGTGGCACAGCTCCTGGGTTCAGGACACAACTACAACACGGACTTACACGGACTTTACCTAACAAATGCAAACATTGTAACCTAATTGTACATTAATCTGAAATAAAAAATAAAACTAGGTCGGGCGCAGTGGCTCACACCTATAATCCTAGCAATCTTTGAGGCTAGGGCAAGTGAATCACCTGAGCTCAGGAGTTTGAGACAAGTCTGTGCTACAGCCAGATTCCATCACTACTAAAAATAGAAAAACTAGCTGAGTGTTGTGGCGGGTGCCTGTATTCCCAGCTACTCTGGAGGTTAAGGCAAGAGGATCACTTGAACCCAGGAGTTTGAGGTTGCTGTGAGCTATGATGCCTTGGCACTATACCCATGGTGACAGAGTGAGACTCTGTCTCAAAAACAAATAAATAATATGGAGAAAAGGGAACACTTCTACACTGCTGGTGGGAATGCAAATTAATACATCCCTTTTGGAAAGATGTTTGGAGAACACTTAGAGATCTAAAAATAGATCTGCCATTCAATCCTATAATTCCTCTACTAGGTATATACCCAGAAGACCAAAAATCACATTATAACAAAGAAATTTGTACCAGAATGTTTATTGCAGCCCAATTCATAATTGCTAAGTCATGGAAAAAGCCCAAGTGCCCATCAATCCACAAATGGATTAATAAAGTGTGGTATATGTACACCATGGAATATTATGCAGCCTTAAAGAAAAATGGAGGCTGTACCTCTTTCATGTTTACATGAATGGAGCTGGAACATATTCTTCTTAGTAAAGTTATGTCAAGAATGGAAGAAAAAGTATCCAATGTACTCAGCCCTACTATGAAACTAATTTATGGCTTTCATATGAAAGCTATAACCCAATTATAACCTAAGAATATGGGGAAGGGGTAGAGGGAGGGGAGGGAGGGGGGAGGATGAGCAGAGGGAGGGTGATTGGTGGGATTACACCTGCGGTGCATCTTGCAAGGGTATATGTGAAACTTAGTAAATGTAGAATATAAATGTCTTAACACAATAACTAAGAAAATGCCAGGAAGGCTATGTTAACCAGTGTGATGAAAATATGTCAAATGGTCTATAAAACCAGTGTATGGTGCCCATGATCACATTAATGTACACAGCTATGATTTAATAATAAAATAAAATTTAAAAATAAATAAATATGTAAACTTTTATCAAATTATTTCTCCCTTATCAGCCTTAATTTTGGTCAATAATGTATGTTTTCATTACTTTTGGACATACTTTTTTAGGGGGGGCTTTTTATTTTTATTTTAAAGACTTTTTTAAAGAGCAGTTGTAGGTTTACAGCAGAGATTTCCCACCTATGCACAACCTCCACCATTATCAACATCCCTCACCAGAGTGATAAATTTGTTGCAATTGACAAATCTATATTGACGTATCATTACCATTGAAAGCCCATGCTTCACATTAGGGTTGTATACTTGATGTTGTACATGTTATGGGTTTGGACAAATGTCAAGTGTATAGTGATGTATATCCACCATTATAATATTATATGAAGTATTTTCATTGCCCTAAAAATCCTCTGTCTATGTATCCCTCCTTTTCCTCTAACCCCTAACAACCACTGATCCTTTTACTGTCTCCATAGTTTTGCCTTTTCCAGAATATCTCTTGACATATGTTTTCATTACTCTTAGGTTGATACCTAGGAAAGGAATGACCAGTGAGTTCTCTAAGGTGGATGTACCATTTTATACTCACACCCACTTGGTATCATCAATCTTTTTAATTTTAGCCATTCAGGGTCAAACAGCTCCTCCTCTTTCTTTCAGTGATATGGCCCTGAGTTTTATTAGAGCATGTGGATGCCTGTTTAGATTTTATATTTCCCACCATCACTTGCAAGTCAGGGTAACCATATGACAATGATAATTTAGTGGATGAGATGCAAGTAGAGGTAATATGTACAAATTTTAACCACTATTTTTTTTTTTTTTTTGATACAGTGTCTCACTTTGGGCCCTGGGTAGATGCTATGACTTCACAGCTCACAGCAACCTCATACTCTTTGGCTCAAGCAATCCCCTTGCCTCGGCCTCTTAAGTAGCTGGGAATATAGATGCCTGCCACAACACATGGCTAGTTTTTTTCTATTTTTAGTAAAGACAGGATCTCCCTTTTGCTCAGGCTGGTATTGAATTCCTGAGCTCGGGCAACTCACTTGCCTCAGCCTCCAAGAGTCCTAGGATTATAGGCGTGAACCAGTGTGCCCAGCCTGGAACCACATTTTTATAAAGAAACTACCTGCTTTCCCTGCACTTTCCCTCTCCTCCTTTCCTTAGCCAAAATGTGAATGTGGTACTGATGAAGCAGCTCTGAACATGAGGAGAAAACACCAGCAGAGCAAGAAGTTGGACCTGAGTCCTTGAATGAACCCTGAGTTCATAGAATAGGGCCTCCTACCACACCCAGCCTGGACTGCCTGCCCACCATTTTTTCCCTGGGCAGAGGGAAAAAAATAAACTTCTGTCATGTTGAAGCCTTTGTTACATCAGCCTACCCAGCATTTCCCCTAATACTGTATAACCAATGTTAAGTAGGAATCAGGCCCAGCCTCTCTCTTTCTCCTCTCTCTGACCTCCTGCTGGTACCCCTCCTGGGCAGAATTCAACCAGAAGCTAGAGGGCAGTTATATTGTGCAGATCAGTTTTGCTCAGGGCACAGAGTAGGGTGGAGAAATGAAGAGAGGGAATTATTCAAGATATCAAGTACATCCTCCCAGATTCAAGTACAGTAGAAAAGAGCACAATTGCAAGCAAAAGTCCCCATCTGTGTCTCCTTGGCTCTGACTGACTCTCCCAACCGTCACTGTGGCCAAGGCAACGAAGCTGAGTGGGCTAACTTCTCCCACAAGTCCGAGTGTAGGGGGAGGTAATGCCCCCATGGAAAGTACAGGTTAGTATTATAGGAAGAAAGGAGAAAGCACGTAAAATACCATCTAAACGGACCATAGGGCGTTCCCATTTATTATCCCTTTTATTCATAAATGTGAATGCAGGATAATTTTTTTTTTTTTGCAAAGGAGAGTTATAAATAAATGTAAAATGGTTGAGATACATGGTCAGACAATTAAGTTCATAAACGAATCCTAGAAAAAGTGCTACATACCTCATTGCTGAGTACCACTAGGGTCATCTTCAAAGTGCTCCCCTTGGCCATCTGGTAACCATAGTGATATTCAGCCATTAGGTATGAAATCACTTTTTTTACAATAAGTTTGGGAACTTAACTGTCCAATCTGGCTGGGCAAGGAGAGGTTGGATTTGGTGGAGGTAAGTGTATAGAAGAAAACACTGTAATGTTCCCCTGTCATAGGACAAATACATCCATGACTTGCATTTGGCAGTGGAGGGTGGTGATTTAGTGTCTCTATCCTGCTCTTGGCAGTCATCTTCCCCATTTTGAAAGTTGAGGGATTGAAGAGTCATGTGTGCATGTGCCCACATCCTGCCTCTATGCTAACTTTTTTTGACAAATGAAAAAACGGAGTCACATATCTGTTAATATATGATGTAAGATCATAGAGTTAAACTTGGATGCCAGGACAACCACCTGAATACCCACATCAATAACAAGATCATGAGTGACGGGCAACCTCCTGAGAGAACCTGAAAAGTCCTGAGCGATACCTGTGCAATTCTAGGATCTTGTTCAGGAAAGCTCAGTTCTTGTTTTTAGCAGATTGTGCTATATTCTTCAGGTTTCCTAGATCTTCTGGACAGGACAGGGCTAGTTTTGAGAGGCTGAAAAACCACTAATACCTGACATGAAGGGATGGAAGCTCTGGGCAGGGGAGGCAGAGGGGAGACTAGAGAAGCAAGTAGGGCCCTGCACCGCATCTGGAGATACAGTATCATTTATAATTATTGTCTAATTTTAGTTTTTGTCATTTAATAAACTTTATTTCACTGTATTTATTGTATATTACCTTAATTACTATTAATCTATTTATTAGCACTTCTTACTAGTAACACATTAACGTTTATAAAAGGGAGGAAATTTTCTTTTTTTTAATTTTTTTTTTATTGTTGGGGATTCATTGAGGGTACAGTAAGCCAGTTACACTGATTACAATTGTTAGGTAAAGTCCCTCTTGCAATCATGTCTTGCCCCCATAAAGTGTGACACACACCAAGACCCCACCCCCCTCCCTCCATCCCTCTTTCTGCTTCCCCCCCCATAACCTTAATTGTCACTAATTGTCCTCATATCAAGATTGAGTACATAGGATTCATGCTTCTCCATTCTTGTCATGCTTTACTAAGAATAATGTCTTCCACTTCCATCCAGGTTAATACGAAGGATGTAAAGTCTCCATTTTTTTTAATGGCTGAATAGTATTCCATGGTATACATATACCACAGCTTGTTAATCCATTCCTGGGTTGGTGGGCATTTAGGCTGTTTCCACATTTTGGCGATTGTAAATTGAGCTGCAATAAACAGTCTAGTACAAGTGTCCTTATGATAAAAGGATTTCTTTCCTTCTGGGTAGATGCCCAGTAATGGGATTGCAGGATCGAATGGGAGGTCTAGGTTGAGTGCTTTGAGGTTTCTCCATACTTCCTTCCAGAAAGGTTGTACTAGTTTGCAGCCCCACCAGCAGTGTAAAAGTGTTCAAAAGGGAGGAAATTTTCAAAAAATATTATGTACAGATGAGTGTATACTGAACATGAAATGTGACCAATTCAAGAAGGTAGTATCCACAGGAGTCAAGTTTGGAAAAGCCTAGCATGCTGGGCATTTTTTATTTGCACCTTCAGATCTGCTTTCCACCCTTTGTGTCCTTTTCTGTGACCCCATGAGCTGACCTCTCCGGCTACCTCTCCTAGTCTACCTCGTCCTCTGGCTTCTGGTGAGATCTGGCCAAATAGGAGGCTCCAGCAGGAAACTGAAGCAGGGCCGGGGGTGGGGATTGTGAGGTTAAGGTCTTTATTCCCTCCCATTCACCCCTTGGAGGATTGCTATACTTCAACCAGAGAGCACAACTCCTGTCTGAGCCTCCCTCACACCTAAAGGTCCTCTTCCCAGTTCCCAGTAACCACCTCTTCACCTTACCCTTCATACCTAAACTGATGATGGCTCCCTGCTGTGGCTAGCATCAGGATCTACCATCCCTGTGAGGTTTTCTTTAGCCCTGTCTCTCCCTTGTAAATCATCTTTTATTAAATTCCCCTCAGTTACTCCATTTAAATGCTCTGTTTCCTGCCGGGATCCTGATACTCCTAATGTGGTGGAAAGCATGAACTCTGTAGTCAGACAGAAGTAGATCTGAATCCTGGCTACTCACATCATAGTTCTGTGACTTTGGGCAAGTCCCAGTAATTAAGCACAGTATGCATCAAACCAGGAAGACCCTATGAAGTCAGCTGCCACATCTCTTTTACTGCTATATAGCCCCAACCCTGCAGCAGTTTGGCACCCAGCAGGTGCTCAAGAAAAATATGCAGATGGATTTCTCCATACCTCATACAGTGTGACCCAGAAGGAGAGTAAGAGGTTAACCTGTCAAACACATTTACATTACAGATGAGGCCTTCTGCAAGCAGTGGGGCTCAGATATGCTCTTTAATGGAGGCAGCAAAAGGTTAGTTAAGAAAAATAAGAAAGAAAAAAGAAAAAAAACATGGCAGGAAAAACACTGGTAAAGGGTGCCCGCCTCCAAAACCATCATGTCCTTGGAGATCTTATCTCCTTTCCCAGTATCACCCCACTTCAAAAGACAGTTCCCTTCTGAGGAGAATTTCCATTGAGATAGCATGTCTCCTTTTTGATTAACAAGAAGGACCATGAAGGAAGTTAAAGAGACTGCAAGGTCTCAGAAAGGGGACAATGACAGATAAGACATGGTAGATAAGACAATGGTAGATAAGATAAGACAATGATAGATAAGACAAATTTGGTCAGATTTTGAGCAAGAGAATTTGTGGATAAACTCTCCACTTCATGGATAAAGGTAAGCTGGAAGTAGTGTGCTGAGAAGGGAAAGATAGGGGAGGCCTTCTGGGGAAAGCTTTAGCTGTCATAACCTATGGGATGTGGGTATGATAAAGCAGCCACTGTAGGAAATAGAAAAGGTAATGCATACGAAAGAGCTTATTGTTAAAAACAAACAAACAAACAAAAAACCCTGTTTATTTGAATAATCTTTTGCAACAACATAGTAAGCATGTAGATTTTTGAGTTGACCCAGGTATAAGCTCCAGCTTGTACACTGATTAGCTGTGTCTGTTTGGTTAAGTCTTTCATTTTAGTCTCCTTGATCTATAAATCAAGGATACTAGCAAAACCTGCTTACTGCAGGAGGTTACAGCAAAGTGCAAATTAGAAACCACGTGGCACATGACAGTGTATCACATGGCCACAGAGCAGTGATTCTGAATTCTGGCTACATTTGGGCCTCTCTTGAGGCTTTAGAAAAATAAATATGTGTGGGCTTGCCCTAGACCTACTAGATCAGTATTAGCAATTTTGAAAGCTGCTCAAGTTCTTCTGCAATCCAGAAGAGAAATTCACTGTGGATGAACATCATTAGGATATAAATAAAGAGAACAAACATAATCTTCACCTTAGAAAGACCATTTAGTGGCCTGGATAAACCAAAGTGAGCTTCCCTTCTTCACCTTTTTATTCAACACGTACATGGCACTTACTATATGCCAAGTACTTTTAAGCACCTTATACATACTCACTTACCTAATACTCACAAAATCCTTGTGAGGCAGGCACTGTTATTATTACAGGTAGCAAGCTGAGGCACAGAGAGGTTAAGCAGCTCGCTGCAAGTCATCCAGTTAGAAAGTAGAGCTGGCATTTGAACTGCAGTCTTATTCTCTCAAAGTTATAGTGTCTCTTGAAGCTCTCCAAACCTCAGCTTTCTCATCTGTAACACGAGGATTATATAATAATAGTCCTTACTTGGCAGAGGACTTGTGAAAGTGAGACATGGTGTGTAAAAAGCTCTCAGATATATGTTTTTACATACTAAACTCTAAAGGAAATTCAGCCATTGTTACTAATAATATCATTAATTATTCAGTTTCATGGAAATATAATGCAGATTCCAGCTTAAGTCTAACTAAGAATCTGAAATAGCTGGGCCTATTTATGCAACTCCTGGGACTGGCCACCCAAAGTCTATTTGCCAGGGCCTGGGGAATGTCTTAGGAGCTAATATAATCAAAGAAAGATTTTGGCATAAGTTTTGCCCAATAAGAGTGCCATCAGAAACGAGAATGATTCAAAGACAAAGTGGGATCTGTCACTTGCAGAACCTCCTGAGCCTCCATTAGTTTCCCATGATCACATGTAAGAGCTCTATGGCGCCCACAGTGAACTTGAAAACCAGAAAGGCTTGTTTCACCACGGAACAAACAAAAAGTTGTGCAAAACATTGAAGAACAAGCCACGCTGCTCGGAAGACCCCTTAAAATGAAGGAAAACAGGTGTACTTTCCTCTCTCAGAAAATTTCCTGCAGTTTTAACTCCTCAAAGAATTCAGAGCCCTGGCTTCAGAAAGAGAGAGAGAGAGATGCAAGTGTCCAGTGAGAGCAGTTCACAGTCTTACCAAATAACACACAACAGAGAGGCAGACACTTCCAAAACACTTATACATGCATTTCATAGGTTGTGTGAGTCTCTGGGAGCAGGAGCTGAAGAAATTCAAACAGCTAAGGTAAATTACAGCCTAGGGGAGACTAGGGAAATCAAGTTTACAGAATATTTCACAATTTCTTATGCAAGTAAGCACTGATTAGAGTAACATGCAGAGTTTAGTCTCTAAAGGTGTGTGTGTGCCAATGCAGAAAATAAATCTTAGATTCAGTTTCAGTTTTCCAGGCCTGGGAGCATCAACACAACACTCTTGAGTAGTTGCAGCCACTAAGCACGAGAGGGCGCCAGAGAAAGTGGAAATGTTTTATTTTTCCAGAAACTGCTTAGTCTTGGAAATTTTGCTGTGATCTTTATTTATAGGGACACTCACCATAAGTGTTCTTGATTTTTAAAAATGGAATGATTATTAGCATAAGTTTATCAGCTAATACCTTCAGTGGGGGATAGGATACTTCAAAAGTGAAAAAGCTAAAATAAGTAAGCAATTTTGGAGAAGGCAGATGGTAAAGGAAGTGGCCAGTGATGAGTTAATTATACAGCACATTCAGTAGTATGACTGCTATTGTGTTAGATGTTGTAGGTAGAAAGATAAATGCACCCACAGTTTTCCATTGAAGCCATCAGTAACATCAGAAGTTTCCATAATACTTTATTTTTTTTCCTACTTGAATCTCTCTTTACCCTCCTTACCTGTTTACCAATTAATATTGTCAGAGGAGGTATGTGTAAAGTTAAGCACAAGGCCTTTGGAGTAAGACAGCTGGGTTCAGTACTCATTTAGGTCACTTTTTAGCTATTAATTTTTTTTTTTTTTTGAGACAGCCTTACTCTGTTGCTTCTGGTAGAGTACAGTGGGATAATAATAGTTCAGGGCAACCTCAAACTCCTGGTCTCAAGCGATCCTTCTCACTCAGCCTCTCCAGTGGCTGGAACTACAGGCATGGGTCAGTATAACCAGCTAATTTTTTCTATTTTTAGTAAAGACAGGGTCTTGCTTTTGCTCAGGCTGATCTTGAATTCCTGAACTCAAGCAATCCTCTTGCCTTTCCCTCTCAGAGTGTTAGGATTACAAGCATGAGCTACCACACCTGGCCAGTTACTAACCTTCTCATGCTCTAGTTTCCTTATCTATAAAATAGAATGAAAATAGTATCTACTCCAGTAGGTTTTGTGAAGATTAAATGAGATAATCCATGTAAAGTGCGTGAAATCATGTCATATTCAAGAGCATAGTCTCTAGAAATTTTTATTTAGATACTACCTATCCTTGGGAGTCCAGATGGAATCAAAGACTCCAACCACCACAGAGCTGAGCTGGAAAGGAAATCATATCTAATCTAATTCCCTTATCTTATAAATGAAAAAATAAAATTCTACCATTTGCTGCGAAAGTTGGAGAAGTTCTTAACCTTTCAATGCCTGTAAAAAGAAGAATAAATATACCTTTTGAAGCTGTTGAGTGAATTAAGTGAGGCAATAAATATGAAGCTCTCAATATCACCCAAAGTCAGTGTCTAGTTCTTCTATATTAAGGTACAGTTAAAAAAAAAAAAAAAAACTTTAACAAACTATAAGACCTAGCCTTTTGGGAAAAGATGGCTAAGTGGTTTCAGATTTTATAATCATCCTTCTCAACAAATTGAACAAATGATACCTAGCAAGAATATGTCAGCAGTAGTCATATAAAGGAAATGACACCCTATTTTACCTCAAACTTCGAAGTGGCAGCTGGAGATTAAAGAGCCTGAAAATAAACAAACAGTTTGGATTCTTCCCTTTTAACAAGGGGAACAGGAGACTAGAGATTGTGTGGTAGATGACCAGGAGGAAAAGACATGCAATGCCCTTTAAAGCTAAAAGTTCCTTTCAGCAATGATAGAAGGAAAAGAGCTAAGCTAAGAAACACAATTATTTTTTCCCAGTTGAAAATAGAGTTGGGGAGAGTTGCAGAGGGATGCATGCCCAAATCCAATCATCTCAGATTATGCACAGGTATGGGTGAACTTCCACTAGAAAGCAAATTCTATGAATTCAGAGGTTGTATCTATTTGTAACTATATTAGTGCCTGACACTTAGTAGATGCTTAATAAATATTGAGTAAATCTATTGAGACACTTCCTATAGCAGAGAAAAGTACAAACATATCTTTGGAGCTTGGGTAATGCCAAAACAAGACATTTTATGAAATTGTTAATATTGTCTTCAAAATTCATGCAAATCAGTATCAGCAGTTTTGAAAGCTGCTCAAGTTATTCTGTAATCCAGTTAAAAGGGAAATTCACTTTGATTTAATACTATGATCTATTAGTATTTACTCTGACATAAATTGGTGACAGTAGTTATAGTAGACAGCTAGCTATTCTTTACTTCTTAGCATCTATCAACACTCCCTCTTTGACCTACTCCTCCCCAACTGGTGCCTCTAGGATGAATTCCACCTTCAGCTCCAAGGGTGGGCATATGATTCACCTTTAGTCAATCTGAATGCTTCTTCCCTCTCATCACAGTGATTATCTTAGCATGTGGAATATTACTCAATCAGAGCCCATGAGACATAATTTCTGAATTTGGCTCTGACTATTGAGAAGAGAGATGTACTGTCTTTACCATTGGACCTGGAACTGTGAGAATATTTGTCACACAAATATTGTCTATGGGGAAGAAAAATACCTTTTCCTTTTATTCTTCTAAATTCTCAGTTGAGGCCTCTGTGACAAATGAAAGACCACCAAGAGAAAATCATATAAATTTATTTAACGTAAGTTTTATGTGACATAGGATCCTGAAATTCATGGGAAATGAAGATATAAAAAACTGTTTAAACCTGAGTGTTTTTATGCTAGGTTTGATGAAGAGTGTTAATTTATGGAAGAAAGTGATAGAACAAAGGTACGAGCTAAGGGTAATAAACTGAGCAAATCGTATTCTTCACATTCTTTTCAGTGTCCCTCTGCCTTAAGAAATAAGAATGTTCCTTTCTTCTAGGTATAGGCGGGGCACCTCTCACCTGCGGCTTTAGGAAAGAAGGGTGAGGGAATGTCAAATAGTCCTTCCTACCAGTTCTTAATTTCCTTCAACTTAAAATATTTAACATGCCATGGTACAATGTTTGGGATAGCATATTGTTAACCCCATCATTCTCCCATCTGAAACTTTCCCCTAAGAAGTTTTACTGTCCAGATACTGAGTTGGTAGATTGTACCATAATACACTGACTTAGTCTCACGGTCCTGGCAATAGGTGAGTCCAGTTCAACAGTTCATTTTGACTTCAGGAAGAGGTACTAAAGGTGAGTGTAGGTGTCCATCTAAGTTTGGTCTTTATGTGGTGGGAGCAATCAGCTATTTAATGAGAGCTATTTTTATGGAAACAAAAGAAAAGCAAAGAGTAACAGTTGGAGCAAATTATAAACTTAGTTTTTGAGTCCTGCAGGCAGTTTGTTGAAAAGATTTCTGGATTTGAGCTTGAAGCATCTTTAGACATTGGAATGAGGACAAGCAGTAGCAATCTGGTAGGTTTTTCTGATTTCTAGTTTGAAAGTCTTTGGCAGTATCATTGGGTGTTTCAGCCAACTTCATGAGTAAGCCAAGCAACAGGCTCAAAGTTTACCAATACATTATCTGTTGTGATTTCTTTTAAGTTTATATCAAATTGTACAGCTTACTGGTTTCTTTAGATAGCCCAGATAAGAATATGAGTAGTGAGATTTTAGTTCTTAGTGGTGCCCAGTCAAGAGGGTGAGAGAAAAGAAAAATTGGAAATGTTAATTTGGAGAGCTGTAGATAGATAGTAGAGAAAAAGAGAAGATTTAGGATTCCATCAAGTTTATAGGCAGATAACAAAACCTTAAAGACAATGAACAGGACTAAAACTGAATACTCACAAAGGTATGTATAGTTTTCTATCAAAACATCATTTCTCTCTCTATAACCCTGCTGTTTCTATCAAATATAATCAAAATAAGGCTTATTTGTTTGCAAAATAAGTCTAGTATCACTAAACTTAGCCTGCTTATTTACATCACTGTAATAAGAATAGTCATTAATTACTTAGGTCTCATTTTTCTTTTAGTTAGCTTTACTGGAACTTTTCATAAGCAATTTCAGATTAAACTATTAAAAGCCTCTTAAGGAAAGAAAGCCAAGCCAAAGACTCACCATCAGCTTTTGCCTGAAATACCTATACATTTTGATAAATTTCTCTCTTCCCAAGGTTCCCCGAATTTTCTGAGGATCCTGGGCTTGCCAAAAAGTGGCCTTTCTTACTCACCTGTAAATCAGTTAGCAGGCTATTTTATTTTTCACCAAAAGTGCTTTGTAAGAAATGGCTCAATAAAATCAACTTTTGGTCTTTAAAATCAGACATTTCAGTCAAAGCCTTGGTAATATAACTCATGTCTCCAATTATGTCTTGTTATAAGGAGATAAGATTCTTCTTGAATATATGCAAATAACTAGCTTGTTATGAAAACAGGAGTACTCACTAATAATTTCCAAACTGTGAAGGGATTAGGTAGGAAGAAAAAGTAAATGTTTTATTTTTGTTTACACAGACATACTTTACCAAATAACTGTAAGTTATAGACAGATCGAGAGAAAAGAGAGATAGGCATCTTAATTCTGAAAAATAAAACATTAAAGAACCAGCAATGTTCCAAAACAAAACCCATAATTATCCTTTATCAATTCATTCAGTCCTATGTAACTAATTCTTGTTCTTCTTTTTCTTGAGTTAGTAGTTTTATGAACTCATCAGTTTCTTTTATTAGAGTTCTCAAAATTCTTACCCAGTCCAATAGCATAATCTTAAAGTTATCAAAAATCTGTATTCCTGAGTACTTATCAGAGTCTTTCCATTAATCTCTTTAATTTTATGTTTTTATTAAATCATAGCTGTGTACATTAATGCAATCATGGGCACCATACACTGGTTTTATAGACTGTTTTGACACATTTTCATCACACTGGTTAACATAGCCTTCCTGGCATTTTCTTTGTTATTGTGTTAAGACATTTATATTCTACATTTACTAAGTTTCACATATACCCATGTAAGATGCACTGCAGGTGTAATCCCACCAATCACCCTCCTCTTCCCCCTACCCCCCTCCTTCCCCTTCTTTCCCCCTTCCCCCTATTCTTAGGTTGTAACTGGGTTATAGCTTTCATGTGAAAGCCATAAATTAGTTTCATAGTAGGGCTGAATACATTGGATACTTTTTCTTCCATTCTTGAGATAACTTTGCTAAGAAGAATATGTTCCAGCTCCATCCATGTAAACATGAAAGAGGTAAAGTCTCCATCTTTCTTTAAGGCTGCATAATACTCCATAATATTACATATACCACAATTTATTAATCCATTCGTGGATCGATGGGCACTTGGGCTTTTTCCATGACTTAGCAATTATGAATTGGGCTGCAATAAACATTCTGGTACAAATATCTTTGTTTAATAATGTGATTTTTGGTCTTCTGGGTATATGTCTACTAGAGGAATTATAGGATTGAAAGGCAGATCTATTTTTAGATCTCTAAGTGTTCTCCAAACATCTTTCTAAAAGGAATGTATTAATTTGCATTCCCACCAGCAGTGTAGAAGTGTTCACTTTTCTCCACATTCACGCCAACATCTCTGGTCTTGGGATTTTGTGATATGGGCTAATGTTACTGGAGTTAGATGATATCTCAAAGTAGTTTTGATTTGCATTTCTCTGATGATTAAAGATGATGAACATTTTTTCATATGTCTGTAGGCCATGCACCTGTCTTCTTCAGAGAAGTTTCTCTTCAAGTCCCTTGCCCAGCCTGCGATGGGATCACTTGTCCTTTTCTTGCTTATACGTTTGAGTTCTCTGTGGATTCCAGTTATTAAACCTTTGTCAGAGACATAACCTACAAATATCTTCTCCCATTCTGAGAGCTATTTGCTTGCTTTACTTACTGTGTTCTTGGCTGTGCAGAAGCTTTTTAGTTTGATCAGGTCCCAGTAGTGTATTTTTGAAACTGCTTCAATTGCCCGGGGGCGGTCCTCCTCATAAAATACTTGCCCAGATCGATTTCTTCACGGGTTTTCCCTGCACTCTCTTCTAGTATTATTATAGTTTCATGTCTTAAGTTTAAATCTTTAATCCAGTGAGAGTCTATCTTAGTTAATGGTGAAAGGTGTGGGTCCACTTTCAGTCTTCTACAGGTTGCCAGCCAGTTCACCCAGCACCATTTGTTAAATAGGGAATCTTTTCCCCACTGAATGTTTTTAATTGGGTTGTCAAAGATCAAATAACGGTAAGTAGCTGGATTCATCTCTTGGTTCTCTATTCTGTTCCAGACATCTACTCTCTGTTTTTGTGCCAGTACCATGCTGTTTTGATCACTATCAATTTATAGTATAGCCTGAGGTCTGGTAGCGTGATTCCTCCTGCTTTGTTTTTATTTCTGAGTAATGTTTTGGCTATTTGAGGTTTTTTCTGATTCCATATAAAACGAACTATTATTTTTTTCAAGATCTTTAAAGTATGACAATGGAGCTTTAATAGGGATTGAATTAAAATTGCATATTGCTTTGGGTGATTCTTCCCAGCCATGAGCATAGTATGTTTTTCCATTTGTTAACATTTTCAGCTATTTCTTGTCTTAGAGTTTCATAGTTCTCTTTATAGAGATCTTTCACATCCTTTGTTAGATAAACTCCCAAATATTTCATCTTCTCTGGCACTACTGTGAAAGGAATAGAGTCCTTAACTGTTTTTCAGCTTGACAATAGTTGGTATATATACAGGCTACCGATTCATGAATGTTGATTTTGTAACCTGAGACGCTGCTGTATTCCTTGATCACTTCTAAGAGTTTTGTAGTAGAAGCCCTGGTGTTTTCCAGATATACAATCATATCATCTGTAAAGAGCAAAAGTCTGATCTCTTCTGACCCTATATGGATACCCTTGATCGCCTTTTCTTCCCTAATTGCAGTGGCTAAAACTTCCATTACAATGTTAAAGAGCAGTGGAGACAATGGGCAACCTTGCCTGGTTCCTGATCTGAGTGGAAATGATTTCAATTTAACTCCATTCAATACAATATTGGCTGTGGGTTTGCTGTAGATGGCCTCTATCAGTTTAAGAAATGTCCCTTCTATACCAATTTTCTTAAGTGTTCTGATCATGAAGGGATGCTGTATATTATCAAAAGCTTTTTGTGCATCAATTGAGAGAATCATATGGTCTTTGTTTTTTAATTTGTTTATGTGCTGAATTATACTTATAGATTTATGGATATTGAACCAGCCTTGAGACCCTGGGATAAAACCGACTTGGTCATGATGTATAATTTGTTTGATGTATTGCTGGTTTGTGTTTGTTAGGATCTTGTTGAATATTTTGCATCTATATTCATTAGTGATATTGGTCTATAATTTTCTTTTCTTGTTGGATCTTTTCCTGGATTGGGGATCAGGGTGATGTTTGCTTCATAGAACGTGTTGGGTAGTCTTCCTTCGTTTTCTACATTTTGGAACAGGTTGAGTAATATAGGTACTAATTCCTCTTTAAAGGTTTGGTAGAATTCTGACGTGAAGCCATCTGGTCCCAGGCTTTTCTTTTTAGTGAGTTTTTGTATGGTTGATGCTATTTCAGAACTTGATATGGGCCTGTTGGACATTTCCACTTGATTCTGGCTAAGTCTTGGAAGGTGACGTGCTTTCAAATATTGGTCAATTTCTTTCAGATTTTCATATTTCTGAGAATAAATTTTCTTGTAATATTCATTAAGGATTTTTTTAATTTCTGAGGAGTCTGTTGTTATTTCGTCTTTGTCATTACTGATTTGATGAGATTAGAGATTTTACTCTTTTTTTCCTGATTAGGTTAGCCAAAGGTCTATCTATTTTATTGACCTTTTCAAAAAACCAAATTTTTGATTTATTGATCTGTTGTATAATTCTTTTGTTTTTAATTTCATTTATTTCTGCTCTAATTTTGGTTATTTCTTTTCTTCTACTGGGTTTGGGTTGGAATGTTCTTCCTTTTCCAGTTGCTTGAGATGTCCCATTAAGTTGTTAACTTCCTCTCTTTCCGTTCTCTTGAGGAAGGCTTGCAGTGCTATAAATTTCCCTCTTAGGACTGCCTTTGCGGTATCCTAGAGGTTCTGATAATTTGTGTCTTCATTGTCGTTTTGTTCCAAAAATTTGACAATTTCCTTCTTAATCTCATCTCTGACCCAGCTATCATTCAGCATAAGGTTATTTAACTTCCATGTTTTTGTATGAATATGCAGATTCCTGTTGTTACTGAGGTCAACTTTTATTCCATGGTCATCCGAGAACATGCAAGGAGTAATTTCTATTCCTTTATATTTACTGAGGTTAGACTTGTGACCTAAGATGTGATCGATTTTGGAGTATGTTCTGTGGGCTGATGAGAAGTATGTGTATTCAGTTTTGTTGGGATGAAATGTTCTGTAGATGTCTGCTAAATCCAAATGTTGGATGGTTAGGTTTAAATCTAAAATTTCATTGCTCAGCTTCTTGTTGGAGGATCGATCCAACACTGCCAAAGGAGTGTTGAAATCTCCAACTATTATGGAGCTGGAGGAAATCAAGTGGCTCATGTCTGTTAGAGTTTCTCTTATAAATTGAGGTGCAGTCTGGTTGGGTGCATGAATATTAATAATGGAAATCTCATCATATTGAGTATTACCCTTAACAAATATGAAGTGACCATTCTTATCCTTCCTTACTTTTGTTGGTTTAAAGCCTATTGTATCTGCAAATAAAATTGCAATACCTGCTTTTTTCTGATTACCATTTGCCTGAAATATGGATGACCGTTTTTTCACCCTGAGTCTATATTTGTCTTTTAATGTAAGATGTGACTCTTGTATGCAGCAAATATCTGGCCTGAGTTTTTGTATCCAGTCAGCTAACCTGTGCCTCTTTAGAGGATAGTTTAAGCCGTTCACATTAATGGAGAATATTGATAAGTCTGGTAAAATTTTGGGTATCAAGTTTTTCAAAAGTCCAGTGGACATTTTTAATCCTTTCGCCACTGTGGAAGTTGGAGTTTGATCAAAAGTTTCTCAGTGAGTTTACTTTTGTGGTAGAGGATTGGGCTGGTCATTATGGAGGATAGGTCTGAGAATATCCTGAAGAGCTGGTTTGGTTATGGCAAATTTCTTCAACATATGAATGTCATAAAGTATTTAATTTCTGCATCATAAATGAAACTGATTTTAGCTGGATACAGGATCCAGGGTTGAAAGTTATTTTGCTTTAGGAGATTAAAAGTCAATGACCACCCTCTTCTGGCTTGAAAAGTTTCAGCGGAGAGATCTGCAGTCATTCTAATATTCTTCCCTTTGTAGGTAATGGATTTCTTACGTCTGGCTGCTTTCAGAATTTTCTTCTTCATATTAACTTTAGTGAAGTTAAGTATGATATGCCTGGGGATGTCTTATAGGGATTGAGTCATGCTGGGATTCTGAAACTGTCTGCTATCTGAATTTCAGAATCTCTTGGCATGTCTGGAAAATTCTCTTTCATAATTTCTTGGAGAAGGACCTCTGTGCCTAGTGAGGCCACTTTATCACTTTCAGCGATTCCAATGAGGTGGATATTAGCCTTCTTTGAATTATCCCAGCGCTCTCTGAGACCATGATCTGTTTTTGCTCTCCATTTCTCTTCCTCTTTGAGAGTTTGGGAGCGTTCAAAGGCTTTGTCTTCAATGTCAGAAATCCTTTCTTCTGCTTGCTAAATTCTTACTGAGGGATTCTACTGTATTTTTCAGATCTTTGAGGGCTGCAAATTCTTGCTTCTGTGTGTCAAAATCTTTGGTGGTTTTGTCTTTAAATTCATTAAATTCTTGAGACAACTTTTGAATTTCTCCTCGAATTTCTAATTTCGACTTTTGAATTGCTGCTCGAATTTCTAATTCCAAATTTTCCTCTATTTTATTAATCTTGTTTGCAATCCAAATTCTGAATTCGATTTCTGACATCTCGGCCAGCCGTTTATGAATGGGATCTTCAGTTACATCTGCCATATCTTTCCTTGTGGGGGTTGATCTATTCTGGTTGTTCATGTTATCACAGTTTTTCCACTGATTCCGCCCCATGACTGTTTTACACCATTTGGTTTTTCCCCAGGATCTTTGTCAAGGACCTGTATAGTGCTATGGCCTGAGAAACTGGGGACCTGTTTGGTGTGGTGGGGCTAAGTGGTTCTGTCTTGTTTCAGCTGGTCTCTGTTTGACCCTAATGAAACAGTTACACTGGGTTGAAGTCTCAGCTGTGGAGAAATATCAGCAATTAAGTCACCCCGCCCCCCCCAGGCAACAGTTGGAAAAGGAAAATCAAACCTTCCTACAACCACACACCCAGGGCACCATGTGAATAGTCCTCAGGCGATTGGCTCAGTTCAAAAGGTCCAAATCAATTGTCTCAGTCAGCACCTGTCTCAGGTGGGAGAGTTTAAAAGGTCTCTGGCTACTGGATCGCAGGGGTCTGGTGACTACTCAGATATGGCTTGCTGCAGTGCTCCGTGGAGTCAGGAGGATCCACGCAGCAAATAGATCAGTCTGGGAAGGTTGATGCCTCCTTCCCCACCTTGCACCTCTGTCACACCCAGTCACTGATAGCCCCACAGGGCTTTGACCCAGTTGCCTGTAGTGAACAGATACTCCAGGGGTTTGCACCTGTCTGAATCACAAGGAAATCTATTTCTGCTCAGCCAGGCCACTGTGCTCTGCTTCTATCTACCAGGGGGAAGTGAGGCCTGACAACCTTGGGCGCTTGATGGAGGCTGGGGGGTGTTCACTCAGTTCCAGCCCCACCCCCTGATTGATGTTACTGACAGAACAGAACAGGACAACTTTGCGGGAATTTGTTTCTGTCCTTGCTAAATTCCCCTGCAGAAGAGAAGCTGTTTTGAGTTCCCAGGGCCTGTGTCTCAAGCCCTGTGTTTGCTCCTGCAGGTTTGTATCCAGTGACCTGTCAGTTCTAGTCCCTGTCTTCCTTTGTCTATAGGCTGACAATGCCCTGAGGGCCGGGTGTGTCTTAAGCTCAGTAAAGCAGTCCTCTGGGTCAGCCCCGCCCTGGGAACTTCCCAGCTCTGTGCGTGTGTTTCTAGTCCCCATTCTCCGCCCAGGCTGGTACTGCCTCAGGCAAACCCTTTACTCAAGGGGCCTGCGTTTTCGTTCCAGATCTGTTCCATGGTGGCTGCCACCTGAGTAGATGCCCAGCCTCCTCTGGTTGCCCAGGGAGACAGGGGGTGTGGCTTTGGAATATCTAGGAGTGAGCCCTATTGTTGCTAAAAGATGGCTGCTGCTCTGTGCCTCGGGGCACCGCTACTCTGGTGTGGTTCCCTCTCAGCCGACCGTCCTCTCCTCACTCCCATACCCCAGAGTCAGCACTGACCAGCTGCAGTTTAGGCCCTGTCCCCACCCCTTGAGAAATCACCCAAGAATCTGGACTCCTAGGGGACAGGCCTCCAGACCTCAGAGTGAGAGTGGAGGGGACTGCTGGGAGCTCAGATTTGTAGGTAGAGAATATATACAGTTTTATGCCTGGCAGGAGAATGCTGTGGCACCCTAGTAGGGGAGGTAGGTTCAGTTTTTAGAGGGTCTGTCCCATGGAGTGTAGTGGGAGGACCTTTGAACTCTGCTCGTTTGTTTTTGGGGCACTCCGAGCTGTTCTCATGGGGGAGGGGACTCCCGTCCGCTTGGTGATGGATTTTGTACCTTTTGTTTGTATCCTTGGGGTTGCAGCTCACCTCAGCAGGGTTGATGTGCGTTCTTCAACCTTCTCTCTTGGTGCAGCTCAAATCCACCAGGTTACTTGCTAAATTTCTGTCCTTTAACTCTCCTTCTGGATGGGAGCCTCTGTGGAAAGCTGGCTTTCATTAATCTCTCTTAAAATGAAGTAATTTTCTATTTCCCTTTCTTCAGGAAAGATCAGAGTAAACAATAACTACTGTGAAGGACAAAAGACTAAAAATAACCATGGTTAAAGATCTGGGGAGTGTTCATTATGATGTAATTGGCAAAGAAATTTGGTTACTTCTGTGGCATAGCACAATTCAAGGTAACAATTAGAATCATGACTAATAACATTATGCCAGCCATTTAAAAAATAAGGGTATTAATACATTTCTAATTTGAAACATTTATATTAGTAAGATATACCCTTCCAAATATAACATACAGAAGGCTTTAGCATCACTTCTTAATTGAAAATGCTTCCCATGTAATTTAACAACAAATATCATTATTTTAATGTCTCTCTTACAAAGTGAGAAAATAAATCCTCTGATATTTACCTGGGGCATACTGGGAAATCTTAAGTTCCATTTAGAATCTCATTTGGGGAAATTTATCAAAAACGTCAAAATGGGCCAGGCGTGGTGGCTCACACCTGTAATCTCTTGGCACTTGGGAGGCCGAGGCAGATGGATTGTCTGAGGTCACAGGTTCCAGACCAGCCTGAGCAAAAGTGAGACCCTCGTTTCAAAAAAATAAGCCTGGTGTTGTGGCGGGCTCCTATAGTCCCAACTATTTGGGAGATTGAGGCAAGAGAATCACTTAAGCCCTTGAGTTTGAGGTTACTGTGAGCTGTGATGCCATAGCCCTCTACTAAGGGGGACAAAGTGAGACTCTGTCTCAAAAAAAAAAAAAAAAAGATACAAAAATGTCAAAATGTTTGAACATTTGATTAAATAGGATTGTTAATCACTATGAGACAATATTTAGTTATCTGTCAACTAAAGCGACAATAAAGGTTTTTTTTTTTTAACGGAATCATGAAACAAAGTATATTGAGGAAGAGACAGACAGGCTTACAGAGTAAGAAAGCTTACAAAGCAGGATGTATTCACCATAGACAGCCCACAGGCCTCCAACAATGAAAGATTTTAAAGACAAATACAGAAAGTTACATAGCTGTGAACAAAACCTAGCAATTTTAGTATTGAGAAGACCCAACTTTCTTAAATAATCAAAGACCTGATAAAGATGACATGAAGCCCAGGAAATTATTCTGACAAAAACAAATTTTTGTTTTCTAGGCAGATTACTTCCAAAGTAAAGGAATGCCTTTTTGTCATTTTCTATTAGGAGCAGACCAAAAATCGAAGAAAGTGTTGCCATTTTAGCTTTGCATCAGTGTATTTATATTAAAGTTCATTTTAAAGAAAACTTATAAACAAATCTATTCAATCTTAGCAGCTTGGCCACATATAAAATTCCTTTTCTACAAAGCTACCCCTTTTTTTTTTGTATTATCTATTAGATTTTGTCCTAGTTGCTTTAATCTTTCCTCATTCTGAAACAGCCAGTCATTCTACCTTAGGACAGAATTTTTCTCTTTTTCTATTAACAAAAACAAATCCTTCATATATTTCTTATTCAAAACTACATCTAACTTTTAAAAAATCATTATGGGTACATTTTTTGTGTACCCATATAGGTACACACACATACAGGGTATGAGGGATGTTTTGATACAGGCATACAATGTGAAATAATCAAATCAGGGTAATTGGGGTCTCTAATGGCTCAAGCATACATCCTTCCTCAGTGTTAGGAATATTCTTATCCACTCTTTTATTAATATATCACAGAAACAAAAAAACATTAACAGTTAAAACATGTGGTGTTTTAAAAACTGCTGTATTTGACATACATCATCAAGCAATTCATTTTATTGTACATTTTGTTCTTAGGTTAGATTTATAGTTTTATAACCTTAAATATCTAGTAGCGATAACATAAGATTGTTTGACATAAAGTTGTGTGTTTGCATTATATTTAATACTGACAACCCCAAGGCATATCCTTTTTTTTTTCCTTAACTAAACTAACAATATTCTTATTTACCAAAGATAACCCAATTCACATGAACTCTAAAATCATTTGGGTTAGCTCTTATTTTTCTGAGTGAATACTTAATTTATGTGAGTAGATTTTTTTTAAGTCAATTAAATAGTACTTTTTACAAATTAATTTTGGAAATACCATTCAGAGGTTTAAAAATACCACATGTACATAACATATGCATGGACACGCATGCATACAGATGTGAACAGATATAGCTTTCTTTTTAAATCTTAGCCATGATTAGGTAGAAATACAGAAATACAAAATTCACCCATTGACAAAAGAGTTTATTCTCATTTTTAGCCTTATTCTTACTTTTTTATCCAAATTATATTTTGAGCAGATAGAACAAGGTTAGCTACTCGATGATGGCTGTAACTTTTTTTAAACCAATATTTGTACAGAAGGCTCTTAAAATTCTGATGTGTTCTGATATGTAATCATACGAATGCTGTAAACTATTTTTTTCCAAGTTGATTTTTAATAGGCTTGTAAATACGAAACGTTTCTCGAATTTGCGTGTCATCCTTGTCCAGGGGCCACACGAATCTTCTCTGCATGGTTCCAATTTTAGTGTATGTGCTGCTGAAGCGACCACAGCACGCTGTAAACTATTAATAACGATCTAGGCAAGTGGCTATGGAGACACCTAGCGGCCGTCTGGATGTTTTCAAAGTCCATCTGAATGGGTACAATATCAAGAGTATTTTCAATTTGCCTTTTGCCTTTACAGCCTCAGGCATTTGCTTTTGGGGGATCCTGAGTCCTTTGAGAGCACTGGATCCTAACGTTCAAGTGTCTGAGGGGTCGGAGTAGAAAGAAGTCTGGTTGGGGTGGACGGAAGGATGCAGGTAGGGGATTGAAGGGGGACATAGCAAAGAATTCAGGGAGCTGAAGGAAAGATGGTAAAAGGAGAACGGAGGCATAGCAGCAACGGGAAGGAAGAAGTCTTAGGCCAGTTTAGGGAGATCTCTGGTTTCCCCAAGAAGCCAGTGATATACCAAATTACCCTCTGCAAATTTGCCAACAATTGGAAGGGCACGTATGTAGTCAGGATTTGAGAAGGGGGTTTTAGTTGACTGAGAATTTCTGATGAGAGGAGCAGGATCAAATGGAACAGAGAGGCCTTGAAAAATTGGTCCTGTCAAGCTCTGAATATCAACTTCCAATTAGGCCAACTTCTGGCTGTAGATTTCTTTTTAAAAAAAATCTTTTCAAATATGTTATTATCAGGATTTAGCTGGGACAAACAGTAAATATTCCTGACAGTATTACACTCTTCAAAAAAAATTTTTTTAGGGCTGGGCGAGGTGGGTCACACCTGTAATCTCAACACTCTGGAAGCCTTAGGCAGGTGGATTGCCTGAGCTCACAAGTTTGAGACCAGCCGGAGCAAGAGCAAGACCCTCTCTCTTAAAAAAAAAAAAAATAGCCAGGCATTGTGGCAGATGCCTGTAGGCCCAGCTACTTGGGAGGCTGAGGCAAGAAGATGGCTTGACCCCAAGAGTTTGAGATTGCTGTGAGCTATGATGCCACAGCATTCTACTGGGGGCAAGAAAGTGAGACTTCATCTAAAAAAAAAATTTTTTTTTTAAACCAAAGATACAATTGACTCAAAACAAAGACCAATAAGCCTTTTATGACTTAAATCAGTAAGATTTTTATAGTTTAACCACGACAAAATGCCATCCTCAAAGACGGTACAAAATGTAGTCTTCTAAGATCTGGATCACTCTGAAAGCCAAAAGAAAGGAAGATTCCATCCTCCTTGAGAGCTGGCACATGCTTCCTCTGACAGGCTCTGGCAGGCAGAAAACCACATCAACCTCTCAGGATATAAAATGAGATAAACAGGAAAACGATAGCTGTCCCTGGGATGGAAGAGATTGGGGTACCCCAAAACCAAGTTCATAAGGGTCACAGTCCAAAGAACTAATCTATATACAAATGTTTTTCTTCTGTTAATATATGGAAAAATATTAAATATGTTAAATATGTTAAAACTTGGGAAAAAAGGAACAAGGAGAAATTTTTACCTTCCTCTGTCAACTGGGAACTACCAATGAAGAGCCAGGAGAGCTGACTGTGGAAGACTTACCTTTCCCTGTCTTTTGTCAGTTTCTCAGGATCCCATCTGCAGGATTAAGAGTGAGCGAGCTATCCAGCTGTCTCTTAGGGGTCACCAGAAACTGTAAGGGAGGGAAAGTATCTTTTTTTCCCTAGACTCTTCAGTTTCCAGCTGAGGCTTCTCTAACAAGAGACAGATTAACAAGAGACATGTGTACTGATTTATTTAATGTAAATTTTATGTGACATGGGAGTTTACAAAAAGAAACGAAGACAAGAAAAAGTCTTTAAGCCTTGGTATTTTAATGCTAGGTTTGAAAAGTCATGGAAAGTCATGAAAAGTCATGGACAATTTGGAAAGTTGTGGAAGAATGTGATAGGACAAAGGGTGTGAGCTAAGGGTAGCTAAGACCTGTATATATATATATATAATTAATATGTATGTACATATATAATTAATATATTCTAATTATATTATATATAATTATATATTATAAATTAAAAAAATAAATATATATTAAATTATATAATTTTTTTTTTTTTTTCAGTTTTTGGCCGGGGCCAGGTTTGAACCTGCCACCTCTGGTATATGGGACCAGCGCCTTACTCCTTTGAGCCATGGGTGCTGCCCTATTTATATATTTTTTGGTGTCCTCCATCTTTAGAGAAATGGGTGCTTCTTTCCTCCAGGTACAGGAAGGGCACCTCTCTATGAGGGTCTATGACCTTCAGGGGAGAAATGCAAGGGAGAGTCAGAGAGACGGCTCTTTCCCTGCTGTTTCTCAAATTCCTTCAGCTTAAAATAGTCAATCTGCCAAGGTGCACTGCAGTATGTCCTGAACCCCATTACCTAACACAGACCATCATGCCACACTGGGAAGAGGACCTGTCTAGGAGTGAGCAAAAGTGGAGCAAGGTCAACCAGCAGGGACAGAAGTTGGCCCCTAAGGCATTGCTGGATATAATTATGCAGGCCAATATGTTCCTTTTATTGTTTTCAATCACTTGCAACAGAAGGAATCCTAACTGACACAGCAGCTCTATTTATTCATTTCTTTGTGTCATTTACTGTGAGATGTGCTTCCCGTGTCTTATCTCTTCTTTTAACTCCTCGTAATAGCTTTGTGAAGTAGAGATATGTACTAATATTATTGGGGAACAGAGCAAAAAAGCTGTTAAGTAACTCACTGAAGATCATGCAATCTATAAATGGAAAAATTAGGATTTGAATCCAGTTTTATCCTTTTATCATAAAACTGATGTTCCCAGAAGTGATAAAACCACACCCTTGTATAACACATGTTTAAAAATATGCCATCTTGGAAGGGAGTAGGGAACGAGGGAGCGGGGAGAGGTGGAGAGGGATAGGGATGGGTGTGCTCCCACTTAAGGGGCACAGTGTCAGGGTATGTGGTGGCACACCTCTCAGGGGCGGGACATAAATATAAGAGGCATGCTACCTAACAAATGCAGACACTGTAATCTAATTCTTTGTACCCTCAAATTAACTTGAAACAACAATAAAAAAATAAAAAATAAAAATATACAACCTAGGGCCAGGCATGGTAGTTTATACCTGTAATCCTAGCACTCTGGGAGGCCAAGGAGGAGGATCACATGAAGACAGGAATTCAAAACTATTCTGGGCAACATAGCAAGATCCTATCTCTATAAAAATAGAAAATTTGTTGGGCCTGATGGTGTACACCTATAGTCCCTGCTACCAGGGAAGCTGAGGCAGGAGGATTGCTTGAGCCTAGAGGCTTGAGGTTATAGTGAGCTATGATGATGCCACTGCACTCTAGCCTGGGTGACAGAGCAAAACCCTGACTCATAAAATGACTTTTTATCTTCTAGGTAGATGTCCAGTAATGGGACTGCAGGATCAAATGGGAAGTCTAATTTGAGTTCTTTGAGAATTCTCCATACTTTTCTCCAAAAACCAGCTCAATTTGCAGTTGCCAAATTGTGGAAACAACCTAAATATCCACCAATCCAGGAATGGATTAACAGGCTCTGGTATATGTATCCCATGGAATACTATTCAGCCATTAAAAGAGACGGAGACTTTACTTCTTTTGTATTAACCTGGATGGAGGTGGAACACATTCTTCTTAGTAAAGCATCACAAAAATGGAGAAGCAAGAATCCATGTACTCAATTCTGATATGAGGACAATTGATGACCTAGTACACAGTCGGGGGTGGGGGAATGGGGAAGCAAGGAGAGGAAACGACAGAGGTGGTGAGGGGTCACGCTGGTGACACCTCTTGGGGGCAGGACACAATTATAAGAGGGACTTTCCCTACCCAATGCAATCAGCGTAACCTGGTTCTTTGTACCCTCAACGAATCCCAAACAATAAAAACAAAAACAAAAAACAGTGCCCTCCTGCCAAGGTGGCGGGAGCTTCTGTCTCACTCAGCCTCAACCTTCTAGCAAGGTTCAGAGGTAGGAATTGACTTTACTGACTCCAGGAAGACAAAGGCTGCTCCGGAAATATTTAAAAACAAAGAAACAAAGAAACAAACAAACAAACACAAAAACAAATAAAAAAAAACCGACTGGAGGGGGAGTGGGGGAAAGGAGCCCATTTTGGCATTATGTAATAGCAGGGCATCTCCATGCAATGCAAACCTTCACTGACTTTTCCTTTCCTTCAGGATTGGTCAGGGTCACTATAGTCAGAGCCATCAAATTGATCCCTCAATTACATACTATGCTGTATTATTTACTGTCTTACATTTTGCTCATTGTTATATCACCAATGCCTAGAATAGTGCCCAACAGCATAGCCATTAAATAATGTTTGTTGAATGCAATCAGTGTAACCTGGTTTCTTGTACTCTCAATAAATCCCCAACAATAAATTAAAAAAAATAATGTTTGTTGAATAATTAAATGAACAAATGTGGGTTAGCTTTCTGTGACTGATGGACAGTTTGGAGAGAAGGAGAATACTTAAGAACATCATACACTTGATAACATTGGCCCCCCAATTTTTTTGTTTACTCTTTTAGATCTTTACATACATGCACACTTTGAGAGATAATATCCTTAAAACAATCTTGTTTTTCTCAGTTTCCATACCAGGACCTGCTTAGTGAAACTGAGTGTAGATATTCCCAAATTCTGCTCTCTTCCCTAAGGGCAAGGCAGGGTCTATGTACTGTTATGGTGGAATTGGCCCCAGTTTAGGAGCCTAAAAGATCTGGGATATCATTCGAGCTCTGCCCCTTATTAGCTGTGTGACCTTGGGAAAAACCTTTTTGCATCATTGTATCTCTATTTCCTCAGGTGTAAAATAAAAATAATAATTCAGACCAGTTTATCTCCCAGCTTTTTGTGAGGATCAAATTAATGATGTGATTATGAAGAGACTGAAAAATGAAGAGTGACATATAAAGAAAGGTATAAATTGGATTCATACCATCTATGAGTAAAAGAAGTTACAAATCTCATTTTAATGACTGAACTTTTTATATTGATTGGCTGTGTGTGACATAGGATTTGTCTGAATGCAAATTGGAAACAAGATAGCCAAATATGATTGGGAAGAAAGTAATTTGACCTAAATTAAGTCAACTCATAAAAAACATAAGAGTTTGAACTAGAAAACTTAGTTATTGGTTTTACAAAAATTTTCTTAGTTATTGGCTTTATAAAAATTGGTAAGTTTGATTTTCTTTGGTAAGGGAGTCATTTTACATCTTTTAGCATATTTATTAAAGAATTTCTCATTTTTTCCTCATTTAAGTCATTTTAACGATACCTTTGAGTTGGAGTTTTCAGCTCTTTGATCACTTGTAAAATGTGGTTCCTCTCAGGAGTAACAGCAATTATTTATAACTGGGAATTCATAATTAAATAATTATAAAACGATGTTACCAGAACAAAGTCAGCATTTCAGTTTGATAAATCCTAGAGTTTCCTCTTCCAACAGTTGACTCTTGGAAATTGGCTACTTTGGGGTCTTTTTACTACTTTTATGCAATTTACTGTTAAGAAAGAGCAGGGAAGAGGAGAAACCCCGAGTTCAAGGAAGGAAACGTTCAGGATTTCAGCGTGGGCAAAGACACTATTATCTGCTAAGAGCTTTCTAAAACCTCCATTTAAATTTAAAGCTAGTGGGCAAGCTCAGCTGTTGATATGGAAGAGGAAAGACCGGGTGGAAGGAAGGCTGTGAGGGGATTTAAGCCAAGCCTGGATGCTGTAAACTCGGTAGAAACCACAAGGTGGCAGGGCAGCGCTAAATATCTCGGCGCCAACTTCTACACATTGACTTGCGGGTTAACAGGACATTACAATTAAAAGCTTTGAGATCAGGATTATAGATACCAACCATTTATGAGTCGACAACATACTCGAAAGTAGGTTTTTTCACTGCTTTTATTATGAAAAATTGACATATACACAAAAGAAGCAAGAACCGTATGTTGAAATCTTGCATCCATCACTCAGATAAAGCAATTAATAAGCGTTCACCACCTGTGTTTCGACTCTCCTTTCTTCTTTAACTTTTTTCCTGAAGTTTTTTAAAGCAGATCCCAGACATCCTGTTATTTTGTCCCTTCCTACTTCGGTTTGCTGCCCTGAAAACTATGGACATTTGTCTTATAGTGTATAATAAAAGTTCTTGTTATTATTTAATATCTAATTCATATTCCAATAATTCTAATTGTCTCAAATATCATTTTGTAATTTTTTTGAATCAGTAGCCAAACAAGGACTATAAACCGTATTTGGTTGTTCTATTTCTTAAGCATCTTTTGATCTAGATGGAACAGTCTCCCCTTTCCTTACTCTCATATCTTTTTTGAATGCCACTGGCATGTTGAAGAAAGATCCAAATTCTGGATTTGCCTGTTTGATTCTTCATGATGACTACAAGTAACTTTATATATATATTTTAAATAAGAGTAAATACGCGCTGTATTCTTAATGGACTGTTAAGGATTATCAGAATATTTACAGATCTGGGTTTTATGCTATGTTACTCTCAAACTTATGAGCACAAACTATGCAGGCAGATAGATCCAAGTTTAAATCCCAGCTTGGCTACTTACTAGCTGGGAATCCATCAATCTGTATCTACATTTTTTAATTTGTAAAATGGAAGCCTCAGGACACAGAGTTCTTGGGAAGATTAAATGAGATAATTTATGGTTAGCCCTTGAGGAAGAACAGCTGAAATACAATTGATAACTGTTATTGCCACAATTTATTTTTATAATATTTACCATTTCTGAACAAGAAAAGTTATGCACAATCTGATGACAATAGCAGACAGTTAGTTCATTTTCATCCTCATCACGGATGAAAATTATAATCAGTTTAGCCCTCCCACATTCATTCTCCATTGAAACAATTATTTAATGACTGAAAATTAATACAACTTATTCAAATGTAGAAATTAGGGTTCTTGGAGAGCCATAGCTGGAGAAAATGTCCTGTTATGTTTTAAGATGATAGTTAAGAAAGGTTTATGAATACAGACCAACAAGCCAAGAATTCATAAACCCATTTTTCTTATCAAATCTTATCATTCCGGTGCCTGATCCGGTATCAACTGTAAAGATAACAGTGATAGTCTTTGTTTTCCCAACTGGCAAGACTGCCAACATTTAATTGCTGAAAAAAATAATTCACCTGGGGATCCAACAGTCATCCTGCCATAATATAAATCCTAATAAATTGCAGGGCTGTGAATAAAGCCCGCAGCAAATAAATATTGACTGGTGAGAATTTAAAGGAAAGAACGCTAAGCATTGCAGAGACTCACTGAAGCTCCCTGGTCCACAGAGATGATTGCCTGGGAATCTGTGGGAATCTAACATTTAATAGAGGTAGCAGTATTCTGCAGGTCCAGAGAAAATTCCACCACCACTATTGGCATGGACCAAAACAGTCTGGAATAAGAATTCATTTGGAGTTGAAAATGGAAAAACTTAAGTCTATTCTCAAATTGTACAGAAAGAAGAGAGTGCCAATATTTTGTTTCTTTTGTTGACCTGAAACGGTCTGTTTATATACATTTCAAAAATCTTACTTTTAAATCAAAAGACAGCACTCTGGCTCCTATCATGTTTGGTAGAAATCCAGCTATATGTAAATGAATGAAATGAAAATACACTAATTAAATTTTCAAATAACATGTGCTTGTTACGTTAAGTAATTAAATACACTTATCAAGACAAAAATCCAACACACGGCATTTATTTGAAGGTAATGTAATTTGGCAATAGTTTTGTTTTGCTGATACAACAAAAATAACCCCCATCTATCCATGTTACATTGGAGATGATGCACCATTTTCCATGGTAACTTTGAATACACTTTTAATTATCTCTGCTTATACCAAAATCATCATTCAGTTTTCTAATGCACTACAAAAATGGAGATCAAAATTCCTGTCTGCAATATATTGTGCTTTTGTAGTGAAATTCATGCTGCAAGTATCGAGATGCAAGGACTATAAAGGACTATAAAACAAAAACCAAAAATGTGTTCCTTGTGGGAAAATTTGATTAGTTTTTACTTTTCTCACTAGTGACTTAAATCTACTGCAATCAAGGAGAAGAATGGTGATCAACTGAACAACTGTGGTCAGTGGCCCACGAATGACTTCATCCATGAACCAGATTCTTCAGTTTAAAAGTGGATGGCCCTTTCCCTTGAAATCACATGGAAGAGATCACACCCTTCCAACAGGACCAACGTGAAATCATTTGGTTGGCGTTACTTTCTTTACCAGGGCAAGATAAATCGCCAGAGAACATGAGTCCCTCCTTGGTCATGGTTCAAAAGTGGACCTCATTATAAGCAAAACATGCTAATTGTCAGAAACAGAGCATTGAAGGGTAAGTCATTTTTGACAGGGGAATCAAAGCTCTTGATATGATTATTTGTCCTTCAATTAGGGGTCCCTGAGTTCCAGAATTTATGAGATAGAGACTTTAAATCATTTAGCTCTTCTTCCAGCATTGTCCCAGAGTAAGGTGGAAGCTCTTTCAACCTTGTAAAACTCCCCAAGGATGAGGACTTATCTTACTAATTGATTTGAAGAGTTTACTCAGAAAGACATTAAAGTCCTGTCTTAGAACCCAAAGTGAGTCTGATATTTTTGTAGTAGTCTCCATAAATTTCCAAATGTATACACCATGATGTTGTAGAAAGAGTATTGAACATGGAATCAGAAAATCTGGATTTGACACTTCCTATGTGACCTTTGTCAATTCCTTTATCTTTTCTGGGGTTCAGTTTCCCTGTATGTAAAGGGCAGCTAATAATTCTTACCCATCTCAAAGGAGGTTGTAAGAATCCAATCAGCAAAGATATGTGAAAACATAATAATTATAAAGCTGCAGACTTTCATCTTAAGCCTTGTGATGTTTAGAAAGGGTAGAGAGAAATAAAGATGTAGAATTTAGGTCTTAAATAATTATATGACTAGGGATTTTGGTTATGATTGTTTCCAGTGTACCTTAGATATATCACTCACTCAGAAGCCTGATACCTAGGCCTAAAATCTACAAAATTTCAATATCCCTTGCTCTTAGTTTTTAAGCATTTTGTGAACTCTCAATCATTATGCAAATTAAGCTTTTACAAAAATGATTAGAGCTATTGTACTAAGAGCTAATGAACTACCTGTTTCAGAAAAGCCTGAGGCTACATTATTCAATAAAAATTGAGCTGAATCATTATTTTTTTTTCTTGGAAAGTCATGTCCTGTGTGAATAAATCTAGTTTCCAAGGAACGTGTCTATAGAGACTCCCTGATCCTAACCTGGTAGTAGTATCCTAAACTCAAAGGACCAGACTGAAAAGCAAATTTGCAAGGAGAGTGAGTATCTGCCATTTGTATAGTACAGTTCTCTAAGCTCTTCCGTATATTACAAATAAAAAAGGTAATGTGACTTTCATTATGGGAATAATCTCAATAATTTGAGAGGTGGCAACAAAAATTAAGGAAATAACTGTCGTAAGTTCAAACACTTAACATCTTAAGGCAAAACTGTAAGGTAGTTTACATACACAGATGGATAAAGGTGCGTACTCCAAGCTGAGCTGTGATACTAACATACATCAGAATACAAAGCTATGGATTTGTGACTACTCAGCATTTATTTCCTTATTCTCAGTCTGCACTTTCCTTTGGAAAGAAAAATCACTCTTTGTCTAGCATCTATATACTATGGGTGAGACTGATATCACACTTTGTCATGGGGTTAGCCCTGATTCTCTAAGCCAATCTGGATAATCCTGACATCATTCAGTAGTGGTGCAGGCACAGTGAAACTTAGACTTTTGTTTGGAGGGTAGGGAAAGCATCTTTCTCTTCTCAGGATGCCCCGTGTACTGCTGGCAGCCGTCTTCAGACTGTGAGTGAAGCCGACCTGGTGATAAATCCACCCACACACAACAGCAGAGAAGAGCTGTGTGGACAGAAGTAACACCAGGTATATTTCAGGCTTTTCAGTTAGGGAAGCCGGTACTTTCTCCCTATAGTTTAGCTACTTTGAAATAGATTTTCTGTTACTTACAACCTAAATCATCCTAAACGATATACATTTACTATATAAAGAACTTTTGCAACATATGTTGTCTAATTGCACACTCACAATGAGTCTGTGGAGTGGATTTTACTCTTACCTAGTTTTATAGAAAAGAAAAGGCATCTCAGAGGTTTATGACCTGCCTGAATTGGAGCCAGAAATGGAATCCGGTGTTCTAGTCTACAAGCAATTGCTTTCTACCCTTCCATGTCACGTAAATGCCAAATTAAGGGCAGAGGTTTAAACTTTTATGTCCTGGGGAGCATATACAATTTTAAAGTATTTGTATTATTTTAAAATGTGAGAACATCATTACAATTTAAAATTCAAATCTTTGGGTGGCACCTGTAGCTCAAGCAGCTAAGGCGCTAACCACATACACCAGAGCTGCCAAACAATGACAACTACAACCAAAAAATAGCCGGGCATTGTGGCAGGTGCCTGTAGTCCCAGCTACTTGGGAGGCTGAGGCAAGAGAATCCCTTAAGCCCAGGAGTTGGAGGTTTGCTGTGAGCTTTGACGCCCTGGCACTCTACCCGGGGCAATAGCTTGAGACTCTGTCTCACAAAAAAAAAAAAATTAAATCTTTTGTTTGCAGTAGTGGTTGGATTACTTAATTTCTTAATCTTTGTGCCATATGCACCCTAGCCTGTGGTTGGAATACATTGTAACTTTTATTGAGTGACCTATAGTTCTAGCTTTGTACTGTACTAGGCAGCAATGTTGATCTTAAATTATGAAACAGTTGGGATTATAAACCTTTCATGGTTAGTGCTACTAGCCCTGATGTTAAGAGTGTCCACTGGAAATCTTTGAATTGCTGCCAATTTTAAAACATTATTCCTTGAAGGCAAGATGAGATGCTTTATTAACTTGTTTTTATTGTTGTTGCTTTGTGAAACAGGGTCTTGCTCTGTTGCCCAGGCTGGAGTGCAGTGACATCATCACAGCTCACAACAACCTCAAACTTAGGGGCTCAAGCAGTCCTCCTGCCTCAGCCTCCTGAGTAGCTTTGAGGATGGGTGCCTGCCACCACACCCAGCTGATTTTTAAAAATTTTTTTAGAGGTCTTGCTATGCTACCAAGGCTGATCTTAAATTCCTGGGCTCAACTGATCTTCTCACCTTGGCCTCCCAAAGTGCTAGGATTACAGGTGTGAGCCATCACGGCTGGTCCGTGGTTTTTTAGTATTTCACTAAAAAGCCCATTCTCCGATGTCATCGGTATGAGGTCTCATTGTATTTGAAAGGCTCAATTTATATTCATTCATTTATTTGGCAACAATTTGTTGAACATAAACTTTGTGTCAGAAACTACTAGAACCCAGAGGCATTCATATGAATAAGCCATGGTTTATTCTACCCTTCCGATTATTTGTCCTTTTGTTTTAATTCAGTCAGGCAATAATTATCTATTACTGATTGAGCATTTTCTAGCAGAATGTGAAGAAGATGTAGTCTTTGTCTTTGAGGAGCTTACAGTAGAGTGACTGAAATGTTAAGCTATTTAAGAACAATTAAATTATGCACCTGGGACCCTGAAGCTATTTATACTTGGTAGCCACGTAAAGAATATCAGTGTGGGCCCAGTTTTCAGAGAAGGCTTCAGAAAGGCAGTGGAACAAATCCAGTAGGAATCAGGACAAGTGTTCTATTTGCTCTAAGGAGGGAGTCAGTCTTTCACGAAATAACCAACCTCTACAGTTCTGACTCTAACTTAGGCTTGTTTCAGCCAAAGATCCTCACTTTCCAGCTGGTGTCACCAATTGCAAAACAGGAATCAAACGAAAACTTTCTTCATGGGGGTGGTTGTGATATGTAATCAGATGATGTATAAAGTAAAAACATTTTTTCATATTAGTTACCAGCTTTCAGTTGTAAGACAACCAATTTTAAGTTTTGCCCAAATAATACAAGGATATATTCTCTTTCTTAAATCCATAGGTAGATCAGTCTTTCAGTTTAGCTTGATTAAAGCTCTCTACCTCTGTTTCTTTATGAATTTCTCTAGTTTTTCCTTGTTTGTGGAGTGGCTTTATTTTCAGGTTGGCTTTCAATGTTTTTCAAAATCTGGTTCTAGTGGCTGGGTGCGGTGGTGGCTGTCATCCTAGCACTCTGGGAGGCCAAGGTGAGGGGATTGCTTGAGCTCACAAGTTCAAGACCAGCCTGAGCAAAAGCAAGACCCTGTCTCTACTAAAAAAGAAAAACTGAGGCAAAAGGATCACTGGAGCCCAAAAGTTGGAGGTAGCTGTGAGCTATGACACTATAGCACTCTGCCCAGGGTGACAGCTTGAGACTCTGTCTCAAAAAAAAAAAAAAAAAAATATGGTTCTGAGACCATCTTCATCAGACTCTCCTATTAAACCAGAATCTTGGCGTATGCAGGTGGGGGAGAGAATACTCAGAATCTTATGGTTTAACAATATTCTAGGCAACTTGTCAGCACCCTGAAGATTGAGTACCATTGGATAGCCCAGAAAGAGGAAGAGGATGAGAGGCTGAAGTTTATTCCAGGTTCTTCCCATCACAAACCTATAACAATTATAGGGCATTAGCTAACTCCTGGAAAAGCACAAGTTCCTTGGTTCCTATACTAGAGACACTCAGAGAGAAATGCAAATCCGAGACTGTATACACCTTCAGCTCAAGCCCCTTCTACCTACATCCTTCTTTTCAGACATTTGACACACACACCACTGTCTTCACAGGGACATCTGTGTAGGGAGAGGCAGATGGAAAGTGGACTTGCACAGAGTACCTACCATCAGGGTTTCTTTTACTGTAGCAACAAAAAGGGACTCTGGCTATAACAGAGAAAAAAATAAGTTTATTAGATCAGTATTAGGTGCTTACAGAATTGACAGGAGGCCACAGAACAAGGTTTGGAGACAATGAAGGGGGCATGAAAGATCTGGAAGTTTAGGTAGCAGGAACCACTGCACTGGCTGGGCTACACCCACAGTCTGGTGTCTGATCCCAAGTTACTGGGCAATGGAGATGACTTCCAACTCCCAGAATGCCTGCACTGCTTGCTCATGATTTAAAGTCTTGGGAGAAGAGATCTGATTGAACAAAGTTAAGTTATATGTCCATTTTCTGGGTACACCGGGGATGGGAAATGCAAGATCTGACTCTTTCGGCTTCCAGGGTGAGAGCTATCTCACATGTCCCACGAAGACTGCACACAAAAGGCGAATATTCGGGAAGGAAATAAGAAGTGGGACTTAATGTCAGACAGCCAAATAATGGCAAATGTCCACTACAAGGAGTTCTATGCTAAAGCATCTTCCAAGGGAAACGGAGCCAGCCATCTGGAAAAGACTTCCCTGGGTCTGAATGTTAGCATGACGTATGCAACTGAACAGCACCCCAGTGACTACCAAGGAGGACATAATAAAGTTCTCAATTCTGATTTGCCTCATTGGTGGTGTGCAGGCGAAGCCTCTGCAGTCCATGGAAAGATCCAGTGCATAGGGATTTTGTACTTCCCTGGAGTTTATCTGTGGGATTCACATCTATTTCCAATGAGAATAATCAGAACTTGAGTTTTCATAAATCCTTGAAACTCAAAATTGAAAAAATCATTAGATCAAAGAGTACACTGGTTGTAAAATGTTTTAGCCTCAGTCCCACCAACGAAGCATAAGCACTCCTTCCTTTCTGCCTCCACACCAGTGTCTATTGTCATCTTACTTTATAATAAAATCCATTCTCATGGGGCAAGGTGATACCTCATTGTCATTTTAATTTGCATTTCCCTGATTATTAGTGATGTTGAGCATTTTTTAATGTGTTTATTAGCCATTTGTCCATCTTCCTTTGAAAAGTTTCTGTTCATGTCTTTTTCCCACTTTTTCTTTTTTTTTTTTTTTGAGACAGAGTCTCAGTTGGTCACCCTTGGTAGAGTGCCATGGCATCATAGCTCACAGCAACCTCAAACTCTTGGGCTCAAGTGATTTTCTTGCCTCAGCCTCCCAAGTAGCTGGGACTGCAGGTGCCCACCACAAGGCCTGACTATTTTTTAAAGACTGGGTTTCCGTTCTTGGTCAGGCTGTTCTTGAACTCATGAGCACAGGCAATCTATCCACCTCAGCCTCCCAGAGTGCTGGGATTACAGAAGTGAGCCCCCGTGCCCAGCTTTCCCCCCACTTTTTAATGTTTTTTTTTTTTTTTTTTCTTGCTGATCTGCTTGAGATCTTTGTAGATTCTGGTGTAGCTCTTTATCAGAGATACAGCTTGCAAATATTTTTTCTGTGGGTTGTCTATTTGCTCTGTTGATTATTTCCTTGGCTATGTAGAAGCTTTTTAATTTAATGAAATTCCATTTATTATTTTATTATTTTTGAGACAGAGTCTCACTCTGTCACCCTGGGTAGAGTGCTGTGTTGTCAACATACCTCACAGCAACCTCGAATTCCTGGGTTCAAGAGTTTCTTTTGCCTCAGCCTCCCAAGTAGCTGGGACTATAGGCGCCTGCCATAAGCCCTGGCTAGTTTTTCAATTTTTAGTAGAGATGGGGTCTTGTGCTTGATTAGGCTGGATCCCACTTATTTCTTTTTGTACAGTTTGTCTGGAAAAAGTATGGTGATGCATCAGAGAAGTAAAAGTAGACCTACCATTCGATTCAGCAATCCCACTACTGGGTAACCATCCAAAGGAAAAGAAGTCATGTGACCCAAAAGACACCTGCACTCAGATAGTTACTGTAGCACAATTCACAACTGCAAAGATGTGGAATCAACCCAGTGCCCATCAATTCATGAGTGGATCGATAAAATATGGTGTACGTATAGCATGGAGAATTCAACCATCAAAAGGATGAATTAATGACATTTGCAACAATTTGGATGAAACTGAACACCATTATCCTAAGTAAAGTAAAAGAATGGACAAACACCACATGTACTTGCTATTACATGGGAACTAAACGATGAGCACCTGTGTGCACGGAAGGACGTAAAATTTAGTGGGAATCGAGCTGGGTGGGGGAGGATGGGTGGTTGAGAATGCACATAACGGGTACAAGGAATAAGCTACAATGAATAAACACTATTTGGGTGGTGGGCACACCCATCGCCATGACTCAAGCATTACAAAAGCAATCCATGTGACCAAAACATTTGTATCCCCTTAATATTTCAAAATAAAAAATGGTTTAGCTTCAGATATCCTTCTTCAAAGCCTGATAAACAAAGTAGATAAAAGTATCACTGCTGTGGTTGAAGTGAGGTGTTCTTATAGTTGACACTAAACCATTCAACACACAGTCAGAAACAGCTGTAGCAAAGTAAATTCAGTCTTAATTTTGCTCATTCACAAGCATGGTTATTTTTAAAATTAGTTTTCTTCCTGATTTTGTTAAAATGTTGCCAAAAAGACCTTGTCGTTAATAACATACCACTCTGGGTATTAAGTGTTTGGGGTGTACGGGGTGGTGCCTGGTTAGCAGGCAAAGTTTTCCATTTATTTCCTCTTTTAACTTTGCCTTTTCTAGACATTACTCACTAACTCAAACAATGACAAAGAGGAGGGGAGGACAGAGAGGAAGAGAAGGGAGAGAGAAAGAAGAAAGGACAAAGAAAGGACAGAAGGAAGGATAGAGATTGGTCTTGGGGTCACATTCATTGGGAGATTTGAATCCAGTGCAAAAGAGACACCAGATCTAAAATGAAACGGCATGATCTGACACCAAATGAAGTACGAGACAAGCATGTTGAAAGAGTCAAAAGAATAACAACCAAAGTAAGTGGCTGGAAAAACCCAAGAGAAGTAAGTCAGAAAAGAAAGGTGACGGAGCTACACCCAGCAGAGATGACCTAATTCCCCCAAACGGCAGAGAAGCCAAGCGGTTATTTACTTACTAGGTAAAAGGGGACGAAATGTGTAAAATTTTGCCCCTTTTCCCAAATAAAAACAAAAATTGCTTCAGCAGGAGAGACGTAGTTAAAATTGGCAGTTTGCAGAAAAAGCAGATTAAAATTTCATATCCTATGTGGAGCGATTGGGCTGAAAACCCGTTTCCCCAAAGCCAGATGGAACTGGGCCGTGAGGGTTGCTGGCTTTAAAGAATACCAGAGTAATTTCCTGTTCTTCTATTGAGGTTTTGGCCCACTTTGATGGTGATTCTATTTGTCACTAGCTGGTGTTCCACTAAAAAAATCCTTTTCAGCTCTTCTGCAAGAGAACAGTTGTAATAGGCTCCTGGGGAAGATGACAAAGCCATCCTATGTCTGCTTTCTACGGCCAAATCCTAGAAAGTTAGTTCCATTCCTTGAAAATATCTGAATCCCAGGCAGCTGCACATGACTTGATTTACAAACAGAATCCCAGGGACCATCATTTCCCCAGGGATTTGCCCTTTAAGCTGCAGAGCGACAGGCATCAAATGATACCCACCCTCTGCCACCAGGGAGCCCAGTGAGAATTTTTTACGTTTCACAGCTGAACCAAACTTCACAATGTGCCAGGGAAGAATTGGTAAAAGATGGAGCTCGAGCGACAGTCTTCAAATGGGAATACTAATGATGATCTTTAATGAAGCCTGACAGTACAATCTGTTTCTCATTGTTGCTTAAGTGCCGGCTCCCAAGCACACCCTGGCTTTCCAGGCAGGGACAGACCGGGATAAATGGGCCCTGCTGGTGAGCAGGCCTGAGCACAGCTGATCTTTCAGCCAGGATTAAATTAATTAAAGTGATTCTCTCGGCCAAAGAATTAGTCTTTTTATCTGTCATCATTGTATTGTTTATTAATCTCTACTGGAGGCTAATTGGTATCTGAGCTTTTGGGGGCTAGGGATCTTGGAGTGATAGGGATGAAATTGTCCTCACTTGGAAGGGGGTAGAGGAAGGGTTGTCTTAGTTCTAGATGTGAAACGACCTTGTTAATTTAAGACCTTCATCAAAAGACAACAGCCCAAGGCAAGAACAGTGAGGCAAAATGGATGTATATGGAGAAAGGTTTAGCCATGTGGGCTTGCTCCAGATTATCAATCAATGGAATGGCCACTAACAGACCTACTGTATGCCAAGCGTTGTGCCAGGGAATTACAGGGACCCATTTTTGTGTCATGGTTCCTCCATTTGGGAGCTCTCTAGTTAAAGAGAAGCCCATGTTTCATGCTCCGGAGGAATCTTGAAAAAACTTGAATACTCATCTAGTTCAAACTCTCATTTTAACAGGTAATAAGGAAAACACAATCAGTGGGTATTACTTAGGGTGAGAGAAAGATGCTAAGCCAGGCGTGGAGTACCGAGATGAGTCCAAAGGAAATAAGGTTTCTCTTCTACTCTTTCGATTCTTCTCCTAAAGCTGGGGCAAACTTGCAAGGATAATCCACACAGGGACTGAGGTTGGGTAGATATGGGCATGGCATGAACTCAAGGCATCTTCAAACAACCTAGCCAGGAAAAGAGAGAAGCAAACTTCTGTTGAAAGAAGCAACTCCATTTTTCTTGCCTTCATGGTCATTTCAGGGAGGGGTCTTCTGGGGGAGTTCCTATTCTGAAGGCTATGCTGTGTTGGCATTTCTCTAGGGATTGCAAAAGAAGATGATCGGTTATTCGATGTTACTTTGTAAGCTTGGAGCTTCTCTGCCAATACTAACTCTTAAAACCTCAAGTAGGTTGCTAGACTGTTAGTATCCTGCCAGGGACAGTGGGCTAATGTCCAAAAGCCAGAAATCTTGGATCATGACTCTTGAAACTGGACTCCAGTCTTGTGGTTTCTGTCTCTTAGCAACTGTCTTGTCACTCTGATTTTTCCCCACTCTGATCATCAAGTGCCTTGGCCAAGCAAAACAAGAGCTGGGGTGTGAAACACAGTTGATGTTTCTCTTGCCTCCAACCTGCAACCCAATGGATGGCTGTCTACACTGGAGTCAGGGAGTATAGAGCAACAGGTGTCTGGAAGGAATAAAGAAGGTCAGGCTTCCCCAGTTCCAAGATTATACTCAGATCCTAAAAGGATTTTCTGCTTTGTACAACTGTCTTCTTCCTTTGTGAGTACTACCTATAGGGCAGGGTAAAGGATTCGGTTTTCTCAACTCAGGCCACACACAACCATCTGGAACCATTGACTGTAACAGAAAAGGGATCTCAGCAATTCCCCTTTGCTGGGGGTGCTGCCCTGGAGTATGTGGGAGACTCCCAGGGGCTCATCCCCCCTGGTGGCCACCTCCACCAGGCCTGTGTTGGGGGAGGGGTGTTCTGACTCACTAATATTAAGAAAAGCCTGACAAATAGTGCCAGGGAAGGCCATGAAGAGAGGGTTCTCATACTTGAATGCCTGATGATGGAAAAGACTCTGTGAAAACCACAACCTTGCACAAACCACAGCAACCTTACATGAAAGGGCACTTCTGCAAGAACAGCTGCCCAGCAACTGCCCGTTCAACCTTGGACTGATGTCATCCTTGTTATGGACCCTTACAGCCAAGGGCAATTATTTCCAAACACTTATGTAATCCTCCTCATTTTTTGCTTTAAAAACTTTTGTCTTCCTCTACTTCCCTAAATATGCACATTTTCTTTGGTATGCATATTCCCATTACAAGGCTCTATTACCAAATAAATACATGTTCTTTCAGGAGCCTCTCCCTGTTTGCTATTTAGGCTGACATCCTTCCTTGCTGGAGCTCATCTGGCTTAGGGTAGGAAGAATCCCTAGGGTTGCACCTCATGGGTCACTTTTAATGCTGCTGCTGCTGCTGTCACCGGAGGGGAGCTTGTTATTTCCTTGCTGGCTGTCATCTGGAGTGGGCCAGGGAAAGTCAAAAGACCTCTGTCTTGCCAGGATCCACCCCCCTGCAGATCCTCTGACTAACAAGTACCAGCTTTTCTTGAAGCTTTTTTCTGACCACGCATACCCACTCATAATTCTAGATTTCAGGCTGCTCTGGAGCCCAAGACAGACTATGTAGGAAGGGAAAAACAGCAATCCAGGAAATTCATTGCTGGCCTGTCTCTCAGTACAAGTTTCCTCATGTAGCACACCTTCTGGAATCCTCTGAGAGTTTATGCATTTTGTGTATGGTTTTAGTTATAGTCAGTCAAAACGACATGTCTATCATTGCAGTGTTGGTCTAGATAATTCCAGCCAGATAATAGATGATTATCTCTATATTATTTTGCTTGTGAAAGCAAAGCATAAAGCCTAGGCCAAATTTTGCAAAATATCTACTTATTAAATACACATCATTACCTGTGATGTGTATTTAATATGTAGGCATACGCAACATCTAGAAAGTACTTCAGAGAAAAGGGAAGATCAATGCTTTCAGACAATCCAATTGCTTTCCAGGCTAGCAATTGATCTACTTCAGCTGGTTTTCATTCTCAATAGAGACCAGAAATTATAACTGTGAAACTTCTCCAGAATTCAGAGTCTAAGATGTAGTTCCACCTGAAGTGAGTAATTCTTCATTTTCACTCTCCACGTGTATTTTTTCCACTGGGCCTGTGAGGAGGGGTACTAAGAAAGTCCTCATTGAGTACAGAAGGCATCTCCTAGAGAACAATGCACAGGGACCTCCTCCTCCAGAGGCCGGTAGGATCAAGCCTTTGACAACTTGATGAAAACTGTTAAAGAAGATGACATAGTTCTCACCTTTTTTTTTTTTTTTCCTTTAAAGCATTTTTACTAAAGTATCACAAGTCCAGGCCTGCTGAAAGTGATTGGCTAAAGAAAAAGACACAGAGAAAAATCTCAGAATTGTCTTCATATGGTCTCCAATGTTATCACATAGCTAGTGATGTTTGTTACTAAAGATGTGATCCAAACACAACTAGCACCGGCACAGCAAACATAAGAACTCTCAAAAATTGAAGCTATCATTTCTTTAGCCATATATTAAGAAGAACATAAAATTAGAAAATTAAAACAGTAAATCCAGCTTCTCTGTAAGTCTTTTCCCATAGGCTACCAGCATTATTATTGGGAGGATAACCCACTCCCACATTGTCTTAATTTTTTTGTCATTCGTACAAACACATTCTCTCTCTCTCTGAACTCCTTTAGAAAAACTTGACCATTATTTTTGCCTTTCTGAATTGTTCTGACTCTTTGCACGTGAGACGTATAGCTCCCTGAGTTGCAATATGCCTGAAACAAAAGAGGAGATCAGAGGAGAAACATAAGTGGATTTTCTTAGAAAACTGCATGCCTCCATCCTAGGGTTGGTGTGGGGATCAAAGTGAGAAGGTTCGTGACACCGCTTTGAAAATTCTGAAGGCCTACACATGGGTAAGGGATCTCTATTGCCATCACACCAAGACGAAGCATCACCTCCTCTTCCCCAAAACAAGTCACTCAAATACAAAATTAATGGAAAAGCAGGCCTTGTGGTTCCCAGCCTTTCTTTTTATTGTCAGACTTCAGACCTTTTCTGGGTTTTGTTGTTGTTGTTACCGCTTGTTTCGGTGAGGTTACACAAGCAAGGCTTGCACAAGCTCATGAATACGGTGCAGTAAGATTCATCTATGAAATGGATCCAAAGGACAACACTTCTTTTTTTCAGGGAAATTTGCTTTTGTTGCTGCAATGATTGATTCATGCTCAGCACATGAGTACAATTCTCAAAGAAGCCTTTGTGTTGTGTTGGGATTAAGAGTATTTCTTTCTGTCAAAGCAAGGCAAATTCTGCTTGAGATCAGTTCCTTTTTGAGGCACAAAAAAAGCAAGCTGGAAAAAACTGCTAAGATAATCCCTTGGATGTGATGACCTCATTTGAACCAACTCGCCATGTGGCGAGTAAAGTCATGAAACTTCTCTGGACCTCAGTTTTCCCAGCTACACAATGGGGAGGATAGACCAGGACTTTGCGACCCCTTCACACATTCACACGTTATGATTCTATAATTCTTCCCTTTTGAGGTGCTCAAAAGATTACATGTGGTGCACTTAGTCATTTACAGTGGATAAACTTTAATGCTCAAGAAGGAACTGTGAGACTTTGATCTTCATTATAATCAAACTTATGTACATTTCACCTTATAGTTAAAAGAGTGTTTTCAAATGATTATGTTATTTGATACCTACCATAATCCTACAAAGGAATGATTTTTTTTTTTGAGACAGATTCTATGTCGTCCTCAGTAGAGTGCTGTGACATCCCAGCTCACAGCAACCTCAAACTCGGGCTCAAGTGATTCTCTTGCCTCAGCCTCCCAAATAGCTGGGACTATAGGTGCCTGCCACAATGCTCAGCTGTTTTTTTGTTGTTGTTGTCATTGTTGTTTAGCAGACCTGGGCCGGTTTCAAACCCACCAGCCCCAGTGCATGTGGCCAGTGCCCTAACCACTGAGCAACAGGCACTGAGCCAAAAGAATGATTTTAATTTTATTTTATGGGTGATAGAATTAGAACTCAGAGTAAAGGTTAAATATCGCTTCCAAGATTCTACATTTAACAAACGGTAAGTCTAGGTCTCAAAAAGTATGTTTGGATAATTTTGACCACTCCATGATGCCTGACAAGTTATTACTGGAGAAGATTTTTACTCCCTTTTAATGGATTGCAAATATGGGCATTGAAAATTATGCTGGTGGCCCATATAGTCTCTCATAAGACAATGGTAAGAAACTGGGTGGGCAAGAAGGCTTTGGATTTTATTGGACCTATTTCACAACCATTGTGATTCCAAAACTCCCACAAAAAACTAAATGCTATATGTCAACATTCATTCCTTCATGAATTCAAAATACGTATTTTCGAGTACCTACTATTTTAGACATGGTGTTAGGAGACACAGCATGGAAGAAGGCAAAGTCCCTGCTCTCCTAAAATGTATAGTCTAACAGGAAAAATAGACAATAATGATTGTCATGACTATTCTACTAGGAGATGTTTCAGGAGCTGTGGAAGTTCAGAGAAGCACGGGTCTAGCTGGAGTGGTCCAAAAGGCTTCCCGAATGGTGTGGTGTCTGAACTGAGACCTGGAGGAAGAGGAGATCGCTGGTAACCTAAAAGGAGAGTGAGACCATCCATGCAGAAGGCAGGGCATGTGCAAAGGCTCTCTGGATTTTACTTTCATAAAATAGTTTTGTCACATATGTTTCTAAAATGTTTAAAGCACAAAAATAATATGTGTTGAAATAATGTAACAATGCATAACAGATACATTAATACTCTCTTTATCTCCACCTTTCATTCCATTTCTACCCAACCTATATGAAACCTTTTGTATAACATTTCCTCATCCTCCCTATCCTATTGTTATAATGCAGAAAATTTGTCTTTAAATACTTGGACCTAGACAGGTGTGTTAGTTTAAGTCATACCCCACGTTGCCCTAAGCTAGATGTGGCTATTACAACTGCTTTAATAATTTTCATCTTTGCTGATTAGTATAATAAATGTCAAAAATGGGGTTTCAGGGGCGGCGCCTGTAGCTCAGTGAGTAGGGCGCCGGGCCCCATATGCCGAGGGTGGTGGGTTCAAACCCAGCCCCGGCCAAACTGCAACAACAAAAAAATAGCCGGGCGTTGTGGCGGGCGCCTGTAGTCCCAGCTGCTCGGAAGGCTGAGGCAAGAGAATCACATAAACCCAAGAGCTGTGGAGGTTGCTGTGAGCCGTGTGACGCCACGGCACTCTACCGAGGGCAGTAAAGTGAGACTCTGTCTCTACAAAAAAAAAAAAAAAGTGGGGTTTCAGGTGAAACAAGCAGCAGGTTAGCTTGATAGATGTTTAAAAATGGACTCTCTGGTCGGTGTGTTATATTTGTGCTTGCTTGTTAGTAAGAGTTCATATATGCAGCAGAATTGACTCTGAAATTTGCTTTTATTACATCCTGGAAGTGATATTGTAGAGAATATCACCTACCTAAAACTTTTGAAAATGTTACCATTATTTACCAATATGATCCTAAAAGTAGTGCATGATGAAATTGGCTTAGAAAAGTTCACAGTGGGGCGGTGCCTGTGGCTCAGTGAGTAGGGCGCCGGCCCCATATGCCGGGGGTGGCGGGTTCAAACCCAGCCCCAGCCAAACTGCAACAAAAAAATAGCCGGGCGTTGTGACGGGCGCCTGTAGTCCCAGCTGCTCGGGAGGCTGAGGCAAGAGAATCGCCTAAGCCCAGGAGTTGGAGGTTGCTGTGAGCTGTGTGACGCCACGGCACTCTACCAAAGGCAATCAGGTGAGACTCTGTCTCTACAAAAAAAAAAAGAAAAGTTCACAGTACGTACATGTGCACGCTTGTAAAGTTTTAAAAAGTAAAGACAGGTCATAACAAACTCATTCCTCTCTTATTTTTCACTTAATAAATACATCATAATCCATCTGGGCTGAGAGATAAAGATGGAACTTTGTTTAGAGAATTAATAATATTCTACAGAATAGATACACTCCTCCGTTTAACCATTTACCATACCACTATTAATACTTCCAGTTTTATTTTTTGTGACTATAAACATTATTATAATCATTTTTTAATGCAGAACCTTATTTGTTGCTGTTTTTATATATCGTGAAACACATTTTTTAAAAAGTAGGCTTCCTAGGTCAAATGGAAACTTAATGAATTAAAATAAAATACGTTTTAATATACATTGCCAGATTACTTCCCAGAAAGTATCACTACTTTCCAGATTGTAGTGATTGACAAATTCCCACTTCCTTTTGATTTATGGGAACGGCAGTTTTCTAGCATCTTCTCCAATTCACATTGATCTTTTTAATTTTGGCCAATTTGATGGGGTAAAATGGTACCTCATCATTCTTATGTTTGGCTCTCTTTAATTTTGGCCAATTTGATGGGGTAAAATGGTACCTCATCATTCTTATGTTTGGCTCTCTTTAATTTTGGCCAATTTGATGGGGTAAAATGGTACCTCATCATTCTTATGTTTGGCTCTCTTACTGAAGTTCTCTCAGAACTTTCAGATTGGGGTGGCTTTGAGCCTGTGGCTCAAAGGGGTAGGGCACCGGCCCCACATGCCAGAGGTGGCAGGTTCAAACCCAGCCCTGGCCACCAAAATAAATAAAAAAAAAAGAACTTTCAGATCTTCTCTTATGCCAGTTTCCTGTTTACATTATTTTCCTAATTTGATAGTTTGTTTTTTAAAATTTGTAGGATCATTTAGCATAATAGAAACATTTAGTTTTTGTTTGCCATGTATTTCATATTCTTTACTAGGCTACCACTTGCTTCTGAATTTGTCAAGATAAATTATGCTATATAAAAAACATTTCTTTTCCTTCACGGCCTCTAGGTTTCCTGCCTTTTTTGTTTGTTTGTTTTTTTGAGACAGAGTTTTATTACGTCACCCTTGGTAGAGTGCTGTGGTGTCCCAGCTCACAGCAACCTCAAACTCTCGGGCTTAAGAGGTTCTCTTGCCTCAGCCTCCCAAGTAGCTGGAACTATAGGTGCCCACCACAACACCAGGCTATTTTTTTGTTGTTGTTGTCATTGTTGTTTAGCAGGCCCCAGGCTGGTTCAAAACCACCAGCCCCAGTGTATGTGCCCAGTGCCTTAACCACTGAGCTACGAGTACCAAACCTACGTTTTCTGTCTTGATTAAAAAGGTCTCCCACATAACATGTTTCTGCAAACAATTCTTCTACATTTTAAATTTTTTTAACATTTTATTTTAAAAATATTGACACACTTAACCCACTTGTAATTTTTACATAGGACCTGAGTTAGGGAGTCTTTTTCTTCCAGTTGGATATCCAGTACCATTTATATAATGAGCCACTTATTTTTATTAAATTATAATGCCATGCCATCTATTTTAAGTTCTCAAATGCCCTAGATTTTTAGATTTTCTATTTGGTGGCAATACTTTATTCTTCTATGTTATGCCAATCCTACACTATGAGAACAGTAGGCTTGTGATGTTTTATTGTCCTCGGTTATTTGTTGCTTATTAATAAAAAATTAACCAGTAAAAATCAAATTATTTAAATTAAAAAGCTTATTAATCAAATAAAAAAAAAACAGAAACAAGCAATACATCAGTTTTACCTAAACTGATTTTGGAAATGTCCTTGACTTTATTCAACTTTAGTTTCCTCCTCTGTAAACCAGGCATTGGGAGTTACCACCTACTCCACAGGCTTGCTATGAGGAGCAGAGGAAATTGGACATGGAAAGCAGTTCATAAATCTCAAGGGTGTTAAAAATGCGTGTTGTCATTATTTTTTTCTTTCAAATAAATAGAGCTTTATTATTTTCTTGAAGATGTCCATAACTAGCAATGTACGACCTCCTTTTTTTTTTTTTTTTTTTTTTGTAGAGACAGAGTTTCACTTTATTGCCCTTGGTAGAGTGCTGTGGCGTCACACAGCTCACAGCAACCTCCAACTCCTGGGCTTAAGCGATTCTCTTGCCTCAGCCTCCCGAGTAGCTGGGACTACAGGCGCCTACCACAACGTCCGGCTATTTTTTTGTTGCAGTCTGGCAGGGGCTGGATTTGAACCTGCCACCCTCGGTATATGGGGCCGGCGCCCTGCTCACTGAGCCACAGGCGCCGCCCACGACCTCCTTTAAAATTAATTCTGGGTTTGATCTTTGGACACTCCATCTAAAGTCACTCCCCCTTCCCTCCAGTAACTCCGCCACATGTTACATTCTGTCCACAAACTTGTTTTTTTTTTTTTTTTTTATTGTTGGGGAGTCATTGAGGGTACAATAAGCCAGGTTACACTGATTGCAATTGTTAGGTAAAGTCCCTCTTGCAATTATGTCTTGCCCCCATAAAGTGTGACACACACCAAGGCCCCACCCACCTCCCTCCTTCCCTCTTTCTGTTCCCCCCCATAACCACAATTGTCATTAATTGTCCTCATATCAAAATCGAGTACATAGGATTCATGCTTCTCCATTCTTGTGATGCTTTACTAAGAATAATGTCTTCCACATCCATCCAGGTTAATACGAAGGATGTAAAGTCTCCATTTTTTTAAATGGCTGAATAGTATTCCATGGTATACATATACCACAGCTTGTTATCCATTCCTGGGTTGGTGGGCATTTAGGCTGTTTCCACATTTTGGTGATTGTAAATTGAGCTGCAATAAACAGTCTAGTACAAGTGTCCTTATGATAAAAGGATTTCTTTCCTTCTGGGTAGATGCCCAGTAATGGGATTGCAGGATCAAATGCGAGGTCTAGCTTGAGTGCTTTGAGGTTTCTCCATACTTCCTTCCAGAAAGGTTGTACTAGTTTGCAGTCCCACCAGCAGTGTAAAAGTGTTCCCTTCTCTCCACATCCACGCCAGCATCTGCAGTTTTGAGATTTTGTGATGTGGGCCATTCTCACTGGGGCACAAACTTGTTATGGTTTGAAATTTTCTTATTCATTGTTTATATTTTTGTTGACCATCGTCCTCAATCAGTGCAAGCTGTTATGATTGTTATGACTCCTATCTGTTGTAACATGTGAGATGCCTTTTTCTATATGAAGTGGATTTGAATGTGTAAGGCAATGACATGACATGTCATGAGCTTGCTCTTGTTTCTCTGCACGTGGAACAGAGAAATGGTCTACAGGGAATTACAATCATAGCTTTCAAAGCCCCTGCCAGTTAATTGGGAGGAACTATAGACCACAAATGGCGGTGATGAACAATGCAGTGTGGAAAGCTGCCTCCCCAAATCCCCAGGTTAAACAGACTTAAGCATCCTGGGTTGGGGGCCTTGCCTGGAGAGGATTCTAAGAGGATCACTTCCCCATGACAGTCTGGGTAAAGGGTGAAAGGTTAATAGGCCAATCGCAGGACAAGGTGTTGGCCCAAATTAAGTATTTAGAACATTTGCTGAAGGACTTAGTCAGCTGAGTTCTTTATTTCCAACAGCAAAAGTGTTTAGGGAACAAAAAAAGACTTTTGTGTGGAAGAATTCGAGAAATCTAGGGTTCTCTCTTCTCCAAGGGAACCAAAAAACATGAACATTTCTGCCCTATTTCAAGGAAACAATTGTGGATTAAAAATAAGACACTGAAATTTATTTTGTGTTCTGAGAACCAATATTACATTGTAAGACTCCCTGCTCAGTAACTTTCATTTAGAATGACTCTTCCACAGAGTAATTATATATGGCTACCTGGTTATTTGGAACCTAAATACTTCTAAAATATTTTTAAGTAAGTACATGTGGTTACTTGGTTATCTGGCATCTAAATACTTCTAAAATATTTTTTTACTTTTCAGGGGAAATGAGTTTCCAGTGAAATTTAGGCTTGGAGCCAGGCTAAGTAGAAGACAGTTTTTCAGTATGAGGAAAGAAGTTCCTGCCCCCACATACTTGTACACTAAGGCCAGAAAAATTTTCTTTTGTCAAGTTGCAAAGGACTCAAGCACTGGCTTTTGGCTATGTTGTTACCCAAAGAAGGGATTCTATAGCAATCAGATTGCAAACCTAGAAAATGGCATTTTTGAAGGGAGAGAAAAGCATTTCTTTAGGTATTCATACAACGTACTCTGAAAAGCCCTCTGGTGAATTTCATTGAGGACCAGAACTCCCATACCATCTTCGTGAATCCTGCAGATGTTGGCATAGATCAAATATAAAGGATCACGCCAGCAAATCCATATGAAACTGATGCCAATCAGTCAAATAAGAACATGCCTTCATTTTGCAATGACAGGCAAGAAAATTTCAAAAACCAAAGTCATTGCATTATATAAAAAACTATCACTAACTCTGAAGTCTATAAACTACAGAATTTAGAAAATTAGGCATATGGATCCCATTAAAAGGTAAATTGGGGGGGCACTTATTTTACAGAGGAATTGTGGATGTAAGCAAGGTGCCTTAATGGATTTAAGTGATGATGTATTCAGAACAAAAATGTGAGTCACATACTCACCTCTGCTAAGATAAGATAAAATAAAATGCCAGAAAAGCAAGGACAAGCCAGAAACCCCAGGCCTTAGCTATATGGAATCCCTCTCAGCCCTCTCATAACCAACACATGTATTAAAAAGGTGGCCAGCCCGGGTGTAGGTGCTATCTGCAGCAGCTGGAACAAAGCCATCCCTCTGAGATAAAGTCATCTCAGTCCCGCCAGGCTGGCTGTTACTCTCTGCTGACGTATCCTTAGAACATCCAGCTGCCTCCATGCTAGACTGCGAGGGCCTGCTGACCTGTAGCAAGTGCTTTTTCATCTTTGTTTCCAAGAATCCAGCTTGAGGTAGAAGTTTGGTCACATTTTGTCAAATAAATTAAGCAAAGACGGGAAGGGAGAAAAGTGCAGGAGGAGGCTCTCTTAGTTCTGAGCTCTTTAGGAGTGTGGGCAAAGGTCAGGTGCAGGGGTTACATTTACTTGACAAATACTTATTAAATACCTGGGACCCGCCAGACACAATGCTGGTGTTGGGAATAAAGACAAGTCAGACCTAGTTCTTGTCTTCAGGCAATTTACAATTTACTTGACTATTGTGAAGCCAATACAACTGCTCCCAGTGGGGGGTGATGAAACAACATGGGGAAAATCAAGTGCAAATAGGAAGGGTCTTTTTTGTTAGAGAAAGCTGATTTGACACCTCTCTTGGATCTTTGTAAGCCGACTTACCTTGATAATCAATATTGACAGCTCTGCCCACTTTACAATAAGATAAGGTATGTTACAACAACTGGTGGTCTTTGGCACTTAGAGGGAACTCAGTTGTGTTCATTTTTCTCTGAAGGACAGATTATAAAATCATTTCTATGCTATAGTGACGACGATGTAATAATTATGTACACTGTGGGTCAAAACAGAAAGCGATCATAAAATAATAATAAAAATTGTGGGGAGGATTAGAGGTGATTTTTTTTCCTTTTCCTTCTTGTCCCCCTTTATTTCCCTTGTTTTTTTTTTTTATTATTATTCTTTGGCAATATTCCTTGGGAAATAAACAAGAGTTAGAATTTTAAAGTCTAACATCTTAAGATTGTCTCCAGGAGAATAAGAGATCTTTTTCTTATGATAACAGGCATGTAGATTTGCTATTTTCCAGAAGAGATAGTTTGTAGAAAAATGGGTCATAATGTACAATGGCCTCTTTTCACTAAAAGAAAGTGAGAGAAATCAAAAAATGAGAGAGATCTAAAATTCTCCAAGTCTAATTTTGCTTGTTACACACTCTCCTATTCTGTTTGTGCTAAAGATCACTTGTATTTCAAAGACCCTCAGGCCAAAGAGGGCACAGAAAAGTCCCCGGGTTTGCCCAGTCAAGCGAGTACGCCCTCTGGTGAGGTCCGCACCATCTTCTGCGGTGTTTGAACCCTCCTAATAAGTGGGAAGGAAACATATAATGAGGAAATTGCGGAGTGCAAGAATGGGAAGTGGTAGAACCTGGAACAATCCGGCTGTCAAATCCAAACTTTTAAAACACAGTTCCAGCTAGCAAGACTCCTGGAGTTGGGCTCTAACTCTTCAACATTTGGTTCCGAGATAAATATGGTACAGACCCCAGCAGCCAGAATGATCATTCTAAATCGCAGGTCAGACCAGATCATGCTTAAAGATGTCCTGTGGCTTCTGGATGCCCATGGAGTGAATACAAACTCCCAGGCAGGCCAAGCGTCCAAAGCCGCACATACTGCCACTGTCCTTTCTCCGCTCTGCCCCATAGGACCCCGGTTCCAGCCAAGCTGATCCTCTTGGGGTAACCCAAGCACGTGCCCTCTTGGCTTTACACACCTTGTATGGCCCCTTCTCATCATCTTCGTCAAGGAAACTCTTTCTCATTCTCCAAGACAAAAAATAATGTTCTATAGGATCAGTGGTTCTCAAACTTTTGATTTCAGGACCCCTGACTCCTCCACACTTAATTATAGAGAATGCCAAAGGATTTTGTTTATGAGCATTATATCTCCTGATATTTGTGCAGTGTTAAGCAAACTGAAGCTTTCAAAGTATTTATGAATTTGGCGGCGCCCATAGCTCATACACCCAGGCTGGTGGGTTTGAACCCAGCCTAGGCCAGCTAAAGAACAACAACAAAAAAAAAAAAAATAGCTGGGCTTCGTGGCGGGCACCTGTAGTCCCAGCTACTCGGGAGGCTGAGACAGGAGGATCGCTTCAGCCCAACAGATTGAGGTTGCTGTGAGCCGTGATGTCACAGGACTCTTTGGAGGATGACATAGTGAGACTCTGTCTTAAAAAAAGAAAGTAAGAGTTTATTTAAAATAACACAAATGCACGTATTTTAATGAATATAACTGCTTTCCAAAAGAATATATATTTGGTAAGAAGAATGGCGTTATTTTACATTTTTAAAATCCCTTTACTATCTGACTTAGTAGAAGAAAACTAGGTTATCATATCTTCCTCTGCAGGTGGTCTGTTGGGACATGTTTTGGCTGAAGTGTACAAAGAAAATTGTCCCTACAGAAAGGTATTTGGGGGGGGAAATGTTTTAATAATCATTTCAGATAACTAGGTTTTATTCTTTGCCAGTACACCCCAAACTCAACAAGTAGTAATTTCTCAAAGATTAGTTGCAATGTGTAATTTAAAACTATTTTGATGGAATTTTCATTCTCTGTTCATGTTAAAATCTGTTGATCTGGCACTGTCAATGACTCTCTGGCCTGTGGCTGATTTTGCACCATCATGCACTGATCATATGGAAAATATTGGTTCACTGAGTTACGCAGGTCTTCCAAATGTTGACACATTTCATTATACAATATCAAAACATCACTAATATCAGCAGTGAGTAATCTTACCAAAAAAGTCTTTATATTGGAGATGTTAAGCTCATGATGGGGAATATACTTTTCTAAAATTTTAATTTTTGCTTGAAATCTCAAATTTAATCATTGGCAACAAAAATTGTTGTTTTTCTTGACAAGCCTACCTCATTCATTTGCAAGACAATATTTGTCCAGCGTGAGCAAGAGTGAGACCCCATCTCTACTAAAAGTAGAAAAACTGAGGCAAGAGGATCACTTGAGCCCAAGAGTTGGTGGTTGCTATTAGCTATGATGACATGCCAGAGCATTCTACCCAGGGCGAGAGTTTAAGACTCTGTCTCAAAAAAAAAAAAAAAAGAAAGAAAGAAAGAAAAGATTTCTCTAATACCCAAGTCTGAATAAATAGAATTTTTTCATCAGTTGCTCTTTCAAATAAAAAAATGATGTTTCATGATAAAGCAGCTGTTCAGTTCAGAACTTGAGCAGTCCCACAGTGCTTTACCTTGAGGTAAAAATTACATCATGTTTGAAGAAGTATTTTATATGTACTTCCCAGGTCATCACACAGAATATTACAAAGATGAATTCAAGAGTCAGGATTTAATAAAATGAAGATTTGTTACTACTTCATTGAGGAACTTCTTAAGCAAACCTGGAATTTTTAATTTCCCCGCAAGTGTGTTTTGGTGAAGAACACAGATTCTACTAGGAGTGTTGTGTCTCGATTTGTGTTGAGGGTCCAGTTTTTAACATCAGTGCAAATGTCAATGGAGTGAAAAAAAGCAAATATCATCTTCATATAATGGGAAAATGATGTTAACTTCATAGATCCCTTTTGAGAACTAGTGCACCAGACTGTAAATAGCATAAAAGTGAGGACTATGTCCAGTGGTGTGTTAGACTCAACTCATTCTGGCTTACAAGACTGCTTGTTAATGTTTCAGGGATTTTTAGCAAGGCTGTTGATGTCACATTAGCTGTTTGCCATCAGCCATGGTAGAGTGTTTACCTCACAGAAATCAACAGACATGGTAAATCAGGGTCTCTTTTTCCCCTTCAACATACCACTGTTCATGTCTTCATTTGTGATTTGGCATCTTCCTTTGTGCCTGCCACATAAAGATATTTAATAAATACCTATTAAGTAAGCAAGAGAAAACGTATAAGTCAATCTATCAGAGCTTCCTCCCCCAGGAGGGTCTCCCAGGCTCTTCAGGAGTCAATGTCTTCTTGTGTCCCCACTATTTGACATGCTAACACTCACTATTCTGAGTTGCAATTATTTTACTTGTCAGTTTTCTCCACCAGTTCATGAGAACATCTTAAAAGACCATTTCTTATAGAATGGCAAGACAGCAAAATAGTTCGGTGCAGAAACTTTGGTGCTAAATTGAGTTCTACATGCTAGCTATATCATCTGGAGCAACTGATTTCTCTTCTATGAGCTCTAAGATCAGAGTCAAGATCACTTTAGCTCTTTCTTCCATGGATTTTTGTTTCTTTGTTTTGCAGTTTGGGGCTGGGGCTGGGTTTGAACCTGCCACCTCCGACATATGGGGCCGGTGCCCTACTCCTTTGAGCCACAGGTGCCACCCTGGATTTTTGAAAGAATTAAACAGGTTAATACCTGTCTATCAATGAGAACAGTCAATGCTCAATAAACCTTTACTTCTAGCTCAGGCATTTCTTCATCTATTCTTTCTTCCAAGCATCTAGTACATGATATATAGCAGGGGTTCATGAACTATTTTGTAGATAAATTCCCTATTCCAAGGCTTGTATTAGTTCTTCTTTGGAGATATAAAGATAAATTAAGACTGGGATTCTAAAGTCAATACATTTTAGAGACAGACAAACATAAATGATAATGGGAAAGAAAGAAAGCAGAAAGTTCCACAAGGTGATAAGATTGAGACCAAAGGCTGCATTCTCAAGAAAGTGAGAAGAATGGAAAAGAAAATGAAAGCAGTCAATTGACCAGGATGAGAAAATAGTGAAGCAAGATAACTTTCAGAAATAGAATTTATTAGCAATACTTAGTCAACGTTTCTGCTATGTCATTTGAAGGAGAGAGGAAAGCTGACCCTGTTCTGGTTACTAGAATAAGGAATTTTATTGTGATGTAGCTATAATTTATTCCATTTTAGCTAAGTCTGTATGAAATATCACTCAAAATACTTGCAGGATATAGGGCAGTTACTTCTTTGAGTCTTAGTTTTCTCCATTTATGAGAATCTTGATAGTACCTGCTTTAGAGGTTTTTGTGCATGCTTGATAAGAGTGTTTGTAAAGCAAGGTACCTAGGAAATACTTTTTAAATATTGGTTACCATTGTTTTTTTTTTTCAAATTACTGTATACTTACCTCCTAACTTCTGATTACTGTTTTGCTTTTTCAAGGTCTTTGATCTGGAAAGGGGTTAACTTGTACTGATTACCAGTATTCTAGTCATTGGAAAATTGTTTGGGTAGAAGGTTATAATGTAGTTTTTGGTGAAATGTTCCTCTAGTGCAGTGTCTCAACCTTCCTATGCTGCGACTCTTTAATACTGTTCCCCATGTTGTGGTGACCCCGAACCATAAAATTATTTTTGTTGCTACTTCATAACTGTAATTTTGTTACTGTTATGAATCGTAATGTAAATATCTGATATGCAGGAGACCCGCAAAGGGGTCGCGACCCACAGGTTGAGAACCGCTGCTCTAGTGATTTATTGCCTCTAAGTTAACTGATCATTCAGTTCCATACTTCTTTTCTGAAACTCTTGGGCTGGGTATGTTTTACAATTCAGATTTTTTAAAACACATTTGAGAATGACAATCAAACATATATAACATATGAGAGAGATTAAGCTGTTAGCAGGACCTACAACAGTATCTCAAATATTAATAATATTTTTGCAACAAAACACAAAGATACTTTCACTTAACGGGATAAAAAATGGAAAGTAGCCTCATGACAGTGCATACCAGGTTTTGCTGATGAGCTATAAAAAAAAAAATTCTATGATTTTCTGAGCTATGGGGAATCCAGAATTGCAGAGAAAGGGTGTGGTTCCACATTGGGCTTTGGGCTGGGGGAACGCGGAGTCCCATTCTGCTCGGCTGGGGACCTAGCCCAGGAAACTGACCAGCTGAAGCCAGCCGGCCTCCCTCTGAGCCCTTCCTTCAGTGGCACATTCCACTGGTAGGCTATATGCCATCCATCCTCTGAGGGTGGGAAAGTAAGAAATTAACTCTGGCCACCAAAACAAAACGTCGAGTCAACCAAGATGAGGTGCTTAGTGCCAGTCCCAGAGACGCGTCTGTGTGATGGAGGCAAGTGGAGCGGTGAGCAGCTCGCTGGCTGCGGCAGTTTCTCAGGCCCTTCCCCTGTGCGGATGGAAAGCGAGCCCCCACGGTGAGAGCCTGCTCATGCTGCTGTGTATGCCTAAACACCCAATGGCCGGATTTATTAACTTCATATCTTTTAGCAGGGAGCTCATGTCAGACCTACCACAGGCCTGAAGATGGCTCCTGCTGGCCTCCAGTGCGAGGGCAAACGTCCGGGCTAAGAGTGCAAGCGTAGCCTGAATAGGCCTGAATTAGACCGGGCCTAATAGCCGGTTCCCTAACACCTGTATTAGCTCTCCATCGCTAGGGGTGAACTGCGGGCCGACAAGCCCTAATCCCATAAGCTTTTCATTTGCATATCCCTCATTAGCTGATGAAAACTTGAAGAAGGCAGGTTTCTGCAGCTGGTGGGCCCATGCCTTCACACTGCCTGCCTGGGTGGCTTTCGTAATGAAGTCATGTGGGTGGATGTGAGTTTATATGTATGGAAGGGATTAGGAGTATTAGAATTTGTGTGAGCTGATGTTGCCATATTCTCTCTACTGGAGCCTAGTAATTGGATGGGAGGAGAAATGGCAGACCCATTAGTTTTGTCTGTTTACTCAGGAGAGGGGTGCTGGAGATTCAATTTTGCTTTCTTTGGCTCCCTTGCCTTTGTGAAGCGGGCCTGCTTTGTCTCCTGGCCCCAAGCACCTCCAAACACCAGCCCTGCTAAGGCGATTCAGCCACAAAGAAGAGACCTTGGTGCCTAGGGGCCCCTGGAGGAGAAAATGCCGCTCTGACTCAAGTACTACTTGAAGGCAACCCCATCCCGCCTCATCCAGTCCTGGGATAGAGAGCAGGAGATAATTGAAATTTATAAACTCTTCTGAGGTTTTTTTTTGATTATTTTATTAGTTCTCCACATTTGGGATTAACAATCCTCAGCATCAAACGCACCGCAGGCTCCTTATTTGGGAAATGAATGGTTAGACATTTCGGAGACTTAACAAAGCAATTGTTGTATTTGCCGGGTTTGCATAATTTTAATAGACAAAAAATAACACGAAGAGAAAAAATCCATTTCCTGTGCTGTTTGTACAGCTGGAGACAGAGCTCCTTGTGCCTGATGAGGTAAGAGACGCACCATTGTCTGGCCCTGCACCCCGACAAGGCGGCCCCCCTAATGTTGTTAACAAAACCGGACTGGGCAATTCTGAAAACTTTGAAGCTGAACATTGTCTCCAAAGTGTATGGGGCACCACAGACAGGCGATGTTTATTCATCAGCTGGGCTGGGGTTTGCAAAGAGAGGAGGACTCGTACCACCAAAGAGGGAAGGCAAATGTGGCCCCAGCTCGAAACCAGGGGAACATGTGGATTTGGGAATTTTATTTTTCTCTCATAAAAATATGAGAGGAGCATAGGAGACTGTGCTCTCTTAGATTCTGTGAAAGTTTATGTTTTCAGTTTGTTTTATCAAAAGCCACATTTCTCCAACCACCAAAAAGTTCTGATGTCAAACTGCAAATAGTTTTATCACTTGCTGAAATAATCCCTTTTAATCTGGTTTATGCTTTTAAATGTCTTTAGTGAAGGAACAAGTTAAAATAGTCACCAAATACAAGTCTCTGAGTTTCTGAGTTAGGTCATTGACAAGGTTTTTAATGAAATCTTTAGCCAGATTAAGGAATTCAGATGAGATCTCCACAGGTAATATAGAAAGAGAAATGGTAGTACAGGTCATGGTAAGAGGTTTTCTACAGTAAAATCAATACGAAATCTTTAAAACCAAAACAAACAAAAATAAGCAACCAAGCAAAACGACAAACAAAAACCCAATAAAAAAAACAAACAATACACAATTACCATCCTATGGGCACACTTAATGTGTGTTTTACCAATCATTAAAACTTTTTCATTTCTCTCTCTCTCTCTGCTTTTATTATTATTATTTTTTCTGCTTCTGTTAATATTGTTAGCAAAAACAATTGAATTCCCTGTACTTAATGCTCAATTCAGCTAGCATTTTTGAGTCCTTTACTCTTTGCTGTGCTTCATTTGGGGTTAGAAAGAGGCCTGTTTCATAAGGCATGCAAGATTTCAATGACAGCTGGGCATTACTAATAAGCATTAAAGGAAATCTGGTTAGAGCAGTGGTTCTCAACCTGTGTGTTGTGACCCACGGGAACTATATTAAAGGGCCCTGGCACTGGGAAGGTTGAAAACCACTGGGTTAGACAGATGGGGAGGAAAAGTTTTATCCTGGCTCATCTAATGATTCTTGGAGCTGGGGAGTCATGAAATTTCAAGAATGGAATGAACTTTAAAGGTCCTCAGATCCAGCCATGTAAGCAATACTCTAAATCCCCTCTTAGCAAAAAATTCAATATACCTACTTATCTGTTCCAAGCATTTGTGACCTACCAGTCTTAAATGTTTGAGATCCTGATCGCCAACCTAATCTTCCAGCTACTTTGTATTCCTCTCAAGGTTATCTCTGCATCATGTATTTTTCTTTTCTTTTTTTTTTTTTTTTTATTGTTGGGAATTCATTAGGGTACAATAAGCCAGGTTACACTGATTGCATTTGTTAGGTAAAGTCTCTCTTGCAATCATGTCTTGCCCCCAGAAGGTGTGGCACACACCAAGGCCCCACCCCTCTCCCTCCTTCCCTCTCTCTGCTTAGTATCCTGTGAAATGAGAATGATCATTCTCATTTATAATGAAATGGAGGCTCAAGGGGGCTAAGCAGCCTGCACAAGAACACTCAGCCCCCATGCAGATCTGCCCCAATCTGATTTCTTGCTACACAGCAAGCCACTCTAAACTTTGTGCTTTAGAACAACCACCATCTTATTATTTTTTATGATTCCATGGTTCTGGGCTGTTCTGGGCCGGCTTGGCTGGGGCTGGGTGGTCTGGGATGGCCTCACTTACAGGTCTGGACCTTAGCTGGGATGGCTGGGACAGCTCTCTTGTGTCATCCCAAGGAGGCTAATGCAGGAGTTTATGGTGGCAGTCCCTCAGAGAGTGAGAACAGAAGCTGCAAGTCCTTCTGCGTCTAGGTTTAGAACTCATTGCCACTTGCCTTGCATTCTCTTGGTCAAGGCAAGTCAGCAGGCCAGCCCAGGTTCAATGAGTGAGAAAATAGTTTCTGCCTCTTGATGAGAAGAGCTGCAAAAATGGTTTGGCCACTTGCAATTGAACACATGATCTGTGGTCTATGCTCTTAACTGTAAAGCCAGATGGTTTATGTTCAAATTCTGTTTGTTTTCTTGAGACAGAGTATCATTTTCTTACCCTCAGTAGAGTGCCTTAGTGTCATAGCTCACAGCAACCACATACTCTTGGGCTCAAGTGATCCTCTTGCCTCAGCCTCCTGAGAAGCTGGGATTACAGGTGCCTGCCACAACACTCATCTATTTTTAGAGATGGGGTCTTGCTCTTGCTCGTGCTGGTCTTGAACTCCTGAGCTCAGGCAATCCACCTGCCAAATCCTGGCTTTGCTACTTGCTAGCTGTGATGCCTTGGGAAGTTAACAAATCCCTTCTTCCCTCTCTGCTCTGTAAAATGAAGATAATAACAGTGTCTTTCTAAAAAGGGTGGCTATGAGAATTAAGAAAGTAGATATATGTAAGGCTATTAGCTCATATGTTGTATTGCCTACCTTGATATCTATAATGTTTAGCATGTGCTAAGACCTAGAGACATAAAACAAAAGAGTTAGGTAGGAAAGGTTTATTATTTATTTACCAGCTATTTATGTAGGTACCATGCTGTGTGCTTTAATAGAATATAGTAGAACCTCTCTCTGTAAATTGACCACCCAAGGGACTACAACCAACTGGTCAACACATAGAGGTGCTCAAAATAAGGAACGAGGCCTACTCTACTGGTATGTACATGTGGTGCATGTCTAGTCTATGAAAACAAGTCAACTTAAGGAGGTGGTCAACTCTAGACGTTCTACTTTATTTCATTAATCTCTTGGAAGTATTCAGTAGGGCAGATGTTCTTCTCCCTAGTTGTAGGTAAACTAATGTGAATAAGACATGATCTCTTTTTTCAAAAGCTTACACTACAGTGTGAAAAACATTACAAAAAATAACAGCTGTTTGGTTATCACATGACACACTCATGTTATTAGCTCCCTGGAGTGCCACAGTGTGCCCATCACCACGTGAAGCAGCTGAAGATGTTGCAGTACAGAGCAGTGAAGCATCAGGAGGTCACACAGTTGGCACAGGGAAGAGCCTGGACTAGGAATCATGTCTTTGACACTTCACTCCAGGCTTTTTCATCATGACCCAATGTCTCTTCTTATTTAAATCAGCATTTGTCACATGAGGAGAAAAATTAATCCCAGAAATTGCTCAAGAAAACTTGATCAGGTGATGGCACACCAGCCAAATAAAACACAAGATGGTGCCCCTGGTGCATTGCAGACCTGTGATAACACTCCAGTGTTTGCTGCAATGCTTTTGGATGTGCTTTGCCTGTTCAACTGACACAGCTGCACTGAAGTAACATGGCCTCAGGACTGGAGCTACATACAGCCCATTCCATAGCCAGCTGGATGAGTAATCAGCTCACAGATGCAAAGTATTAATCAAAGACTAGAGTGGTCTTGACTATTGGAACCACTCTAGAAAACACTGAGGATCCTTCTACTCAAATTAGGATTGTCACAGCTGCTATTCAAGGTAATATCAGCACATGTGGGCTCCTTGTGTACAGTAGAGAGAACCTGATATCAGTGACTAGAAAGAGCAGGGCTAGGAGTCCAACAGACTGAATTTTGATGCTGGTGGTGCTGCCTCTCACTGGTTATGCTCTCTTGAGCAAGTCTTCACTGTGTGAATGTTGTTTCCTTCATACTGATGACGGTGACATGACAGCATCAGAGTGAGGAACACAGGCATACCCAAACCCTGTCCTGCAATCACCCTCCTTTGGAGAGTGACAAATAATAGCAGAATGGAAATCCTAGTACTATTTTTGGCATTTATCTACTGAGACCCTTGTCCTAAGTTCTGGAAAAGCTACTGGGGGAACACATGGTTGCAGCTTGAGGACTAAGCAGGGCGTTCACTTTTGTTTCCCAAATCTGAATCTCAGAATTGCCTTTCTCTGGTAGGTTCATGAGGGAAACTGGTCAAAGAAAAGAGGAGGGACACATAGGAGAGAGAGATGGGGGGAAAGAGAGAAAGAGTGAGAAAGAGGAAGAAGAAGGGGAGGAGAAAGAAGTAGAAGGGGGAGAAGGAGGAGAGAACAGGAGGAGGAAGAAGGAAGAGGAGAAAGAGGAAGGAAGAGGAGGAGGACAAGGAACGTGATGGCTGGGGCTGCCCCTGTGTGCCAGCCCTGCCTGGGTTTGCTCACTTCACAGAGGTAGGAAGAAATGATAGGGGCTTTTTAAAACAGTGGCCCTGCCTATTGGCAACCATACCTCATTCAGTGTTTTAGATTCCCAAATTTCAGGTTAGCAATTTTTTTCCCTGGACAGGGGTCATGGACAAAGGTGAGTGGAGGTAAGGCTCAGCATTGGGAGACAAGGCTAAAGACCTCCCTTCCTGGCCACACTGAAGACATCATCACTATTGTTGTTGTTATATGTCTGTGTCCTCACTGTAAGTGACATGAAAATTGAATAATCAGGATAAGGTTCCTTTTTTTTCCCTTTTATTAAGTAATATACACATAGATTATAAATACATTTACGCATTTGTGGGGTACAAGGTGTTGATTTTTTTATACAATTTGGAGTGCTTACATCAAAGTAATTAATATAGTTTTCATCTCATTTGATTATTGTGTTAAGTCATTTATGTTCTATACTTGATAGATTTGACTTGTACTCTTGCAGTATGCTCCATAGTTGTGGTCCCACCGTTTACTCTCCCTCTATCAAGCCTCCCCTTTTCTCCCCCTCCATTTCTCTCCTTCATCCTGGGCTATAGTTTGTGCTCTATCTTTCATAAGAAAGTGTGAGTATATAAAAATTGGTTTCATAAAATTACTGAGTACACTGGATACTTTTTCTTCCATTCTTGAGATACTTTACTAAGAAGAATATGTTCCAGCTCCATCCATGTAAACATAAAAGAGATAAAGTCTCCATCTTTTTTAAGGCTGCATAGTATTCCATGGTATACATATACCACAATTTATTAATACATTCATGGGTCAATGGGCACTTGGGCTTCTTCCATGACTTGGCAATTATGAATTGAGCTACAACGAATAATCTGGTGCAAATATTTTTGTTGCAAAGTGATTTTTGATCTTTTGGATATACTCTTCATAGAGATAAGGTTCCTTTTTGTTCTCAATTAATGAAAGGAATATTGTAGGTAAATAAAAACCTATGAATAAAAGTTCATTGGTTTCTAAGGACACATTGAGAGGTAGTATGGCATAAAAGAACACAAAGATTACTAACTGGGCAAATTATTCAACTCCTTGGAGCCTTAGTTTCCCAATTTGTAAATCAAAACTAATAATAACTATATCTCAAATTTTGGAGAATTAGTGAGCTAGTGGAGAATTAAGCCTTGAATCTAATGCTGCTACTTATCTGACCGGAGGTGGAGCTGAGGTAGTGATGTGAGGGATGGGGACCAGCTATAAATACAGATGAAGTTTCACACACTCACCCACTGCTCACTTCCTACTGTGCAGCCCAGTTCCTAACAGGCCTTGGTACTGGTCCTCAGCTAGGGGGGACCCCAGGGTTAAAGCACTCTGCCTTAGAGCCTGTGGCTCTAAGGACTCCCCAGATCTTGGCCTGGGAAAAAAGGCCAAATTTGTCACATCTCTCTGTTTTTCTATGCTATTTCTTCTGCCAGAAATTACTTTCCTTGAACTTTCTCCTTTCTAGCCTCCTCTGTAAAAATGTTCCTGACTCCTTCAAGCATCTTTGCTCATCCTACAGCATGTTGTATGTCCCTCTACTACAGTATTTAAGAGATTTTCTATAAACAGGTTTTAGGTAGGGATGTGTTGCAGTGGTGGGATAGGCTGTCTCTTTTATTAGTCTGCAATGAAACAGTCTTCCAGAAAAATTACGGCAATTTTGTACCATTACAACTAATAAAATCACCCTACCCCCTTCTCCCATAGGGCCTAGTACTGTGCATATTCCATAATAGATGCTATTAAAGATTAGATGAAATGAATAACTGTTCACAGATGAATGTCCCTCATCACATCAAAAGAAAGAGTCAGTTTTGTGGACCTTAAGACCTCAAGAGTTCAACCACACGTACTGCTCCAGATTGGCCTGGGGCAATGCCAGTGGTGACTTCCTCGGTGTATATGGCTAACTATATTTCTAATAGGCCTAGACTTTTCTCCGTGTATAACAGAAAGATAAAACCAACCATCTCCAACTCAAGTCAGCCCAGCCAGGAAAATCACTGCCAAGGTCCCAGTGGTCTCTGAAATGTCAATACTGTGAAGGTTGACGCTAAGCCCTGCACACCCCCACATTATCAAATGCCCCTTTGCTTTATGTTTTGTCTCGTCTGTCAGCACCATTTATTGCAGAGCAGGTCCCTTATCTTTATTGATCACTTAATTTATCTTTTCTTAACTTCCCTTGCACCGTCTGGTGCCGTGTGTCCGTCTGTTGAAGCTGTCATGACTGGTTTGCTCTTGAAATAATAGGGGCAGCAGGTGGTGTGACTAAGTCGACCCTGTGCAGAATGGGGGACCATGCCCAGTCCCTGTCTCAACCTGCCAGTGTGTCTACACCCTCCCAGCTGTTCCACATTAAAGCAGTCAACTGCGACTTCACAGTCCGAGTTTTACACAACTGTTTTACAAACTAGGAGGAAAGTCTTTTGTCACAAATCCTTTGTTAGGCAGTAGAATGGGGGGGAGGGGGGAGAGAAAGCCAGGTCTGAGACTTGGTGCATTTTAATGAATATGCAGATAGGCACACATCCCTTTGCCTTGGTTAAGGGGGTGTGGAGCAGGGGTGGAGGCTGGTGGGAGGAGAGAGAGCTGGCTGACTCCTAGCTCTTGGGACAATCTGGTATAAGGAGCAACTGCTCTTTTAACACTAGTTTCTGCTTCAAACAGACCCTTGACTCCATGAAAGCCTTCATTCCTTTGGCAAAGAAAAAATAAGGGCAGTTAGTCAGAGCCCTGTCTCCTAGGGTCATTATTCTAGAGGTAGGTGTTACACAGTTGGGAAAGTTGTGAGGAAATTATGCCTTTGTGACTTAAAAGCCTGTGCCTTTATGATTTGAGGGTTGTAATCACATATGAGAAGAGATGTGACAAAGTGAATACAAACAGCACAGTTTTGAATCAGATAGACCTGGCCTCCAAAGTCCAGTAACTCTGACAAAGCTCAGCTCATACATTACAATTCCTATTTCTTAAAATAGAAATCTTTGATATGACAACTATCTCTATTAACTACAAGTTAATTAGTCAAAACTTTTCAATAATTAAAGTACACCTCTTTCCTAAGCATCTTCTCCCAAACTTTGGTTATAGGCTAAAAGACATGGGGAAAATGATGTAACCTGATGGAGATGAAAGGGTACATTAGAGTGGGAGTCAGGAAAACTTCTATGTCTTAAGACATGGTTGAGTTTTTAGGCATATCGCCTAAGCATTACAAGCCTTCCTGAGGAAATGATAGCAAATGTACTTTAACTCCAAGGTGTGTGTGTTGTGATGCTAATGGTGGTGGCGGGGGTGGAGGGAGAACAAGTGTGGTGAAGGCTTGTCTTTTTTTCTCATTTATACAGGTCCCTGGTATGAGAATTCCTACTTTTTTTTGGCATTAAAATGGCACCTTTATTTAGCTCTTCCTCACTTTGACTTTGCTGTGAGGTGGGAGATGGTAGAGTATGATCCCTTGGATCCATTTTTCTCTTTGATATACCATGTGGGGTATTAAAGATTACAGTTTCCACAGCCCTGTTCTTTTCTCTTTCTGGTTGGCTGGCTAAGAGGTTGCAGATGCAATATTCTCTCTTCAGCCTTCACCTCTTCATCTATGTTGAGAACAAACCTGAGTGGAAATCCAGGTCCCTATTCTAAAGCTGAGATAAATAAAAATGTGATGTTTTGACTAAAATGTTTATTATTGATCCGAGACAAGTAATAAAGACACTGTCATTAAGCATTTAGATTTTACCAACTCAACTCAGACTAGAAACTTTTTATTTTTTTAAGACAAAGTCTCACTCTGTTGCCCAGGCTGCTATGACATCATCATAGCTCATAGAAACCTCAAACTCTTGGGTTCAAGTGATCCTCTTGCCTTAGCTTCCTGATTAGTTGGGACTACAGGTGCCCACTACAACAGACATCATTTTCCCCATGTCTGTAGTCTACAACACCCGGCTACAGCCTAGATACCTTTATGAGCATGAAGCAAGCCTATTGTTCACATTAAAAGCTCAAGATGTAGCTTAGAGGAAGATATATAGCATATGTTTATATTAGAAAACATGTAGTCCTTTAATAAAAATGATTATACCTTAAGAAACTAGAAAGAAAGAAAAAGGAAAGACAAGAGAAAACAAAATCAAAACCAAACTAAAACCAAAGCAATCAAAGAGAAGGAAATACTAAAGATATAAGCAGAAATCAAGAAAATTTAAAATAGAAAATGAGAAAAAATAATTTGAAGTTAAAAATTGTTTCTTTGAAAAGATCAATGAAATTGATAAACTTCTAGACAGATTGATCAAGAGGAAAAAAAGAGAGAGAGAGAGAAGGTACAAATTATCACTATCAGGAATGAAACAGAGGCCATTACTACTATAGACATTAAAAGATAAAGTAATACTGTGAACATCTTTATGCTAGTGAATTTGATAGCTTAGGTAGATATACAGATCCCCTGAATGATAAAAACTACTCAAGAAGAAATATCATCTGCACTGCCCTTATTTATTAAAGCAATTCAATTCATTAATAGAAACGTCTCCACAATACATTAGAATACTAAAGTAAATTAAAGAATACTTTAGGCCCAGACAAGTTCATTGGCAAATTCTACCAAACATTTAAAGAAGAAATAATGTCAATTTTAAATAAACTCACTCAGAACATAGAAGAGGAGGAAGAAACGTCTCCTAGGTTACTGTATGAGGCCAGCATTAATGTGACAGAAAAATCAGAGAAAGACGTTACAGGAAAAGAAACAACAGTCTAGTATCTATCCCTCATGAATACTAACTTTAAAATCTTCAACAGGTATTTTATCAAATTGAATTCGTCAGTATATAAATGATCGTATATATATAAATGATCAAATAGTATATCCTAGAAAGGCAAAGTTGAGTCAACATTTGAAAATCAGTCAATATAAATAATCATCTACACAGACCAAAAAGAAAAATCCTGTGATCATCTCAATAGATGCAAAAAATGATTTTTTTACCAACTCCAACATCTATTGATGTTAAAATTTTCAGCAAGCTATAACTAAAAGCAATATTCCATAACCTTATAAAGAGCATCTATGAAAAATCTATACTAACATCTTACTTTGTGGTAAAAGACTAAATGCTTTCCCCCTTAAAATCAAGAGAAAGGCAAAAATATTTATTCTCACTACTTTTATTCAACACTGTACTGACTAGCATCGCCAATGAAATAGGGCATGAAAAAAAAAAAGAAGGCATACAATTGGAAAGGAAGAAATAAAACTCTCTTTATTTGAAGATAACATTATCACCTATAGTGAAAACCCCTAATAATTTGTAAAGAATGCTACTTGAATAAATGACTTTCACATGGTTTCAGGATACAAAGTCAATATGATAAAATTGATTGTACTTCTATATACTAGCAATGAACAATCAGAAATCTAAAAAAAAAATTAAATGTTACCTATAACAGCTTCTAAGATCTTGAAATGCAAATAAAGGAATCTCACTAAATATGTGCAAGATGAGTAGATAAAAATGACAAAACACTGATGAGAAAAATTAAAGAATACTTAAATAAATAGAAAGATATACCATATTAATGAGTTATGAGTCTTAAAGTTGGGAAGATGTCAATTCTTCCCAAATTGATGTATAGATTTAAATCAATTCCAATTAAAATTCCAGCAGGATATTTTATAGAAATTGAATGCTTATTCTAAGACATATAAAAATCAAAGACCTAAAATAGCCCAAACAACTTTGTAAAAGGACACCAACTGATCACAGAGGTTACTATAATGTTACGCCAAAAAAGACAGTGTGCAATGAGAATAAAGATAGACATATAGATTGCTGGACATAATATAGAGTCCAGAAATATACCCACAGACATATATGCAACTGATTTTTGACAAAGGAAGGTGTCAAGGTAATTCGATGGATTATAGTGTAATCTTTTCAGCAAATGGTAGGTACTTCAAAAGTTGAACATTCATATGCAAAAAAGAAAAATAAATAATTGCAACTCATTCAAAAATATATAAAAATTAACTCAAATTATATCATAGGCCTAAAGGTAAAGCCTAAGACTATAAAGCTTCTAGAATAAAACATTAAATGTTTTTGTGATCTCAGATTAGGCAAATATTTCTTACATAAAACACAAAAGGCTTGAACCATAAAAGAAAAAACTTGATAAATTGGACTTAAACAAAATTTAAAATTTCTACTCATTAAAAGACATTGTTAAAAAACAAAATATCATACCATAGACTAGGAGGAAACATTTGCAAACAAAACATTTGATAAAGAACTTGTATCCAGAATGTGTAAAGAACTCTTAAAACTCCATAATAAGGAAACAAAAATTAATAAGCAAAATATTAAAACACACACATTATCAAAGAAGAGATTTGATGGCCATAAGCACTTACAAACATGCTAACATCTTTCATTGTTAGGGAAAGACTGGTGTTGGGAGATTGGCTAGCCACATGCAGAAGAATAAAACTGAACCCATATCTCTTACCACTTACAAAAATTAATTCAAAATTGATAAAAGACTTAAATAGAAGGCATTAAACCATAAAGATTCTAGAAAAAAATGTAGGAAAAACTCTTATACATCAGTCTAGGCAAAGAAGTTATGATTAATACACTAAAGGCAATAAAAATAAATTGGACTTGAGTAAATTAAAAAGCTATTGTACAGCCAAGGTAATAATCAGCAAAGAAAAAAGACCACCTACAGATTAAGAGAAAATATTCACAAACTATACATCTGATAAAGGGCTAATATCCAGAATCTACAAAGAACCCAAACAAAACCAGGTAGAAAAAAAAAGACAACCTCGTTAAAGTGTGTAAAAGATATGAACAGAAGCTTTTCAAGAGAAGATAAACAAATGGGCCACAAACTTAAAAAAAATACTTAACATCACTAATCATCAGGGAAATGCAAATGAAAACCACAATGAGATTTTACTTTACCCCTGTCAGAATGGCTATTGTTAAAAAGTCAAAAAACAAAAGACGCTGCTGTGGCTACAGAGAGAAAGGAACACTTACACGGTTGGTGGGACTGGAGAATGGTACAATCTCTACAGAACACATTATGGAGATTCCTCAAAGAACTAAATGTAGACTTACCATTCAATCCAGCAATCCCACTAGTGGGTAACTGGGTATCAGAACATATCATAAAACTATAGTAGTTAAAAGAGAATAGCACTATGCACTTTTGTCTTCCAATAAGACAGGACATTTTGTGTGACAAAATTGAAAGTTCAAAAACATACCTAAATGTGTAATGAATTTATATATGTCAAAGGTTACATGTCAAAATAGCAAGAAAATGTTAATAAATGAAAATGGGACAACTGGCTCATCTTGGAGGCAGGGAGTTAAATCTCTTGATACATCAAAATAAATTCCAAATGCATTAAATATTTAAAAGTAAAAAAGGTAAATATTTAAGTAATCATTGTGAGGAAAATGACTTCATGAGGATGATGAACAAGTTTTATAAAAAAAAAAAAGAGTGACAGATTAAAATACACAAATGCAAAATTTTGATGAGAAGAAAATTATCATCAAAAGAGGTAATTAACATGAGAAACATTAGTAAAATGACATATCACAAGAAAATAAAAAGGGTTTTGCAAATTATTAAAAGATGACTGGTTAGGTTAAAAGATAGGCCAAGGACATAAGAATTCCAGTACACATAAAAATATTCAACTTTACTAATAAGCAAATAAATGGAATTTAAATGAAATGGAAATTTTTACTCATTAGATTTTTTTATTTAAATTTTATTTATTTTTCTTTATTAAATCATAACTGTGTACATTGATGCATTTACGAGGTTCGGTGTACTGGTTTGATATACAATGTGAAATGCTTACATCAAACTGATTAACACATCCATCACCTTGCTTACTTATTTGTTGTGGTAAGACAATTATATTCTTTTCTTAATAGTTTTGAAATATACCATTGCATTATGTGCATTAGGTGAGGTCCCACCAAATACCCTCCCTCCTCCCGGCCTACTCCTTCCCCATCTCTCTCCCTTCTCTTCACTCCTACTTTCTGGATTATAGTTATGTTTTACCATTCATATGAATGTATAGGTAATTATATATTGATTTCATAGTAGTATTGAATGCATTGGATCCTTTTTCCCCCCATTCTTCTGGATATTTTACTAAGAAGAATACATTCCAGCTCCATCAGGTAAACATAAAAGATGTGAAGTCTCCATCTTTTTATGACTGCATAGTATTCCATGCTGTACATATACCACAATTTATAAATATTACCCCCATGTTCATCTTTGCTATGTTGCTGGTAGATATGAATTTATATAGCTTTACCGGAAAATAATTTGGTAATAGTTACCAAAACTTGAAAAATATTTATGTCTTTAGAGCCAGCAATTTTCTTGCAAGGAATTTAGCTTAAAGAAAACATTGCTTAAGTGTGCAGCAATTTATCTACTGGATGTTCAAAAAGGATTGTTAATAATTATGGAAATTTGGAAACAAGTAAAATGTCTTATTATAGAAAACTAGTTTTAGAAATGTATGAATATTCCTAAATTGTACAATTACATCCTCTGTAAGCATTAAAACAGTGTTGTATAAGACTACTAAACAGCATGGGAAGATGTCTATGTAAAAAGGCAAATGTAATATGATCCTCTTTTGGTAAATTAATAAAAAATACTTATAAAGAAAAAAGAATAGAAATATACAGACAAAAATGTTAATAGTGAGGGGTTTTTTTGTGTGTGTGTGTTATCTGAGAGAGAAGTCAAGATAGTTGACCAGACTCAGCTTTCACCAGAGGCTCCTGTCCAGAAGGAGAAATGTTAGACTGAAGTGGACTCAGACAACTGAAGGTGAGGAGCTGAGCACAGGCAGAAGAAAGTGAGGTTCACATCAATCCTGCTAAGACAAGCTTTGAGGCCGAGCAAGAGGAAGAAAGATAAAGATCAGGTATAGAGCAATTAGTCAGAAGGCACCTATTGCCAAGGGTATGGGATACCTGTCCCCCAACTAGGAAGTCCCCAGCAGTCTTTCTGCAAGTGAGCAGAGAACACAGGACCTCTTACCTCACCCCATGGGAGAGCTGCTAAGTCCTGGTCCTCCTACTGCTGGGAGTTTCCACCTCTGAACCTAGGCTCCATCCTGCCAGGCACAAAAGTGAACAAATATTCTCTCCGCAATCCTGAACTGAGACAGCTTACTCTTTCCCCATTCCTGTTTGCCTGAAGAACTGCCCCCTGCAGAGGTTAGAGTGTTTGGCAGATTCACTAAGAGGCAGAGGCATTGTGTGGGCTGCTGAGCTTCAGCACAGAAACAGTGGCACTGCAGTTCTGACTTTGGAGAGAGGGGTAAACCTTAATGACTCTCTTTCCCACTAGAAAAGACCCTTTTCCAGCCCTCCAGGAACTCTCAGACAGATCTACTCACAGATTTTTATTTTCTGGTCACCTGGCAACCCTCTGAACTCATTTGTGTGGGTGCTGCTCTTGATGCCTGAGCAAGTTTGACTGTAACCCTCAGTGACAGCCATCCATGGACTGTGGTTCTTCTGCCTCTGCTGTCTGGGGCTTCAGCTTTGCCATTTGTTTGACTTTATTTGAGCAGCTATGGTGGGGGAGGGGAGGTTGTAGCAGTGAGGGGTGGATTGGTGGGTCTGTCCACAGATTCTCCTCCTCCAGCTATCACTGGCAGGGGGGAGGCAAGGCTGCAGTTGTGTGTATCTTTGTCCTGCAGAGACTCTAGCAAAATTCTGAAATTCCTTAGGATTCGGTAGAGGGTAGAATGACATCAAGGCAGAGCCAGATTGCTCTATCTCACCAAGCTGACCCTCAGGACTGGCTATAGCTCTGAAAGGGACTTTCATGAGGGTAAAGGCCACAATCACAAGATCCAGCTCATCAGAGAAGGATCCAGCTCATCAGAGAAGGAGTGGTTAGCTCCAGTTTCTGGGGCCTCCTGATCCAGGCTCACCCCACCAGTTTTAATTGCCAAATAGGTCAAAATAGTGTTTCCTAAGGATCCTCAATTAAATTATCTCTTAATAACTATTCAGAGACATGCTATTATTTCAAATAAAAATGTATATTTAATACATTTTTTAAAAGCCAAAAATATTCATGGGTAGAAGGCAGCAGAAGAACTCTGGCAACATGAAAAATCAGAGCAGATCAACTCCTCCAAGAAATTACAAGGGAGACACAACAGAAAATACCATCCATAAAGAAATGGCTGAAATGTCAGAAATAGAATTCAGAATATGGTTGGAAGTTAAATGATTGGAATTGAGGAGAAGGTGGAAATAGAATTAAAAAAAATATAGGCCAAAAGTTTTCTTAAGAAATTAATGAATTCAAAGACAAAGTCACCAAGGATATGGACATAATGAGGAAAGATATACCACAGCTTAAGAAATTTAAAAAGGCATTCAAGGAACTTCAAAACAAAGTAGAGACCCTCAGTAATAGAGTAAAATATAGAGAAGGAAGAGTTTCAGAAACGGAACACAAGAGTTTTGAACTATCCCAATAATTCAAAGAGACAGAAAAAAGGAGAACAGAAACAGAATATTCCCTTAGAGAGTTATGGGATCATTCCAAAAGATCAAATATCTGAATTATAGCAATTCCTGAAGGAGAAGAAGATAGTCCTAAAGGCACTGATCCTCTGGAGAATTTCCCAAGCATTGCAAGAGACACAAAAATTCAGATAGTAGTCTCAGAACCCCAGCATGACTCCATTCAAACAAAGCATCTCCTAGACACATTGTAATTAACTTTGCCAAGTTTAATATGAAGGAGAAAAGTCCTGCAGGCACCCAGGTGTAAGAAAAGTCTTACCTACAAAGGGAAAAATATCTTTCAGCTGAAAGTTTTCAAGCCAAAAGAGTATGGTCATTGGTTTTTAACCTTCTTCATCAAAAAATTTTTTCAGCCCCAGATTTTTTATTCTCCTGAACTGAGTTTCATTTGTGATGGAGAAATCAAATATTTTACTGACATACAAATGCTAAGGAAATTTGCTATAATTGGACCAGCTCTATAGGAAGTAAATAGTTCTTCATAATGAATAGCATGATGGTCTGCCAGCAAAGTAAACACACCCAGAATTTAAGGAACAAAGCCTAGCTTCTATGATGGTGAAAAGGATAAAAATAAGCTCTGGACCTCTGGAAAACAAGATAACCAAAACTCTACCATACCAATTAATTCTCTCAATATATGTGAATGGTTTGAATTCTCCTCTTAAAGAGGCACAAGCTAGGCTTGGCGCCTGTAGCTCTGTGAGTAGGGTGCCAGCTGCATACACCAAAGCTGGCAGATTTGAGCCTGGCCCAGGCCTGCTAAATGACAACTGCAACCAAAACATAGCTGGGTATTGTGGCTGGCACCTGTAGTCCCAGCTACTTGGCAGGCTGAGGCAAGAGAATCACTTAAGCCCAAGAGTTTGAGGTTGCTGTGAGCTGTGACACTATGGCACTCTACCAAGGGGGACATAGTGAGACTCTGTCTCAAAAAAAAAAAAAAGACACAGTCTGGCTGATTGGGTACAAAAGCTCAGGCCCAACATCTGTTGTCTCCAAGAAACACATATAAACTCAAAGGGTAAGACAGACTCAGGGTGAAGTGATGGAAAACAACAATCCAGGCAAATGAAAATCAGAAAAAAGCAGGAGTTGCAATCTTATTTGTAAATATAATTGGATTTAAACCAACAAAAATAAGGAAAGACAAGGATGGACATTACATACTTGTCAAAGGATACATACAACATGAAGAGATTTCAATAATTAACATTTATACACCCTATCTGAATGCTCCTTGATTTATAAAACAAACCCTAAATGATTTCAACAATATGATATCTTCTTGCACTATAATAGTTGGAGATTTCAACACCCTTTGACAGTACTGGACAGATCCTCCAAGCAGAAACTAAACAAAGAAATAATAGATTTAAACATGACTCTAGAACAAAAGGATTTAACATATACAAGACACTTCATCCTAACAAAACTCAATACACATTCTTCTTATCAGTACACAGATCATTCGCCAAAATTGATCGCATCTTAGGACACAAGGCTAACCTCAACATATTCAAAAGAATAGAAAGTATTCCATGTATCTTCTCAGACCATCACGGAATAAAAGTTGAACCCAACAGTAACAGAAATCTTCATACCCAAATAATGTTATGGGAAACTAAATAACTTACGCTGAATGACAGCTGGGTCAAACATGAGATTAAGAAGGGAATCATTACCTAAATCACTTTACCTAACAAATGCAATCAGTATAACCTGGTTTTTTTGTACCCTCAATAAATCCACAAACAAACAAACAAACAAAAAGGAGGAGGAGGAAATCGTTAGATTTCTTGAGAAAATGATATTAAAGATAACAAACTCATGTTTCACAAAACTCACAATCCCAGGAATTTACTCAGGAGACATGACAACATATTTCTACTCAAACACCTGTACATGAATGTTTACAGCAGCTCTATCCATAACAGATAGATACCTGAATCTAGAAACACTCCAAATGCCCTTCTACTGGTCAATGGATAAACAAATTGTATCCATACAAATGGAATAAACCTCAGCAATGAAAAGTAATCAATTATGGATACATGTAGGGGCAGTGCCTGTGGCTCAGCTGGTAGGACGCTAGCCCCATATACCAAGGGTAGTGGGTTCAAACCAAGCCCCGGCCGAACTACAACAAGAAAATAGCTGGGCGTTGTGGTGGGAGCCTGTGGTTGCAGCTACTTGGGAGGCTGAGGCAGAGGAATCACCTAAGCCCAGGAATTAGAGGTTGCTGGGAGCTGTGACACCACATCAAGGGCAATAAAGTGAGACTGTGTCTCTAAAAAAAAATAAAAATAAAATACTTTAAATAAAAAAAAAATTATGGATACATGTAACAAGATGGCTGAACCACAGAAGGATTATGTTACACAAACGGCTACATAGTATATGGTTCCACTGATAGATTCCATTGATACGTCATTTTGGGAAAGAACAGACATAGTATTAGAAATCAGATCAGTAGTTGCCAAAGGCTGGGAGGGGTGAGAAGGGATTAATTACAAGAGGGTACAAAGGAACTTTCTGGGATGATGAAATAGTCCAGATCTTGACTGATTACATGACTTTACACATTTTTACTTCCCAAACCATACATCTAAGAGGGGTGGATTATGTGCATGTAAGTTATACCTCAATAATGCTGACTTATAAAAATAATATTGATACATACAATGTTCACTCGCAGCATGCAATAGGTGCTGAATGTGGAGAACTGCTATTTCATTCAATTTCTTATTTTGTTCTGACTTAGGGGTGGCAAAAAGTTATGACTGTAATAGCAATTCTATGCATTAATTGCCTAACACACACTTTCAATGAACTATGTATACAGTTTTGTAATTCTTCCCTTTTACCTATTTTTTTTATATTAATTGAAATATAATTTTTATATCTTTTGGATCTAATACACACCACCATTTATGTTTTATGTATCTTTGCTTTCTTCATTTTACTTGTCTAATAATTCATTCTTTTTACATTTGACAAATTTATAGATGTGCAGTGGACTGGGAATAAAGAAAAACTCGCCCTTCAGTATAGATAGTTCTATAAGAACTGTGCTAGAGACAGGTATAGAGGTCTCTGTGTGAGTGTGTGTGTGTGTGTTTTAGTTGTTTCCCTGGCAATCAGTTTGGTTCACTATCCATCCTACAGACCAAATCTCCTCTTTATAAGGTAACAATTCTAGAAATTCCACTGGGCCTTAAATATAAAATAAATTTTCTAAGATTACTGGTAATCTGTGACTCATTCTGACTTTTCTTGAAATTGAAGGGGAAAGGGTGTGCTTGGCCTCATCAAACCTCATTGTGATGCTCCCTCCAATTTTAAAGTCCTAAGATTCTGGTGGGGTTTTTTTAACAAACAGTGCTCAGGGTGGTTGCCAGAGTCAGCACACAGAGAAGCGTCCTTTCCCTAGTCCTTTTCACAAATCCTGGACATGTCCTCTTAACATAGCAAATAGTTACAGATGTCCACTCTCTGTAAGGCCCCTGGCTCAGTGCTATAATAGGGAAGAGAACAAGGTAGAGTTGCTCTAGAAGGATTTACAGTTGATCTTATAGTAAGACTTTCTCTTTAAATGGATGACCCCAAACCCAGTAAGATCCATCACTATCAAGAAACGTTCAATTGTGTTTTCTTCCTAATGTAACAAAACGGTGCCAGAAATGCTAGAAAGATTTTGTATGTATAATAGTGAATAGCTTTTTCCTTAAATTTCAGCCACCTAAGAATTTACTTTACCCCAAACTCAAATTCTTCAAGGTTTTTGTTCCTACTTGTTGATGTTTTCACTGCCTGATTGGAACTGTTATCCAAGAAGGATAAGGGGCTGAACATAGTCTGCAAAAATGGCCACAGTCCATTAAATAATTAGCTTGATTCCGATACTTTCTGTTCCCTCCATTGTCTTAGGTTTTTTGCTTATAATTTTATATATTTACTTACTTAGAGATTTTTCAGTTAAGATAATAGACAAAACATTAATTTCCTCTGGTTCATTGGTATTTTTCACATAGTGGAATGAAAGATTTATCTAGAGATCTAATTTCCGGGCTCTTCTTCTGCTAAGAGAAAAAACTGGAGTTCAAGAGATAATAATATAAATGCTTTTCATTTTAAAACTAATAATTTAAAACCAAGCCATCTATAAAGAACTTCCTTCTAGAACCATTTTCCCCCTAGAAAAGGCCTTACTTTCCTCCTAAACTCACGTACTTATGTTTATAATAAAATGGTTTTACATGTATAAATTTATCATATTTCTCTTTTTGGCTTCAGCCAAACACCTTTTTTCTGGGTTACAACTACTTAATCTTTCTTTACAATTTTGACTTCTTTGTCTTTCAACTTTATGTAAGCTGCTTCAGAACTTATGTGGAAGTAAGTAGATATTACAATGCTCAAAAGTAAAGTGGTTAAATTAATAATGACAGTTTAAGGAGTTCAGGTCCTTTTTCTCCATCACTACTATTTTATTTAACTACTTTGCTCTAGAAGTCTTTTAAGAGCCTAAATTTCTTTCTTTTAAGGAAACACATATGATGATATAATTTAGCAAGAGTATTCATTAAGCTAAAACTGGATATTGTTTACACTTTTCTTCCTAATGAAATCAGAAATGACTTATTAGGTTTCTAGAAAAGATAATATTTAAAAAAAAATTTTTTTGCAAGCAACTAAAAGTACATAATGGGTGATAGTATTCCCCAAGAAAGTATTAGCATAAAAATTTGAAATTAACCTTTAGGAATAAAAATTCAAAATGATATACAAGATATTTGGACAACATAAATAATAAAGAACATGTTTTCTTAAAGATAGCACCAAATATTTTAACATATAAACAAAATCTGGGGTTTGGGTTTATGCCTGAATATAAACTTCATCAAGAATGATTCCATTTCAGACATATTTATACCCCCACGTCAATAATAAAACAATGTGGCTTGGTGGCTGTAGCACAGTGGTTATGGTGCCAGCCACATGCACCAAGGCTGCCAGTTCAAACCTGGCCCAGGCCAGCTAAACAATGACAACTGCAACAAAAAAACAGTGGGGTGTTGTGGCAGGTGCCTTTAGTCCCAGCCACTCAGGAGGCTAAGGCAAGGGAATCGCGTAAGCCCAAGAGTTTGAGGTTGCTGTGAGCTGTGATGCCTCAGCACTTTACCAAGGGCGACATACGTAGTGAGACTCTGTCTCAAAAAAATAAAATAAATAAAAATAAATAAATAATAAAACAATGTGAGATGTACTACCTGGCATCACCTTTGGAAAGATAGACCTTTTCTAAACATCTCAATGAAAGGTTCTCCAGTTGATGTTATTCACTGTGGTCAGCTGATCATATAGCAGGGTTTCTCAGGGACCCAGGGTGTAAATTAGAGAGAAGGCACAAGTGAACTGAGATTGGCGGTCTCGTTTGAGACCCTGATGGACATTTGTCTACCTCACAAAAGCCTCTGTACAATTGGGTATAATTAGTCACAACTGACAGTTTCTGCTCGAAAGAGGCCCAGATCTAGAGTAGCACAGATGTTACAGTTTTTATTCTTTCTTGGATAAGACAGACAGAATTTACCTAGCAGAGTTAATACTTTGAAGCAATCTGCCCAACCCAAAATATGAACTTTTTTCTATTTTTGTCCTATATTTCTCATTTTATTCTAGATCAGTTTCCCTAGCATGAGTGTAGTCCTCCAGCCATAGTCAGACCCAATTAGTAAGAGACCGATCCCTGGTACTACGATCCTTTTATGAACATTTAGAGGGTTCTAAAAAATATAAGTTGACAGAACATCCTCACAGAAGCCCAGGAGCTTCCAGAAGGCCGATCCCAGCCTTATCTATTGTCGTATATTCCCCCACAGCACCCAACTCAGTTGATACTGCAATGGTCCCCCATAAATGTTGCGTAGAATCGACAGAGGAGCTTGACATTGTCTAAAATGCCAACGGACTCATTTAATTTAAGGCTCCTTAACACTAGTTTCAAAGAAAGCCCAATTTGTAATCACACACCAATAGAAGGGCCATAAGAAGGCACAATTGCGATTGCTTCATGTGGCAAAAGTCATCAGACTCCTGGCTATTTGTTTGTACCCGGTAAGATGACTGAGAAAAACAAAAATTGCTGTGTAGTCACCTTGCTGTGAATACAGTTTTCATATAATTGTCTTAAGAGTAATTGAATCTGTCCTTTAACAACTCACAAATTATCTCCTGACAACTTCAAATAATAGACCTTTTTGTTGAAAGGAGAAAGCCTGTGGAGACCAAAGGTTAAACAGGTCTTTTCATCATGATAAATCACTGGTTAATGAGGTCACTATTGTTGGGTATTATGATCATTCCCTTTAATGCCATTACCTCCTGGTTGTAAAGCTGACACTAGTAATGATCTGCATTCTTTGAACTTTTCCACAATATTGACTGGCTTCTTTGAGCAGATGTTCCTTGGATGCAATTGCAATAGGGACTACAATTCTTAGTCATGGAAAGAGCTTCAAGAAAGCTTATGGAATCCAAAGGTCTAGGCATTTGTAGAGAGGCAGGAAGATTTAAGAGAAAACCCCAGAACACAAGCTTTAATTCTATCATAACAATTTGCCGTGAGGACCTGCGGCAATATGGCAATTAGCAACTAAAAGTTTAATCTGTGGGCATTAATTGGAAGGAAAGTGACAATTGTAACATTTGGATAACTCCTTAGACATCACAAGAAAATATATTATTCCACATAATCCTTATAACAAAAACCTTGCTCAGTTCTATTTAATTATTACCATTTTCCAGCTAAGAAGACCAAGACCCTGAGGAGAGAAATCATTTTCCTGGATCCTGCAGATAGCAGATGGTGAAGGGACACTCTAAACCTTACGCAATCTCATCCTGCCGTCATCACCAGGAGAAGAAATCAACAAATTACTGCATCAGACTCTGCAGTAAGTGTCAATAGTCACTTAAGATTTTTTCCTTTACAACTGTAATTCCATAATAAAGGAGCTTTTCATTTGCAATTGATAATTGAACAGAAATAGAACTATATAATTTTCACAATGGAAGGATTTTAGAGATTATACAAGGAAAAGATGCTTTTTTAGATGGTTTTCTAGCAGTAGGCATTATAGCAATGGAAGTCAGATTATAAAGATATCATCAGTGTCACATTTGTTGCAGCATTCTTTTTTTTGTTTTTTTGTTTTTTTTTTTGAGATAGATTCTCAAGCTGTCGGCCTAGGTAGAGTGTTGTAGTGTCACAGCTCACAGCAACCTCAAACTCTTGGGCTTAAGTGATTCTTTTGCCTCAGCCTCCCAGTGTTGCAGCATTCTTAAGGCAGAATGGATTCTAGGGCACGTTCGTAATTTTTGAATTACAAATATTTCTGTCTTTTGTTTTCTGGCTGTTGTTTTGTTTTATTTACCTGGGTCAACAAGAAAAATTAAATCAACAATCCAGGCATCTTACCATTATGAAATAAAATATGCATCATGCCTTCCAAATATATACATGATTATTATTGTGTAGACAGAATATCCAGATATTTTGGCATGAATAATTCACGTTACTTGACACCTAACATCCACCACCTTTGTGAAAGAAGAAAACAATAAAACAATATAATTGCAAGTACTAGGAACCAGCAGCCAGTCTATAAAAACCAGTTGAGTTAAGCTGAAAAATATTTATATGAATTTATACCATTAACACTTGAAACACTGAAATGATTTAAATGTTCTAGCATTGCTGAGAAAGAACTTTTCTCACAAGGGAATAAATCTAGAATCGCCAACGTTTGCTACCTTTCTCCTCTCACAGAGGTTAATCATGGTGGAGGGGCAGCCTGTCTTTGCTTTTTCAACCTTGAGTCCAGCTAACACGGTCTGAGTTCGTTTCATTTTTGAGAGGACGCCGAAGACAATCAGAGAGAAAAAAAATGAAGCAATTAAAAACAGAAGGGGGAAGCAGGAGAACAGTCTGTGTCTGGCCATAAGGAAGAAGCTCCTTACGAGGAGGGACTATTTTCATTTACTTTGTACCCGGCAGATAGAAAGTATTCAATTCATGTTTGTTGAATTAATAAACTCATAACGAATACAGACTCCTGAATAAAAACTTCATGTATACACTATAGTTAATGGCTTAACTATTTTAGCCTTCCTTTTTCAGTACTTCATTTGTTATTAATAATTGCAGAGGTCAGTTGCTTAGGGAATCATTTTGTCCATTTTCTTTTTTTTTTTTTTTTTTTGCAGTTTTTGGCTGGGGCTGGGTTTGAACCTGCCACCTCTGGTATATGGGGCCGGCGCCCTACTCCTTTGAACCACAGGCACTGCCCCATTTTGTCCATTCTGACAACTGAAGACACGGGTCCACACAGCAGGTAGTAAACTGTATAAAAAGAAAATATTGACTTCAAATGGGCCTTGTTCTATTTTTAAAAAATTGCAAAAAGGAGGTTGTCCAAAGTAAAATGAATGTAATAAGAGGAGGTCTTGGGTGTGTGCATTCCTGTTTCCTGAGGGAAGAGGTTTCCATCCTTTGGAAGAAGAATCAAAACCTTCCCTTTTGCACAACAAAGGATGAAACACGGGATTGAAACATTAAGTTAATCTTTCAAGGGCTTTGTCTCTGTGCCACCAAAGATTCTGAAATAGGGGAAACCTCTGAAATAGGGGAAATCTCAAATCAAAGCCCTAATAATTAGCTGTTTTTCACTTTTTTTTGAAAACACAGCCCTAGAATTAGAGGAGGGATTAGGCAAATGGTAATTAGTAGGGTTTAATTTCCAAACTGAAGCTCAGACCAGGACTATTCAACATTCTGCTGAAATCTGGTTGGTGGGGAAAGGGGGGGAGGGAAAAGTCAGGCACACATCAGGATGTTTTGAAATATATGGGTATCAAATCCTGTATTAGCAAAACAATCTGCCTAATTTCATTTTTCACCACGTTTAGCTATAGAGAGATTCATCAGAGATTAAATGTAATCTTTCATATTCAGGGTTTATAGAGCTCCAATCATCAAAATTAATTTAAATAAGTAATTTCAAGAATCTAGGGACAGATCAGTAGACAGAGACATAACGAGAAAATGACTTTCACATTTCACGCAAGCCTCATAACAATCTTGTATTATGTTCTCATTTTTGATGAGATTTCAAGAGGTGAAATGGGACACTGGAGACAGCCCAAGGACGTAAAAGTTAGAGAAAGACTCTTACCTCCCTGCTTCTGTGATTCTGAGACTCTTCTTGTTGACAGCACAGTACAGTGGTGAGCAGTCTGAGGGTCTCTGTGCCTGTAGTGCTTTACGATCCTTCAGTATAATCCATGTGACAGTGTGGATGTTCCAGGTAGCTTAAACTGCAACTTTAGGGGTCAACAACTCCCATGTTGTCAAGAATGCACTATCTGGGGATAGGCAGCCAAGGCTACTCTAGAAAAGACACAGTCCAGAGGAGACCCTGGCAAATCATTCTCAATCAACAACTCCTATGCTATTCATTGGTATACTGGGTATCAAAGGGATAGTGTTATTGAAACAGGTGTCCTATTACATTACAAATACTAAAAAATGGGCTCTCAATGCTGGAATGAGAGGCATTTAAGATCCAGGGATGGACTAAGATAGTTTAGGGTCATGGCCTACCCTTGCATGAATGAAGTATAAGAATCCACTAAGACATGGTTTTTTTGTTTTGGTTTTTTGAGACAGAATCTCATTCTGTCGCTGCTCTAGGTAGAGTGCTATGGGGTCATAGTTCACAATAACCTCAAACTCTTGGGCTTAAGTGATCCTTGTTGCCTCAGCCTCCAGAGTAGGGGGGCTTACATTCTGACCCACTGGGGTCGGCACTTCCTGATGCCTACCGGGTCCTGCACCTAGTCATCGCTTTAGGAGAACGTCTGATTGCATGATGCTAAGTAGAGAGCACAGAATACTGCCCAGAATCTTTCAGACAGGGTATGGAGCACCTGAAAGAACAGACAACTCACATCTAATTGAGCTTAGGGGACAGGGAATAGAAACTGTATACAGATATCAGTAAATGCTTACGTGTGTGGCAGAATTTGGTCTGAGACTTAGTTTCATTACAATCTTGTATTAGGGTTTGGAAGAGAAGCTAATTTATCTACTAAGTACTTTTTTGATGACTATAGCTTTCTACCAAAATGAACCTAAGAGTAATCTGTGGATGAAATTGGATTAGGCCAGTTCACAGCAATAGGCATGAAAGTCAGGCAGACATCAATTCAAGTCCAGCTTTGCAAATTAAGTGTTAAACTTCAGCTTCCTTAGTGATATTGTATGCCCTATACCTCTTTGATTGCATAGAGCAGTGGTTCTCAACCTTCCTAATGCCATGGCCCTTTAATATAGTTCCTCATGTTGTGGTGATGCTGTACTAAAGGCTCACGGCATTAGGAGGGTTGAGAACCACTGGCATAGAGGCTTTGTGTTTGAGTGTCTCCTAAAGGACCCAAGCAGATTACTTTGCTCTGTACTTTATTTTTCTTTCCAAGATTAAAAACTGCTATTTATTTGACAAAAAACTTGTGAGTATAATAAAGAAATGGCAGTAACTAGTACATACATTAATCTAAAATATTTTCACTGAGCACCAAATAGAATTGTTCCTAATCTTTTCATCAAAAACTCCTTTGAAAGAATGCCTTTAACTCAGCTTATTTATGTTTTTATTAAGAAATTTAGATACCCAATTAGAGTTTCTAATTACCATGACATGACCAGGTTAAAGCCTTGAGGTCATACAATGTGAATTTTTTATTTTTTATTTTATTTTTTTTTGTCCAGGGCTGGGTTTGAACACACCACCTCCAGCATATGGGACCAGCGCCCTACTCCTTGAGCCACAGGCACCGCCCGTGAATTTTTTAAATCTTTGTTTGGCTGGGCCTGGTAGCAGGTGCCTATAGTCCCAGCTGAGGCAAGAGGATTGCTTGAGCCCAGCCCAGGAGTTTGAGGCTGCAATCAGCTATGATGAGGTGACATTATTATACTTTAGCCAGGCAACAGAGTGAGACCTTATCTGGAAAAAAAAAAAAAAAAAGCCTTGTTTAATTGATACTTTCTAACTGGGGAATTCTCTGGACTCGGGCTGGTAATCCCACATCTATGTGCCAGACACCCCATAAACACACAAACAAAAACGAGTACTAAGCAGCACATATAAAATAGAAATAATATGGCTCCTGTCTACCAAAGGGAAATCATGCTTGATTCTCACAGGCACATAATGCAGTGAGGGGCAGAGACAGATACAAATCACTAACCCACAAGGGAGAACCAAGCAAGGTCTTGGTAGAGAGATACGTCCTGTGCCCTGGGGATGCAGCAGATGGTGTCCAAGCCAGACCAGGAACATGAGTGGATGTCAGGGTGTGTGAATGAGGCCTCTACAGCTAGAGAGAAAATAAAAGGGCCCCGGACACTGAGCCGCAGAAGTGCTGCCTGTAGAAGAGAATGAAGCCTTTTGAGGGGTAAAGGAATATATTTTAATAAGGGACTGAATAAAATTCAGAAAAACCTTACCTAAAAAGGGCCAGAAACATTAGTTTGTCTTTCTCAACAATTCAGACAATCTGAGGTGGCCTATGAAACTAGCAAGGGAGCAAAACATCTTCCCAAACACAAAGGCACCAAATTATCTTTGCAGAAGTTAAGTGGCCAAAAATCACCTTGCAGCTCTCTCTGCACTCTGAGACCCCAGGACCCTGGGATCAAACCCACTAGCAACAGTCATCCTTAATAGAAAATGTCCCCTCTCCCATTTTTTAAAACAAAAAACGACATAAGCAAAAACTCAAATCTAAGAGACAATCAGAACAAGCTTTAACGCCTCTTTCTTCCCCTGTGCCCCAACTGTCATGGCACTGAGATACACTCCGCCCTGGCATGTACGCTGACTCATTACTGCAGCACACAGTCAAATGTTGCATGTCGCTCTCCTGTTATACTACATCCCTCCCCATCAGAAAAAGTAAACAAACACCACACAGAATATAAACTTACTCCAAATAAACTTCAACACCAGCCTGGGGGTCCTACTGTAGTATTTATCCCTATACCAACTCAAGATATTTCAATCCTCTCCCCACTGGTTTGTAAAATATTCTCTTTTTTTTTTTTTTTTTTTTTGGAGAGACAGAGTCTCACTTTATGGCCCTCAGTAGAGTGCCATGGCCTCACACGGCTCACAGCAACCTCCAACTCCTGGGCTTAAGCGATTCTCTTGCCTCAGCCTCCCGAGTAGCTGGGACTACAGGCGCCCGCCACAACGCCCGGCTATTTTTTTTTTTTTTTTTTTTTTTTTGCAGTTTGGCCGGGGCCGGGCTTGAACCCGCCACCCTCGGTATATGGGGCCGGCGCCCTGCTCACTGAGCCACAGGCGCCACCCTGTAAAATATTCTCAGTCTGAGAGCTCTAGAAGCATTATGAACATTGTTACATATGAGATTCCTCTTCTTAAGGTAGTTCAAAGTTGAAACTCATCAGATTTACCTACTTTTCTGTACTATCATTACGGGGCAATGATCATGAAAGGCCCATAAGCAAAATCCTCACTTCCCATTCTCAGACTATTATCGTTTTTTTCCTCAGATCAAACAAACTTAACAACTAACAACCTCCACAAGAAATTGAAAAGTCAGACAGAAGTTAAAAAAAAACAACAAAAAAAATTAAAAAATTTATATCATCATTGCTAAAAGTTTCTATCATCTAAAATAGTGTTTTTCAACCTTTTTTATCTCATGGAACACATGAACCAGTTAAACTTCCATGGCACACTTAAATTATGTTGATCAAAAAAAAAAAAAGAGTAAAGAAATATGCTTACTGTGTTTTGAACTTCTTTTGAAAATTACTTCATTAATGATCTTTGAAAAATTTTTCAGCACACCTAAGAACCTCTCATAATACACCAGTGTAATGTAGCACACTGGTTGAAAATCACTGGTCTAAACTTTGCTAAAGACAAAAAAATTCACTTCATTTACCCAAGTTCTAGGCATTTTATAAAGGGTTCAAGAAATTAAACACCTTATAAAAATAGTGGAAAAATTTTAGGTGCGATCATAAAACTAAAATCAACTCATTCTCTGGCAAAGAGTGTTTCCAAAACGCTGAGTCCACAAGAGTGTGTGGCAAACTGTCTATCTGAGTCTACCTCATACACTGGCATACCCTCAGGCTGCCACCATTGCCCTACTCTCTAAGGTTGGCTTCAGAGGTGCAGGGATAGAGGCTGATACCTGTGCCAGGTAGGCCAAGGAGGCTGATGTCCTATGGCACCTGCCACCAATGCCTCAGCTCTGCCAAGTGCTTCTGGACCAGCATCTATAATTCATTGTAATTCATTCCTCAGCTCTGAGATGTCTTCTTAGATAATTTGCTCTGATTTCTGAACAGATAACTGCAATCATTTTTGTCGAAACATTCTGTCTTGAAATACTGACACACTGATCAACACCAGTTCAAATTTCTTCCTAATCAGTGCCATTGACATAGTCCTGACTCACCAGAAAATCAAGGCATATCTCAAAAGATGACCCCAACTTGTCCACCAAAGTACCATTACAAGACCTGAAGAAGTGAAGCCTCTCCCAGGAGCCCCAGTGTCATGGATTGGGGTGGGGCATTGGTGGCTACCCAAGGAACATACCACCGAGCAGAGCTGCCATCTCTTTCTAGACATGCACTTTCATTTCTTCATCTATAAACAATGGATAAGAACTGTTTCTACCTCATAGCATTATCATGAGGACTAAAATAAATATGCCAAATATTACATAAGTGCTCATCACATAGTAAATGCTTGGTACATGTGACCTGCTATTAGTTATTATTCTTATTTCAAGTGTCTCAATTCTTGTACTTTGTTCAAGACATGCTTCTCCTGGAGAAAAGTACTCCAGGAAAGGAGGAATTCCAGACCAAATAAAATTCCAGGCTCCATTAGTATGGAAGGTAGATAGGCTGATCTCTTCATGGGCCATTCAATTCAGGGTAAATTACGCAGGTGAGCCATCTCTGCAGCTCCTCCAAGATCACCAAAGAATCTAAGAAGGGAGGAGCCTGGAGTTAGCCCAGTCAGGGGAACATTAGCATGACCATCCCTGCATGGGGGATCAACAGAATAGCCAGGTTAAGGCCTTTGGACAGCTGATCAGTAGTTTAGATTAGGGAAGTTAAGATATCTGCCCTGCAGAAATGAAACCTGCTTTCCTTCTCCCCTTTCCTAAATATACACTATTACCCCATTTCCCTGAAAATAAGACAGTGTCTTATTTTAAGGTGTGCTCCCAAAGATACGCTAGGTCTTATTTTCAGGGGACGTCTTATCTTTCCTGTAAGTAGGTCTTATTTTCGGAAGATGTCTTATTTTCAGGGAAACAGGGTAGACTATTCTAGATATTCCACATTACCCCCACCTTCTTGGGACCCAAGGATTCCCTCTAATCTATTTTTGAGCACAATAAAAGACCTCCGAGAGACTAGAAAGATGCTACATCTGCTTCAATCTGCCACTCAGTGCATAAGATACTGTATGCCTCTCCAGGCTTCTCAGACTTTCTGTATTAAGTTGGTGTGAAGTTTCCTTCTTCCTTGAGTACTATCTCCCTTGTTGCCCTCCAGGTCAGGGTCCCCCCAGAACCCCAACACATTAGAAGGCCTCTGATCTTCGTCTCCTATCATTTTGATGTTGCCCTCCACAGCCAATGCTGTCCTGAACAAAAGTTCTACAAATTAGGGGCCTCCTGAGCTCATTATTTCCAACTGGATGACTTAGGAGATAAAGGGAACAGAGGTAGAGGTTAGGACACAAAGGTGTTCCCTGAAGTCATGTGGGTGAACAGAAAGAATGCACATCATCCCTCCTTGGATTTCTCTCATAGTACAGAAATTTACTAATGGAAAAAAAAGCATCTTTTTATTTGATATTTTTATTCCAACAACTCTAGTGGACCTTTGACATTCGTTTGGGCTAGTAAGCATCAAAGTCCTTTTCATGCTTTGCATGAAAGGTCCTTTCATAGGAGTCTTGGTGGGAGACTCAACACTGCCTCCCACAATAGAAACTGAGGGAAGGATTGTAAGAAGGACTTTACCTAACAAATGCAATCAGTGTAACCTGGAAAAAAAAAAAAAAAGAAACTGAGGGAAGCAGATAAGCCCTCTCTTCACATAACTAACTCACCACTGGGCTACAGGACAGTTAGGGGGTGGTTCACACCAGCAGCATCACTGAGGTCCAGGATCCTCATGAGACTATTACTGTGTCATGATCTCAACAGTGTTTCTTGTTGCCACCCCTTTTTCTCAGCCTGGCCTCCCAAGTGGTTCATCAAGTTTGTGTCTACCTTGTTCTTTATAGCATGATTCTCTTCTGATCAAGTTTTCCAGAGCTTGCAGCTCATAGCCCAACCACAGCACCCATGATAGACCAGGCACAGGGATTAGAACTGCAGGAGTAAAGGACAAGAGATACAAAGATTTTGAGAAGCTTGCCTTCTAGGAAGGAGCTTAAGATAAGTACACAATATAGTAGGCTCTCTCTGACATACAACTGTGATATTTAGTGCCTACATTTGGCCATAACCTTGTACTAGTCTAAGGGATAAATTCTGACCTTCAAATTCTGAGTCAAAGAGATTCAAAGAATCTTAGCTAAAGTTTGGAGGTCAAGCATCATTACTGTTCCTGCTTGTTTGGCCTTGATCTTGGGCCATCAAGGTTTTGATAACTTGGTTTCTACCTTCTTCCCTAGTACTTGGTAACCTGACCAGCAACTTGGTTGCTGGCATGAGGACCCTTCTCAACAGTATTACTCAAGCCATGGGGGTTGGGTGCTGTTTCTAACTAAAGCCCAGTGACTGGGTCCACCCAGGAAAAGTATAAGTTCCATAAGATTGCCCAGGATAATGCTAATCTATGCTCACCAATCCACTGTAATTATTACTTGCACTTCCTTTCACTCTTCAAAGTGTCATTATTTGCATAATAAATTATGTAGTCACCTTACCTGAAAGAAGAGAACCTTTTCTTCTTCAGCATTATATGCCCAGTATTATTTAGCATAGGGCTTGGCAGGGAGATGGGACTCAATGTGTTTGCTGAAGGAGAGTGTGAGTAAATGAAAGAATATGTCATAATGTGTCACCTGGGGCCAGTATTCCCTGAGATTACTACTGATAACTTAAATATCAAACAGTATTTGCCTTGACTTCCAAATACATCTGTAGCCTTTTCTGTAGCCATTTAAATTAGGCCAATCTTCTATTGGCCAAAGCTGGGCCAATTCAAATATCAGTGAGAATAATAACAGCAATGGATTGAACACAATAATTAAAATTAAAATTAAAATTAAATTCATGAGAGGGGTCATGATCAAAGGGGAAAAGGACCAGCCTGCCTGATAGGACTTCATGCTTATTCTGCAAGCAGTGGAAAACTACTGAGTTTTTCTGAGCGAGTAAAGCCAAACAATGACTAATTGGCAGACTGCAGGAAGGACAGAGGAGTCATCACTAAAAGACTTCCTTTCCTCATCTGTAAAATGGGACAACAGGCCTGAGGCCAGCATCCCTCGTGCTTAGCTCAGTACCAGGCTCCCAGTACCACCCAGCAGATGACAGCTCTTCTGTGTCACAGCCTCTTGGAAACTGATAAAAGGTGTGGACCTCTGGACCTTCCCTGGAAAAAGATCACTACCCAGTGCGAGCTTTGGAATGCCTCCTATCACTCCAGACATAGTTCATCCTTCCATGGGAACAGCAGGAAAAAGAAACTACAAAACCACACAAACATCTGGAAACAAAAGAAGGGGTTCAACACTAAACATGTAGCAGTCTCAGGTCTGGCTGGCAATTATTCTGCTTAAGAAGATTAAAAATGGGACCCCCAGAGGGGAGGGGCAGGATGGCCAACTGGAAACAGCCTCTGACAGAAGCTCCTATCCAGAGAGAAGGATAACGTCCAGAAAATATCCAATTAAGCTGAAAGAGAAGTGAGATAACTCCAGGTCACCCTTGCTGAGACAAGCTGTGACTCCAAGACAACAATCTTCAGGTACAAAACTCAACCGAAAGGAAAAGCGCCCTCCCCCTCCCCCAAGAAAGCTGCAGTTTCTTTTTTCCTTTTCCTTTCGCTCTTTGTTTGCTCCTATGGGTTTTCTACAGGCGAGCAGTGAAATGAGGATCTCTCGTCTCAACTCACGGGTGTGAGCAGTAGGAAGTGGGGACTACTTCCTCCAGAGGGACCCTGAGGTGACACTGAATATTCTCTTACCAGGCAGAAAAAAATTGAACTAACACTTTCCCTGCCATTCTGAACTTCCAGTCCACCCTTCCCCCCTCACAGGATAAACCAGAGACTGCAGAGACTGAGTGAGGAGGCTCATGAGCAGTGCATCCCCCTCCCAGCCTGCCTGACTGAGTGCTCAGACCTCCACCTGGACTTACCTGGAGCCCTGCACCCACGCCCTCCCCCGTCCTCCCTGTCTCCAAGCCATGTCATGGGTCCCAAACCATGCGCCATGCCATGCCTGGCCAAAGACCCGCTGAGGCCGCGCCCTGCTGGGCAGGACACCCGCTGAGGCTGCCCCCTCTGGAGACCCACTGAGGCTACGCGCCGGGCCCGCCCTTCCTCTGTGCCAGGCCCCTGCCCAACCAGAATCGCCAGTGGAGTAGTGTTCTCCTTGCTGAAGTCACTGGGCGCTGGACACTGCCAGAATCATGTGTGGCATACCCCTGCTGCCAGATCTGTGTGCAGCACAATCCTGGAGCTGCTCCTATAGCCAGAATTTTCTGACTTTGACAGTGGCAGAAGAGCTGTGCAGGGGTACTTCCCACAAAGATCCAGCAACAATAGAGTGATCATGCCGGGGTCTAATCTTGGAGATGTGCACTTCCAGAGGAAACCAGAACCCACTCTATAGGGATACTGGTGCTGCAGAGTGGCAGGGGCAAAGGCGCCGTAGCTGAGAGAGATAAGCATTTGCTGGCCTCGTACCCCCAGGATTAGACAGAGCCCAAGTGGAACACTCACCAGTGGCTACTAAACACCCGAGGCAGGCAGGCCTCAGCGCCCCCAGCTGGCTGGTAGCCAAGGGCAGTGGCTGGGCCTCAGGGACATTGACCTTCCTTTGACTCTGACAGGCGCTAAGCCCTGGCACTTTGCATTATTGGAGGGAGCAGGACTGCAGCCCTGCGGGGTCACCAGTGATTGGGCATGAAAAAGGAACAAACTGGAGAAAGACAGTCAGCCCCCTGGTCCTACTGTGCTACCAGGTGGGCCTTTCTGACTCCATAGAGCACTGGAGAGAGCCAAATCTGAGCAGCCAGTAGACCTCTGCTATCTAGTTGCTGGAGACCTTTCAAACTCTCCCACCTGAGAGTTCATACTGACTGGGTCAATTGGTTCAGAACCCCTAAATTGGGGCAATTACCCAAGGACCCTCTTGGGTGATACCCTCATTGTGTAGTAACAGGAAGGGTCAATTTTCCCCTTCCAGCTGTTGTCTGGGGAGGTGGGGTATCTTTTTTTTTTTTTTTTGCAGTTTTTGGTCCAGGGCTGGGTTTGAACCTGCCACCTCTGGCATATGGGGCCAACGGCCTACTCCTTTGACCCACAGGCACTGCCTGAGGTGGGGTTTCTTAATTGCTTATATTTCTTCACAGCTAAGACTTCACCAGAGTCACTGACCCACCAGGATCGGACAAGAACTAGTTGAATACAAGACTGAGTCACCTAACCCCACCACACCAAGCAGGTTTCCCCAGCCTCAGACTGTAATACTGTACAGGTCCTTTGAAAAACTAAAGGGGAAAAAGTTGCAGTCGTCAGTCCCAGATCCTTAACAAAGGGCTGGTTAACCACAACTCCAGGAAACCCCAATTCAATCTCACCTTACCAGACCACCTAGCCAACAGTGAAAAACAATCATGAGGCAGAATCAGTGGAAAAACTCTGACAATATGAACAATCAGAGAAGATCAACTTCCCCAAGAAATGATAAAGCAGACACAGCACAAGATCCTATTCACAAACAAATGGCTGAGATGTCAGAAATAGAGTTCAGAATTTGGATAGGAAATAAGATCAACAACATGGAGGAAATGATGAAATTAGAATTTAAAGCAGAAATTCAAAAGATGTCTCAATAATTCAAGGAATTTAAAGACAAAAGACCAAAGATTTTGACACATTAAAGCAAGAATTTGCAGCACTCAAAGTTCTAAAAAATACAGTAAAATCCCTCAGCAACAGAATGGAGCAGGCAGAAGAAAGGATCTCCAATATTGAAGACAAAGCTTTTGAACGCTCCCAAACACTCAAAGAGGAAAAAAAGTGGAGAACAAAAATGGATCATTCTCTCAGAGAGCTCTGGGATAATTCAAAGAGGTCTAATATTCGCCTTATAGAAATACCTGAAAGTAATGTGCTTGCTGCAAAGGATACAGATGCTTTGCTTCATGAAATAATTAAAAAGAATTTTCCAGACATGCCCAGAGATTCTGAAATTCGGATAGCAGACAGTTTTAGAACACCAGCACAACTCAACCCAAATAAAAATTCTCATAGACACATTATAATTAATTTCACTAAAGTTAATTTGAAGGAAAAAATTCTGAAAGCAGTAAGACGTAAGAAAACCATTAATACAAAGGGAAGAACATTAGAATGACTGCAGATCTCTCTGATGAAAACTTTCAAGCTAAAAGAGGGTGGTCATCAACCTGTAATCTCCTTAAACAAAATAACTTTCAACCCAGGATCCTGTACCCAGCTAAACTGAGTTTCATCTATGATGGAGAAATTAAATACTTTAATGACATTTACATGTTGAAGAAATTTGCCATAACTAAACCAGCTCTTCAGGATATTCTCAGACCTATCCTCCATAATGAACAACACAATCCTCCACCACCAAAGTAAAATCACCCAGAAATTTTTGATCAAATTCTAACTTCTATAGTGGTGAAAGGATTAAAAATGTCCACTGGATTTTTGAAAAACTCGATACCCAAAACTCTGCCTGGTTTATCATTATTCTCAATAAATGTGAATGGCTTAAATTGCCCTCCAAAGAGACACAGGTTGGCTGACTGGATACAAAAACTCAGGCCAGACATCTGCTGCATTCAAGAATCTCGCATTAACTTAAAAGATAAACATAGACTCAGGGTGAAGGGATGGTCATCTATAATTCAGGCAAATGGAAATTAGAAAAAAGCAGGTGTTGCAATTTTATTCGCAGATACAATAGGCTTTAAACCAATCAAAGTAAGAAAAGATAATGATGGTCACTTCTTATTTGTTAAGGGCAACACTCAACATGATGAGATTTCAATTATCAACATTTATGCACCCAACCAGAATGTGCCTCAATTTATAAGAGAAACTCTAATTGACATGAGCAACCTGATTTCCCCCAGCACCATAATTGTTGGAGACTTTAACACTCTTCTGGCAGTGTTGAATAGATCCTCAAAAAAGAAGCTAAGCAAAGAAATTTTAGAATTAAACTTAACCTTTCAACATTTGCATCTAACAGACATCTATAGAACATTTCATCCTAACAAAAACAAATACACATTCTTCTAATCAGCCCATGGATCATCCTCCAAAATTGATCATATCTTAAGTCACAAGTCTAACCTCAGCAAATTTAAAATAATAGAAAGCATTCCTTGTATTTTCTCAGACCACTATGGAATAAAAGTTGAACTCAGTAACAACAGGAACCTCCTCCACATGCATACAAAAACATGGAAACTAACCTCATGCTGAATGATAGCTGGGTCATAGACGAGATTAAGATAGAAATTACCAAATTTTTGGAACAAAACAATAATGAAGAAATGAACTATCAGAACCTCTGGGATACAGCAAAGGCAGTCCTAAGAGGAAAATTTATAGCATTGCAAGCCTTCCTCAAGAGAACGGAAAGAGAGGAAGTCAATAACTTAATGGGACATCTCAAGCAACTGGAAAAGGAAGAACTTTCAAACCCTAAATCCAGTAGAAGAAAGGAAATAACTAAAATTAGAGCAGAACTAAATGAAATGGAAAACAAAAGAATCATACAACAGATCAACCAATCAAAGAGTTGGTTTTTTGAAAAGGTCAATAAAATAGATAAACCATTGGCTAACTAGAAGTAGAAGAGTAAAATTCCTAATTTCATCAATCAGAAATGATAAAGGCCAAATAACAACAGACTCCTCAGAAATTCAAAAAATCCTTAATGAATACTACATAAAACTCTACTTTCAGAAGTATGAAAATCTGAAGGAAATAGATCAATACTTGGAAACATGTCACCCTCCCAGACATAGCTGGAAAGAAGTGGAAATGTTGAACAAGCCTATAACAAGCTCTGAAATAGCATCAACTATAAAAAATCTCCCCAAAAAGAAAAGCCCAGGACCATATGGCTTCACATCAGAATTCTACCAAACCTTTAAAGAGGAACTAGTACCTATATATTACTTAATCTTTTCCAAAACATGGAAAAAGAAGGAATACGTCCCAACTCATTCTATGAAGCAAATATCACCCTGATACCCAAACCAGGAAAAGACCCAATAAGAAAAGAAAATTATAGACCAATATCTCTAATGAATATTGATGCAATAATATTCAATAAGATCCTAGCAAACAGAATCCAACAACACATCAAACAAATTATACACCACGACCAGGTGGGTTTCATCCCAGGGTCCCAAGGATGGTTCAATATACGTAAATCCATAAATATAATACATCACATAAACAAATAAAAAAACAAAGACCATACGATTCTCTCAATTGACGCAGAAAAGGCTTTTGACAATATTCAGCACCCTTTCTTGATCAGAACACTTAAGAAAATAGGTATAGATGGAACATTTCTTAAACTAATTGAGGCCATCTACAGCAAACTCACAGCCAATATCATAGTGAATGGAGTAAAATTGAAATCATTTCTGCTCAGATCAGGAACCAGGCAAGGATGCCCACGGGTCTCCACTGCTTTTTAACATAGTAATGGAAGTCTTAGCCAGCACAGTCAGGCAAGAGAAGGCAATCATGGGGATCCAAATAGTACCCGAGGAGACCAAACTGTCACTCTTCACAGACAATATGATTATATATCTGGAAAACCCCAGGGAATCAACTACAAAACTCCTAGAAGTGATCAAGGAATATAGTAACATCTCAGGATACAAAATTAACACTCATAAATCTGTAGCCTTTTATACACCAACAAGAGTCAAGGGGAAAAAATAATCAAGAATTCTATTCCCTTTACAATAATGCCAAAGAAGATGAAACATCTGAGATTGTATCTAACTAAGGACGTGAAAGATCTCTATAAAGAGAACTATAAAACTCTGAGAAAAGAAATAGCTGAAGATGTTAACAAATGGAAAAACATACCATGGAAGAATTCAACATTGTTAAAATGTCTATACTACCTAAAGCAATTTACAGATTTGACGTGATCCCTATTAAAGCACCTCTCTCATATTTTAAAGACCTGGAAAAAGTAGTAGTTCGTTTGATATGGAAACAGAAAAAAACTCGAATAGCCAAGACATTACTCAGAATTAAAAACAAATCGGGAGGAATCACGCTTCCAGACTTCAGACTATATTATAAATCGATAGTGATTGAAACAACATGGTACTGGCACAAAAATAGAGAGGTAGATGTATGGAACAGAATTGAAGACCAAGAGGTGAACCCAGACACTTATCATCATTTTATTTTCGATAAGCCTATTAAAAATATAAATTAGGGGAAAGATTCCCTATTAAATAAATGGTGTTGGACGAATTGACTGGCAACTTGTAGAAGACTGAAACTGGACCCACACCTTTCTCCTCTAACAAAAATTGACTCTCACCGGTTAAAGGACTTAAACTTAAGACATGAAACTATAAATATTCTTAGAGAGAGTGCATGGGAAACGCTTGAAAAAATTGGCCTGGGAGAATACTTCATGAGGAAGACACCCCGGGCAATTGAAGCAACATCAAAAATACATTACTGGGATCTGATCAAATTAAAAAGCTTCTGCACTGCCAAGAACACACTAAGTAAAGCAAATAGACAGCCCTCAGAATGGGAGAGGATTTTTGCAAGATATACTACTGACAAAGGTCTAATAACCAGAAGCCACAGAGAACTCAAACTTATTACTAAGCAAAAAACAAGTGATCCCATTTCATTATGGGCAAGAGACATGAACAGAAGCTTCTCTGAAGAAGACAGGTGCATGGCCTACAGACACATGAAAAAATGCTCATCATCTTTAATCATCAGAGAAATGCAAACCAAAACCTCTCTGAGATACCATCTAACTCCAGTAAGAGTAGCCCACATCACAAAATCCCAAAACAACAGATGTTGGTGTGGATGTGGAGAAAAGGGAACACTTCTACACTGCTGGTGGGAATGCAAGCTAGTATGTTTCTTTTGGAAGGACGTTTGGAGAACTCTTAGGGATCTAAATGTAGACCTGCCATTTGATCCTGCAATTCCTCTTCTAGGTGTATACCTAAAGGACCAAAAATCATTTGGCAATAAAGATATTTGCACCAGATTGTTCATTGCAGCTCAATTTATAATAGCCAAGTCATGAAAGAAGCCCAAGTGCCCATCGACCCATGAATGGATTAATAAATTGTGGTATATATATATACCATGGAATACTATGCAGCAGTAAAGAAAAATGGAGACTTTACCTCTTTTATGTTTACATGGATGGAACTGGAAAATATTCTTCTTAGTAAAATATCTCAGGAATGGGGAAAAAAAGTATCCAATGTACTCAGTACTACTGTGAAACCAATTTATAATAACTCACACTTGCATATGAAAAATGAAACACAATTTTAGCCTAAGATGAAGGAGGGAAGGGGAGGGAGAAGGATGGGGAGGCGGTGGGAGGGATAGTAGGGGATAGTAGGGGGACCACAACAATGGAGCACATTGCAAGTACAAGTTGGATCTATCATGTGTAGAACACAAATGTCCTAATGTTATAATTGGGCAAATGAGGTGAAAGCTATATTGATTAGTATGATGTAAACACTCTAATTTGTACAAATAATCAACACACTGAAATTGGCATAAACGTATTTATGATCTATGTGAAAAAGACTTAATAAAAAATATTTAAAAAATTAAATTAAATTCATAATTCAAAGTGATAATCAAAAGATTCAAAAACCAAACTTCATTTGTGATCTTAGGGAGATCCTAGGGAACTAACTCATTGTTTTAAAAATTGGTAAATAAAGCAAAGGAATTAAGCATTGATTGTGCCTTTCTTGAAAGACAAACTCTACCTCACTTTAAGTCATACCTGCTGAGGGCAAGTGTATCTATAAAAGTAAAACAGCTAATAAGTGAAAACTGGATGATACAATATATTTAGAATATCAACATTTTGCAACACCTAAGGAAATAATAAATCTAAGCCAATAGTTCCCAACTAGGACAGTTTTGCCCTTCAGGGAATATTTGGCAATATCTAGAGATAATTTCAATTGTTATAAATGAGAAGGAGTGCTTATAGCATTTAGTGAGTAGAGAACAAGGGATGTTACTAAAAATCTTACAGTGCATACGACAATGCCTTAAAATGTCGGTAGTGCCAGGAATGAGGAACTATGACCTAGGAAATTGTAGGATAGAGCATAAAGTTAAAAGTGCTATGTACTAAGGACACAGTAATCTGGGACAAAAGCCAAGTATCACTGCCAGCTCTGAGCACTGAAAACAATCCTTACTAGATATAGCACACTGTTTCAGTCATAAGTCATATTTAGCAGTGATAAGAAAAAGACAAAAAAAAAAAACAAAACGACAACACATATGTGCAGTGAACAGAAGGTATTAAGATCAACTATGCAGTTAAAGAAAAATTACTTGTTTTTCAGCCTTGACTCTCCCTTTGAAGCTTGCTGCTCTACTGTTTTCTCATGCCTGAGATTACAATAAAAGTCTGTGAGGATTGTTGAGGGGGGTGCACCCTTGACTTTTTGTGTGGAGGGCTTGGGGTGTTGGCCTCCCTGTGTCCCTTAGTTCAGTGCAAATGTACTAAATGTTATTCATTTTGCATTGAGTCGCACTGACAGAAAATGATCATTAATGGTTGTAAACAGCACAAAAATAAAGACAACAAGACCTGCTGTGCCTCCTGATGGAAGCATGAAGCCCTACTCATGAGGTAGTTATGTTTAAAAAAAAATCAGTCCTAATTCTAATAAAAGTTCAGTCATCTCAAACTCTAATTTATATTCAAATCACCTGGCACGCTTGTTAAGCCATATATTGCTGGGACCCTCAACCCAAGTTTCTGGGATAGACCCAATAATTTGCATTTCTAAGAAGTTCCCAGGCATTGTTGAAGTTGCTGGCCCAAGACCACCCTTTGAGATCAATGTTTCGATTTACGAGAAACATAGAGGACAGAGGAACATGTTAATTCATCATCACATTCATCCATTATACTCCTTATTATACTATTAAAGTTCATTGCATTCATCTCTCTGTATTTGTATATGTTTGAAATTTCCCATGTTAAAAAATTGAAAAATAAAAGGTTACTATAGAAGAAAATTTAATAAAGGGACATTAGCTTAAACTATATTGTTAAGAGAAAAAAATATAGTTTAACAATGAGTCCCCTATAAAAACAAAAATATATAGTTTAATGAGTCCCCTATAAAAAAAGTCCTTGGCAAATTTGAACAAAATGAGTGGAAATCCACAGGAAGGAAGGAAGGAGAGTTATATATATAATTTTTTCATATATATATATATATATATATATACACACCTATATCTATCTATCTGTATACATATAGATTAAAAAAAAACAAACTAATTGAAAAAAGTCCAATATGTTAACTTAGACATTTTGGAGTGGTATCATTATGGCAATTTAAAAACTTTTTTGCTTTTCTGCATTTTTAACATTAAAAATACCCTTTTTTATTTTAAGAAAGTTATAGACATTGCTCAGTGTTCAGCCTGGTGAACTGTACTTCTAAGTGTCTACATCTGTGTCTCTCCTCCTGTTTATTGTCCAGCTTCACCAAGTGGGGTCAGGGGTCTCTTTCTTAGGTATAATCCTCTGTAGGCCATGGAACTGCCGGAAGTATTGGGCAGTTCTTAAGCTAAGTCCATAAAATGACACTAACAACTGTCACAAAAGTCACAGCAGGAAAAAAGCTGTGAAGTAGTGCCACAAAGGTTGAAAGAAGGGAAACACCACATCAATGCATGCAAAGTCTAGAAATAACGAAGGCCAAAGCATGGAATCCTGTAGCCTGCTGCAGGAGCTCAGGACCTTAGGAGGCTTGTAGGAGATCTAAGAAGGTTGGGGACACCTTGTGAAAGACTAAGCAAGCATGCTCACCAGAGTGTGTGTGAGTATTCTGCTTTGTCAAAGGACTTGCCTCAGTCTGGAAACCTTCACCTATGGTTGCACTGGGGAGGTGTGGTCAATGCAGGCTCGCTTCTTCTTGCCTTTGCTTTGATTCTGGAGACAATTTCCCTTTATCCTCCATGTGGATCATTCTTTCCTCAAAGAGGAGAGAATTTTTGGGTTTAGGACATATCACCCCAAAACATGACGGTAAAAGACCAGGGTGAGCCACCCCAAAATATACTGTGATTAGAAAAAAAAAATTACAACAAACCTAGCTTTGTAGATCTCAATTGGCTTTTATTTGCCATTCTAGAATCAGGCTGCAGTCTGGACCAAAAATGGTTCAGAATGCTCTGCCTCACCACATGTGCTGTTCATAGTGCTAGCCAAAGAAACGGAAGTAACATGCAGAAAATAGATGACAGCTCAATTGGTTGAAGCTCCGAGTTTGCCTTAACTGACCCTGGTTTGAGCAGTTGGCTGCCTGCTCTTGACTGCAGCCCTGCTGCTGTCATGGGCTCAGACACTGCTACTTGCTACAAAGGCAAATTCCTAATTTGTTTAACTACTAAGTTAGGACAAATGCAATCAGTGTAACCTAATTCTTTGTACCCTCAATGAATCCCAGACAATTAAAAAAAAAAAATAAGTAAATACTAAGTTAGGTTGCAGTTTGTTCCATAGGACCATTATTCAGGCTTCTGAAACCCACATTTAGTTTTATTTAACAATTATTTGGCATATTTTGAGCTGATTATGCTAAGAAATTAGAGACAGAGGAGTAGTTCTAAAAAGTTGTCCTTCCCTAAAGGAAATTGACATCTGTAAAGGAAATCTGTTTCGGTGAAGTTTCTGTATCAGGAAGAAGGCTGCTCTGAGATAATTTTTATTACCTGGTGACTTCATCTGCATAACAAGACAACTTTTGTTCACCATATAATTCCTCCGTTCACCCTCCCTTAATTTGTGTGACCACCTCCAGCCATCCCCCTTGCAGAAGCCCCACGAACCTATTACTTTGGTAGCTCAGGATGCTGTATAACCTTCCATCATCTGACCCTTCTTCCTGTCTTACTTTGTGGGATTCCTATGTGTGTGTAGGTAATTAAAATAATTTTCCTCCTGCTAATCTACTGTCAGTTTATTTCACAGACTCAACTATCAAACCTTCAGAAGATAAACAGAGGGTTTTTCTTTCCTGTACGGTGCATTACCTTCATTTCCACAAAGACAGCCTGCAACACTGCCTACGTATGCACAGGGCTTGAGGGGACTGCCAGCCCAGGCTGGTTCTATTGCCCCACTGCCTCACACTTACCTGACAAAGACTCTGTCAGGGGTCTTTGCCTGCCATTCTAGAATCAGGGAGCTGAGTGCCTCCCCTGAGGAATGTGGCTGCCCAGACTGGCCTCTGCTCATTTATCCTGTTTGCAAGTGAAAGAAATAAAATTTGTTTTTTCTTAAAAAAAAACACCCTAATTTCTTGTACATTGATTAGCATAAAATTGCTTCTTTGTCTCAGCTGCCAGGAAGCACAAAGGGCTGAGACTTTTGACTGGGAAGATTGCTCCCTCTTCCTTCCTCCACTCTGAGCTCAGTAGCCTCCCCACACATAGAAACATGACCTGGAGACCTGGATGGGACAGAAAATAACCCCCAACAGACAAAGAATAGATTCTGGTTGCCTTCAGAAGTTGAAAGTTAAGACATCAGAAACTTCATTCACTCATCCATTCTTCTGATATTTATTCAGCGGCTGCTTAGTCTCAGCCAATGGCTAAGCACTGATTTGCAAGACTCCTGGCATTTGAGACAGAAATGAGAAATATCAAATCATTACTTTTTCTAAAAACTTGGAAAAATTCACCTGCTCTATGATGCTGATATCCAGGTACATATATTTGATTTTAAAATGTACAATATTCTACATTTTGATACATCTAAAATAGGGTTAAGGCCTATCAATAGAGGTTTAAAAGCAGTGGCACATACAATTGGTGCATTTAATAATGGAGGGTATTTTGGATGGGATGAAAATCTCACGGGGAAAGCCAATGATAAAATTTTGAAACCAATAAATTAACAAAAAAAGCTTCATCATGATAAGCTTTGCCCATGCCATAGGAATTTCCCTTTCCATTCCAACCCAGAAGACAAAATTGCATTTTATCAACATTATATATTTGAAATTCTCTAAGAGTACCTGGTTCCTGGCAATTAGCATGGAGACAGGACTGACTTTAGGAAGACAGATTTGGCTCTAACTTCCATTTCTGGAACCTGCTATTCTTTTTCCTTTTTGAAGCCATATTTTCCTGATCTGTAAAAGGCAGAAGACAAAATTTCCTCCCTTGCTGCTGAAGGAACAAGTGAGATAAAAGCATGACACATAAGAGATACTCAACAAAAGTCACTTTTCTCTTTATACAGGGTGGCCATAGAGTTCATGTGTAAGCACATGAACTCTATGACCACCCTGTATATGATTATTTATTAGACGGTACGTATAACTCTAACAAAGCTCATTCAAACTGTAAAACATCAGATGAGGAACTGAGTAACTTGGGCAAAGTCACACAGCTGGTGAAAGGCACAGAGCTGGGGTTTCCAACAGATCTTCTGAAGTCAAGTCTAGTGTCAGATTTCTATACAACAGCCGACTCTGTCTAAATCCTCATCACAGGATTTTCTATGTCCACTGCAGGCTCTCTAGCAAGCCCCACATTCTGGCTCCTAAAGGGCCATGACCCATTCAAAAACAAAGCTCAGAATAAAGAAATATAGAGAATGACATTAAAGTGACTAGGTTACTTTTAAGACATGATTGATTCTAGTGAACATCCGTGTGAGTTATTGCATCAAAAACTCAAGGGTCATAATGAGCTCTGATATGATCCAGTACCTGTGACCTTCTCCTCCCGACACCCTCTGGGGACTACCAGTGCTGGCCCGACACAGCTGCTCTGCTACCCCAGTTTGCAGCTATATTGACACAGCCATTTTCATGGTAGGCCTGTTGTAAATTTGTTGTTACATGGTGCGTCTGCCCCAAATTGCACGGTGTACGTAAATTTTTGTGTGTGTGGTGGGGCTGGCACGGGGGTTGGGGGGGTACTGGGGCTGAATGGAGCGTGTGATGGGGCAACCCGCAGGAGACCTAACCCTGATAAATTGTTTACTTGTTAGTGATGGAGCTCAAGAGTGGGCTGGGGGCTGCAGGCTCAGCAGGACAGACGTAGAAGGTGGACCCACGCCAATTACCAGCCATTGTGGCATGCTACCTCATGATTGACACCAATGTCTCCCCTCTCACCATGGGTTCTTTTACTATCCTGGACCCAACACAAGCCCCACTGTGCTACGACTATGGTGTCTTCAATTTCCTTTGCAGCTAGCAAAAATTAACCTAGGCCTCCGGCCTGTAGAAGACCTAAGGGCTGTATTTTATTATGCATTTTTCCCCAGTTTTTCAAGGATGAGTAAAAAAAATAGAGGTTGCTAAGGCCAGTTGGGCAACAAAGGAAGCAAAGGGACAAACATTATCTTTGGATGACTGACTTCAAAGTTAATGATCTCCCCCACTGAATTGTGCTCCTGCAGCTCAATGAGGTCTTTGCCATTAGATAAAGAAGTGGCTCTTTAATCCACTAACACTTCTTTGTCCTTTTGTGGCAAAATGATCATTTCATCAGTTTCGGGTACTCTCTGCCCAGAGAGTTTTTTAGCCTGAGTGATTCAGAGCAGGAGAGACAGAGAAGGGTATTTCTCTACTTCATTTTTCCTC